>NW_028288921.1:644592-966888 GCF_059628265.1 Tinamus guttatus
CATGGAAAAGGCTTTGTGCCGACCCTGCTCAGAGGGGATCCTCAGCACAGCAGCCAAGATCTGCACGTAGGACACCACAATGAAAATGAAACACCCAAAGCCTAAACAGACACTACTCACAAGAAGCCCAGCTTCCCTGAGGTAGGAATCTGAGCAGGACAGCCTGAGGATCTGAGGAACCTCACAAAAGAACTGCTCCACCACGTTGCCTTGGCAGAGTGGAATGGAAAATGTGTTCCCAGTTTGCAGGAGAGCAAGGAGAAAACCACAGGTCCAGGCAGCTGCTGCCATTTTGACACAAGCTCTGCTGTCCATGAGGGTCCCATAGTGTAGGGGTCTGCAGATTGCAACATAGCGGTCATAGGCCATGACTGTAAGGAGAAAAAACTCTGCTGAAAACAAGACTGATAACAGGAAGATCTGTGCAGCACATCCTGAGTAGGAAATGGTCCTGTTGTTCCAAAGGGAAATGCTCATGGATTTGGGGACAGTGGTGGAGATGGAGCCCAGGTCAAGGAAGGAGAGGTTGAGGAGGAAGAAGTACATGGGGGTGTGGAGGTGGTGGTCGCAGGCTACGGCTGTGATGATGAGGCCGTTGGCCAGGAGGGCAGCCAGGTAGATGCCCAGGAAGAGCGAGAAGTGCAAGAGCTGCAGCTCCCGCCTGTCTGCAAATGCCAAGAGGAGGAACTCATTGAGGGAGCTGCTGTTGGACATTAGTTCCTTAGGGGTACAGGGTCCTGTCCAAGGAAGGAAAGAAAGCCAAAAGTTAAGGCAGGCTTTTCTGAGCCGAATGATTTCAGTTTCTCAAGGAACTCCCCATATTTCCTTTCTCCCTTATTTCAGCTCCCTTTCTGGTGCTTCACTTTGAACTGGCTGAGTTTGCCACGTGCAGCAGGGACTCCTCCCCATAGCTCTGGAGGAGTTATTTCTGCTTTACTGCGGGTGCAAATAGATGCACTAGTCTTTGAGTGGTATTTGTGGAGAAACCTTGGAATGGCATATTGCATTGCTTGGAATGGACTTAGTCCAAAGACCAAGTGGGAATATTCTCCATTCAGCAGCATGAGAGCTGAATACAGCCCTCACACCAGTTGTATCTGAAGGAGAAAAGCTCTGTGAGGGATTCACCCCCATCAGTCTTGCCCTCCTCAACAGAGATATTTCTATCTGAGTCTGCCACACCAGATCTCACTCCAACAAGGGAGAACAACAGTCAAAAGGAAACAAGGATAGACCTTACCCTTTGTACATGTCAAGATGTCTAGAAATAGACCTTGTCCTCATGCCTCCTTTAACCCTGCACCCTGCGCCCTTATTCCAGGCACTGCAGAGAGAAGGAGTAGCTTTGATGCACACAACCTGCAGGAGACGATGTCCACCCCTTCTATGGCAGTGCTCTTCAACGTTTAGAAATCAAGTCTTCTCTGCAAAAGGATAAGTGGAGGAGTCTGTTGATACATAAGTGTGCATATAAATAATATATATGATGGTGCACACACAAACACACAAAGGTGCCTACTCACTGTGGGAACATTATTTGATAGACCAGAAATCTTTGGCACTTCAATCATTCTCAGCATAAACCCTTGTGCATCAAACAGGAAAAAAAGAAAAACTTGTTAGGACGTTGTCATGGGACCTGCTTCATCACTGAGCCTTGCCCCTCACTGTTGTGTACTTGCACCTCACTCACAGGAAGGACAACGATACTCGCAAGTGAGCCCAGTTCTTCCTGCAGAAACCTCCCAGGAGCAGGGGAGTGTCCAGGGGCACTCCCATGTTTGCAGGTGCTAAGGAGCAGCTCAGATAGACCCTGATGCAGCAGCCCGGGAGAAGTTGGTGCTGTCTATGGACTAAGGGGTGGGTGAGGGGACAGTCTGAAGTCCCTGGCAGACTCTTTGGCTGCTCCTTGAATCTCTTAATGAGTCTCAATCTGTTGTCCAAATCTGACAGCTTTGTTTCCATTTTACTCTTACCAAGTGGAAGGAAATTGTAAGCACTGACTCACTGGCTTCTCTTTCAGGAAATGCCTGCCCTGCCTTTCCTTTTGCAAAGTGCCCCCTGAAATGTGCTCACAGCTCACCTGCTAGCAGACCTGACCTCCGCAGCACCCTGCCAGCAGGAGAAGGAGCCTGACCTGGTGGAGGATAATCCTCCCACCCAGAACTTCTCCCCTCAGTGCTGTGAGAAGCTCCCTGGGCAGGCTGAGTGCTGACCTTCACAGGCGACACAGTCACTGCTGCGGGCACACAGCACCTTTGGGTGCAGGGACCCTGCTCTGAAGTGCAGACCTCTCACCCTGTCTACACAACCCGGCTTCACATCACTGCCATTTCTATTGGGGAAGGCAGCAGGATGAGCTGCTCATAGGTGGTATGTTAGAGAATCCCTGCTCTGAAGCAGCTTCTCTTCCTCTGCACTGCAAAAACCAGGAGAAAGAAGAGAAAAATGCTGCCACCCATGAGGTGTGATGAGTTCTTATGTCCCCTTCAAGAAGCTCCGTAGCATTGTCCTGTAAGCACAAACTCACCGTGTCAAGAGCTGTGGTCTCCTCTGTCCTCCCGCTCCACCCTGCCGTTCCCCTCTCGCTGCCTTCTCTCCTCTGCTGTCCGCAGCAGCAGGCAGTGCCCGCAGCCCTGCTGCTCTTGGCACAGGAGCTGCTCCTGCACTCGGCTGTCTCTGGGCAGTGCTGCCAGGCTGCCACGAGCTGCCTCCGTCCCAGGAGCCTGGCCCCGCTCAGGAGCAGAGGCCCAGCTGAACTCACCAATTTCTCTGTCCCTCGTGCTCCCTCCTCCTGGGAAATGTGCACTGGAATAGACTGAAGTAATCACCTGTTGTCTTTTCCCATTGAGTGGAGAGCAACTATTTCCAACATTGCAAGTTCTTTCATCAGAGCATGACTATCTATGAGAAATAGAAATGTGCTCCTCTGGAACCCCCCAAACCCTCATCTCTGACCTAGGCAGGACACCTAGTTAGGACAAGAAGGGAGTTCCTTGGCACATGGTTCAGGGATTGACTCAGATGTGTCAGTCTTGGCACCTCATGCTGGTCTAGAAGCCCCTGGCGTAAAGTGGGATTCAGAAAACTCCTGTGAACTCCACAGGCAGGTCAAGTGATTCCCCTTACCACAACTGAAGTGAGCACAACACAGAGGTCTGCAAGAGAGCTCCTTGTCTAAGCTGCAGTTCCAATCACTGGCGATAGAGGATGAGAGTCAGCTGATCACACACAAACACTCTCTGGTGACAGTCCAAAAGACTGAGGAGGTCCAAGGCCTGTGCCAGTGCCCACTTGCTCTGATGCAGCTCCTGGGAGACCTGCATCATCCTAGAGGATCGGGTTGGGGGGCCAATGGGGAATTGCATTGCCCATCTGAAATGACCCCAGGTGCCAAATAGAATGGCAGCCCCAGGAACAATGAAGATGAAGCATAGAAAGATTATAGCGCTAAGCAGCAGCTCTGGTAATTCAGTGCAGATCCTTGATTTGATGGCATAGAAAAGTGCTGGGCCTTGTCACATGCCTGGGGTGTCCAGCACAATCACGTGTCTCTAGCAAATGCAGCAGGGCACCTGCAAGAAAATCATGCCCCTTGGAGTGACTGCTGGGCAAGTGTCCCAGGGCATCCTACGTTTCCATCCTGTACCCAAAGACATTCCAGCACTGGCTGTAGGGAAAGCCCATCCTGTCTACATCCAGGGTGCTGCATAAATGGGAGCCATCCTCACCCTGCCATGTCTCTGCTCCAGTTTCTGCCCTCTCAAACCCTTCTAGCTCTCCTCTCCTGAATTTCTCCTGCCCCTGCAAGATGATATGAACAAGGACTGGGCTAATGCCTCAGGCTTGGCAGGTGTGACAGTCACAAGTGGCCCATGTGCCCACCTACAATCCCTGCACACACACACCCATGGTCCCAACAGCACAGGCACGGCCTTTGGGTGCCTGGCACTCCCTGGGTATCCCCTTTGCCCTGCTTATTGGCTTGATGGGGCCAGCAAAGGTGCTGCTGGTGCTGTCAATAGGCAGAGTGGGCAAAGGCACTTTTGGAGCTTCCTCACAACCTGCTGATCTCTCCATGGGCTTTGGAGTCTTCAGCCAGTGCCATTGTGGTGGCCTTTTCTCTGGAACAAAGCAGTGATGCACAGATTATGCATCCAGCAGCAGCATCCCTGCACATCTGGGCATGCACTCATGCAAGAAGGAGAAACATGTCCTAAATAGTCATGATTTTATTATGCATTTCCTATACTATAATTCATATTGCTTTCATGTACCCTCATACCAGATTATTACAAGATGAAATTGGAGAGGACAAATAGCAAGGGTCTTTCCCGCTCTCCCCTCCCTTTTTTTTTCTCTACTTTTTCATTTTTTTTTTTCGGTAGGATTTGGAGGAGGACCTGGAGCAGAGCCCACAGCAGGGCAGAAAGGCTGCAGGTTGTCACATTTCCTTTTGATAGAGACTCTTCCCATCTTCCAGCCTGATGGTTATCAACCAGGTGGCCAAGCCTGTGAGGACAGCTTTAAATTGGGAGTGACTCAGGGGAGAAGACTCCAGCAAGAGGGAGGAATAGACAAGCTGGGATGGCCGGGAAGGGTACAAGTGATGTGCACAAAGGAACCCCTGGAGAGAGCAGTGGGATGCAGGGAGCTCTGCTTAGGGACGGAGAGAGAGCCTGTCAGGATTGTAGGGATGAGGATTAGTGAGCAGAGCAACAGAGCTGGCCTTGTGTAGATCTCTACTACGGATCTCTAGAAAGGCAGCATGATGGGATCCCCATGGTTTTCAACAAGACATTTTGATGGCGTATTTCTCCATGGTTTCCACCAAGGAATCATGATGGGACCTCCACAGTCCCCACAAAGGCATCGTGATAGGGTCTCGGTAGTCTCAATCAGGGCATCAGAATAACATCCCCATGGAAACCACCAGGGCTTTGTGATGGCAGTGGCATCATGTCCATAAGGCCATTGTGAACGGGTGGTCCCCATGGTGACCATGTCCTTGTTGGGGGTAAAGGCCCCAGGCTCAGCATTCTGAGGAGAGCAGCTCCAAGCAGTTCTGAAGGGTGGGGGACCTCAGGAAAGGCAGCCATTAAGTAAGCATCTGTTAAGAAGAAGAATGCTCCATACAAACAGTTGGTAAAATTAGGAAACATCTCTGGAGCTCAACTTGACTAAACAGGGAACTGGCATGTGGTCTTCAAGTCAATAAGGCAGCATGTGGAAAGGGGAAGAGGCTGCAAAGGAGGAAGTCACAAATATTGTCCAGTAAAGTAAGGATGGTTTTGGGGAAGCCAAATCTCCCTGCTCCTGCTTCACTAAGAGTAAATAATGAAGAAGGAAAATGTGGGCTCACTGCTGAATGGGACTGGGATTCTAGCAAGTGCAGCCCTGCTTGGCTTCAGTCAACCTTCACCAACAAGGTGAAGCCTGAGAAATGTCTGAAAGGGGCAACTGGAGAGCTCACTTCTCTTTCCTTGCCCTGGCAAGTGTGTGCCCTGGGCAGAGCTATAGAGTTGCCTGGGGTTGGCGCCTGGTTTGGGGGTTTGGTGTTTGTCAAGACAAGATCAAAGTCCTGTGGGATGCAAGAGCACAAAGTCTGAGCACAGGCTGAGATGAGGGTGAGCCTCAGCTCTATGATAACTGCTGTGGGCTGCTCTTTGGGTAGAAGTGGGATAGAGGACAGTCTGTGGCAGAAGACAGTCTTCCTCTGGAGGTACCGAAGCAGGCTCTCTCTTCTTCACTTCCTCAGCAGGGTTTCATGCACTGTGCTACTTAAGATAGAGGTGATAGGCCAGAAAAGAGCAGAGATGCCCTTAACACAGATCCTCCTGAGAACTTTATCTAGGAGTCTGCTTTCCTGCCTTACTTCATGGCCATGGTGAAAGTGGTGCACGAACATGGTGCTGCCAAATTAGAAGAATGAAAACGTTTTTCATAAGGTTAAAAACTGCCTGAAGTTTTGGAAAAGGCAATCTTTGTTATTCTTTGGGAGTGATCTGACTTATGACTATAATCTGCTTTAGGGGATAGATTCCATTTGATCACATAGAGAGGCCGGTGCTGCTGACGATGCTCTGTGTTCATTGTATTCCCTTGCAGTGCTGAAAATTTTGGAGGCATTTCCTGCAGGCCCTTAGCTTGTCATTAGGAAATATATCTGAAATAAAAAGTCTGTTAAGAGCACTTATTTCCCTCCTTTGACTAGAAAGGAAAGTCCAAATAACTGGATTTGACAGAGACATCTGTCCAGATGGGGTCAGACATCGGGCGGAATCTCTCTCCTCATATACACCCTTTCACCAATCCCTCACGTATCTCTACAAGCCTGATTAAGCAGAACTTTTTGAAAGACAGCCTTGATTCAGATGATCTGCACATCTGCGCTTTCCTTTTTTTTTTTTTTTTTAAGTCTTCCTCCTCCCCTTGCTCTTTGTCATTCAGACACCTCTCAACTCTTCACTTGCTGCTTTGAGCTTCAGGGAGTCTTTCAGGAGTCTCTTGTTGTCTCTTAACCAGCTCCTTTATCATGTGTCTATCCAGCCTTTTCTATCTAGTTGTGAAAAACAGTCCAAGGATGGTTATTCCTTGTAGGCTGTGGAGCTCCTTGGAAGCAATCAGGACTCAACTAGCAGTTGAGAAGTGCGTTTTGTTTCCTATTGACACAGGATCCAGGTTATTTTGTTTCATCACACTTAACATTTCTGCCTGTTTGCCACTAGTTCAGGTGGGAATTTGGTATACATGAGCTATAGTATTCAGTTCCTGGAATGGAAAAACAGTTTGATTTTAAGCAGAGTGATCCAAGTCCCCAGTGGCTGATGAGGGAACTGGCAGGGCTGGGAAGCTGGGCAGGAACCTTCTGCATACAGGTCTCCCCCCAGAAATACTGCTTTTCACACGTGTCCAGACTTCATTGGGAGTCACTCTAGGAAGCGGAGAAAGTGCATGCCTGATTCAGAAAATGGAAAAAAAATAAGAAAGCTGAAAAGAAAACAGCTATCTTTCTTTTTCAGGTGTTCAGTGATATCTGCCTATTTTTAATACACTCCATTCTAATTAGCTACAGCAGACTTGAAGATTGAAGAAAATTATGGCAAGAATCATGGCTCCTGAGGGGTTTTGCATTTCACTGATCCCTTGGGAGTAGTTGGAGCTGAGTCCATGAACCTCTGATGGTGAGAGGAGACTGAAGAAACTTCTCAAAAAGTTCAAGTCAGAAGCACATCTTTAAGTTTCTTGGAGGGTTAATGGGTCCCACTGTGGTTCATTACCAAGGAAAGCCTCCCCAGGGGCTGATCAGAGCAGAGAGTTTGAAGTCGTGATTGCAGATAGGAAAAGGCAAGGTGCAGGTTCCTCTGATGCCAGGTCAACCCTTCATGTGTGTTTTCAAGCAGAATGACCAAATAGAGGTGCCCAGTCCCTGAGTACGGACATCCTTTCCACCATGCATTGCCCAAGGCTTTTGGTTGGAGCAGTGTGTGAGTGGGGGTGTTCAAGGCCTCGGGCAGGACACTCATACAGGACACCTTGAGTGCCTGGGGAAAGCAGGCACAGAGGCCCTGTTGCCTTCTTGTTGAAGGAAGAAGTGTCTTCTCCTAGGCCTCAATGGCAGACACACCAGCCATGACCAAGAGGACATAGACCTAGTTCTTGAGGAGGTTTTTGGCACTGCCCTCGGCTGCCTCCTCCTTGGGCTCTCCTACACTTTCCCATGCCTGTGCCTGTTTCCCTGCAGCCTGTAGACACTCAGGCTGCTTCCCCACCTTGTTCTCACCCCAGCATCTCTCCAGCTTTTCCCATGTCTCTCTGTCCTTAGTGACTGTTCTTTGAAGGCATGGCTTGATCTGAGGTCCAAACCAGGTGACCTGTTGCACCACAGTACTGCTCTTAAGTGACATTTCTCTTTTACTCAAGTCAAGTCAGTACCTCAAGCTGCAGTTGGTGGTTCTTTCCCCTTCTCAAACTCTTTCCCACTACCAGAACAAATTCCATCATCCCTGAAACCACCCTGCAGCCAGTCACAGGCTCCTGCTCTGTTACCATTAGCTGTGGCACTTGAGCAGGCTAAAGAAGCTCGTGGCCCTCAGCTTCTCTATGCAGGCCATGTGCTTACCAGGCCTGAAAAGCAACCTCACAACAATAGAAGGGCCTGACTCTGGAGAGGCCATGTCAGGTGCTGACCCACAGGCTAAAAGAAAAAAAAAAAAATTTCAGCAGTCTCATTAGGGCGTTCTTCAGATCCTTGTTCCTCATGCTATAGATGAGGGGGTTGATCGTTGGAGGCACCACTGCATACAGAACAACCATCACCAGATCCAGAGCTGGGGAGGAGATGGAGGAGGGCTTCAGGTAGGCAAAAACTGTGGTGCTGATCAAGAGGGAAACCAGGTACGGGAGACACATGGAAAAGGTTTCCTGCTGGCCCTACGCAAGGAAATCCTCAGCCGAGCAGTGAAGATCTGCATGTAGGACACAACAATGAAAATGCAACACCCAAAGCCCAAAGAGACAGTAACCCAAATGAGCCAAATTTCCCTGAGGTAGGAGACTGAACAGCAGGGCTTGAGCATCTGGGGGATCTCACAGAAGAACCGCTCCACCACATTGCCTTGGCAGAGTGGAACGGAGAATGTGTTCCCAGTGTGCAGGAGAGCATTGAGAAAGCCACTGGCCAAGGCAGCTGCTGCCATTTTGACACAAGCTCTGCTGCCCATGAGGGTCCTGTAGTGCAGGGGTCTGCAGATGGCCACAAAGCAGTCATAGACCATGACTATGAGGAGGGAAAGCTCTGCTGAAAACAAAAATGCTACCAGGAAAATCTGGGCGGCACATCCTGAGTAGGAAATAGCTCTGCTGTTCCACACGGAATTGACCATGGATTTGGGGAGAGAAATCCTTTCAGTTTCTCAAGGATACACCCATATTTCCTCTCTCTCCCTTACTTCACCTCCCTTTTCTGCAACTCTGCTCTGCCCTGGTTGAATGTGTCATGTGTAGCAGGGACCCCTGCCCATGGCTCCAAAGGGTTTTTTTCTGCTGTGCTGTAGGTGTAAGTGGATGTGTCAAACTACTCTTTCAGGAAATGCCTGCTCTGCCTTTCCTTTTGAAAAGTGCCCTCTGAAATGTGCTCACAGTTAGAGCTGTGAGCAGACCTGAGCCTTGTAAGGCCCTCCCAGCAGGAGAGGGAGCCTGTCCTGGTAGAGGATAATCTTCCCACACAGAACTTCCCCCCTCAATCCTGTGGGGAGCTTGACGTCCTGCTGGGCAGGGCCGCGGCTGTCTCTGGGGTCAGGAGCTCTCTAAGTTGTGTATAAAGATTTTTGGTTTCACAGCACCAAAGTCTGTGAATCCTTCATACACTGCAAATTTCCCATGGTCCATCTTTTCCCTGCTGCCTCCCATGCAATTCCTGTGGCCTTCCAAGAAAAACCTGCTGCTCTGTGCCCTCCACAAGGTATTTGTGCACAGCATGAAGATCCCTCCTGGCCTTCTCCGGTCTAGGCTGAACAAACATCCCTCTTCCAGCCTCTCCTTACCTGCCCCATGCTCCAGCCCCTGACCAACTTGTTGTCCCTGTGCTGAACTCCCTCCTGTTTGTTTGTTTCCTTGCAGAAATGGAGAGCCCAAATGGGATCCAGTATAGAGGCATGGTGTCCACTGTGCCAAAAAGAGCGGTAGAACACGCATGTGGCCCCACTGGCTGTGCTCTCCTAAATAAAAATCTGTGAGGATGGCCAAACTATGGCACAGGGACCCAAAAGGCCTCCCCTTCCTGACCACTAAGGCACTGAGATGAGATGTGGGTGCCCTTGGCCACCACCAGGACATACCCCTGGGAGTCCCTATGGCAACGGCCAGGGCTTTGTGATGGGGGTGGCATCATGTCCCCAAGGCCATTGTGATGGGGCGATGCCCATGGCAACCAAGGCTGTGTTAGGCCAGAGCACCACCCTCGGGGTCGCACTCTGAGGACAGCAGCTCCAGCAGAAGGAGCAGCTCGCGTTGGTCCCCAGAGCAGCAAGTCCCCGGGTGCAGCGAGTGCCCTGGAGACGCAGAAGGAGAGGCAGGCGAACGCCTGCTCCCAGCCCAGCAATGGGCATCCTCCCAGGTGCAAGCGCACAAGGAAGGTGAGTGCTGGGGCTGCAGGGGGAGGCCGGCAGCAGGGATGGGAGCTGCATGGAGAGCACAAGCATGGGGGGCCAAGCCAGCCAGGTGTGACCTCCTCTGGCCAGGGCCTGCTTCTTGCTGGCTGTGGGGATTTTCTCAAACACAAAGCACAACTGGGATGCTCCAAAGTCTGTAAGGACCCTGGGAGCCCTATGTGAAGGATCAGAGAGCCTCTTTGGACCACGTGTAGCTGGGCTGTGCTCGACCATGAGCTTCCCTTCGACATGGGGCTGGGGCTTTCCATGCCTCAGGGGCTGCTTGTAGCAACACAACCCTCTCCATCATGTGCCTCCTTCTTCCCGCGGGTGGGCAAGTGGGAGCCGCACGCAGCAAGGCAACGCAGGCAGACCCTGACTTCATCCCCACAAAAGGACAGGCGGCCTTTGCTGTCTGACCCCCAGGGCTTTGAAGATGTTGATCAGGTCATCGCAAAGGTACAGGGCTGAGCAGTGAGGCCGGCAAAGGCCCTGCCTGGCTGCGCGGAGCTGCTGGGAAGCAGGCGGGAAGCGGAGGGAAGAGCAGCAGCAGCGCGTGCTCTGCAGGGCACTCTGCAAGGCGAAGCTTCATGCTGGGCCACGGTGCTGCTCCATGTGCCCATCTTCTGCCTGCCCCACAGTGAAGAGCCCTCTCCAAAGGCCTCTCCCAGTCTTTGGTGACAGGTTGGCAGCTGCCCGTGTGCTCTGTTACTCCAGGAGAAATCTAAAATGGGAGCAAATAAAAGCTTGCAGACATATTTTGGGGAGCTGAAACAGTACTACTGCACATGCCTGTTGTTTAGTTGGTGTGTGGTACATACGCTTTGCCCTTTGGCCCAGAGCGCTGTTCTCTGAGGATCCTTGTGAGCTCCCATAAACACCCCTCTGTGGGTGACATTATTCACTGGAGTCCGTAGAGGGATCCTATGACTGAAAATACCCGGCCCCAAGGGACCTGAGCTCTCCTGTTGGCTCTTCCCAGAGATCTGGATCCTCAGGTTTCGGAGCAGGAGGACGCATGAGGACAAAGTCTCCATTACACCTTCAGCTCCACAAAGTGTCAGAGCTTCACATGTACTCCCTAAATCGACGTTTCCCATGGCCTTGGGGAATGGTGAAGACCTTGAGTAGACACACAGGAGATGGGAGAGAAAGGGCCAAGGCCCCAGGATGCAGAGCTGGGCTCACAGCATCATGAATGAGGTGCCAAAGACTCAAACGAGCAACCCAAAGAAGTCCTTCCTTTGGCAGTGACTTGGAAAGTCACATCTCTGACAGAATTCCAGATGGATGGGTCTTCTGTTCTGTAAGATTGTCTCCAGGATTTGGAGATTAGAGGAAGAGCACAAAGGGAAGTTGTGGGAATGTTCTCCAACTTCATCAGCTGCAGAGCAGGGAGGTGGTCATCTCACAAAATGCTGGTTGAATCAAAATGCAGATCCTGCAGCACTGCACCACCTTACAGGCTTTGCACCAAGCCCAGGCAGCAGCACTGCAGTGTGTGGCCATGTCCTGAGATGTCCAGGGTCAAAAATGCAGGAGATCACAGAATGGTTGAGGTTGGAAGGGGCCTCTAGAGATCATCTAGTCCACCGAGATCCAGGGTTCCAGGGCTGTGCAGACCTCCAGAAGAGGATCCCAAGTCCCAGGGAAAAGTACACTGAAAAGTACGAGGAGCACTTAAGGTCCAAGACGAGGAAGAGCAGTTTTGGAAAATAACATCACTGGTGGGAGGTGACTGCTTCCAGGAGACAGAGGGAAACGTCTCTGTTCTCCCCCTGCCTCGTCCACCTCCATGGCAGTGACCTACTGAGCCCCAGAGGACACACCGGGACGTGCCCCACCACAGGGAAGTCTCCCTGGTGACATGGGTGGAGACCCTCGTTTTCCGGTGGGTCCTTGTTGCTCCTGAGCGCTGCTCCCACACACCCCATGGCTGCTCTTTGCAGCAGCTCTATGGCATGGAGTGGGGACAGGAGGCAGAAGGACCGCACTGGGAGCCCCTTTCATCAGGGCGAGGAGTGGGGGCATGTTGGAAAAGGAAGAACATCCCTCCACTCCAGCTGGGCTCCCCTCCCTGCCCCGGCCCAGCACAGCCAGGAGCCCCGCGGGACCTCACAGCCAATGGCTGCGCTGGGCACGAGGAGGTCACTGCTGCCGCAGCCCCTGATAGGCCAGCTGCAGGGAGAGGGCGTGGCTGCTGCTTGGGAGGTCCCCGCTGTGGGCAGAGCTGATTGGGCAGCAGCAGGGCTGGCTCTGGCTGGTGACTGTGAGGTCACCGCTCCCGCAGCGCCTCATTGGGCAGCAGCCGGGCCCTGCGGGGCTCTGCGCTGCTGAGATCATCTCCACGGAGCAGCTGCTGAGCCCGGGCTGGGCTCCTGGTGGGGAAGGGCTGTGGAGCCCATTGCTGCCCTGGAGGGCAGGGCCAGAGAGCTGGGCGGGACGGCGCTGTGACATCATGTCTTTGTGAGTGCCTGATTGGCCGGCAGCAGGCAGGCAGGCATGGGCGGTGGGTGGGGGGTCTCTGTGGTGAGAGGAGCTGAGAGGGCAGCAGTGGTTCCTGTGTGGGGAAGGGGTTTGAGGAAGCTGCTGTCTCTGAAGGCCACAGGCAGCATCAGGGATGTGGTGGGTTTGCACCTGTGAGGTCACCTCCGTCTGGGCAGCTGGGTTTGTGGTTTAGGCTTTAGGGTTGTGATCAGTGGTGCAGAGCCTAGTTGGAGACCTGCCACTGTTGGTATCAGGAGTCAGTCAAAACCTGTTTAGTTTATTAATCAGTGACCTGAAGGGGCAGAGTGCACCCTCAGCAAGTTTTCTGAGGATAGGAAAGTGGGAGGAAAGGCTGATAGCCCAGAGGTCTGTGTGGGCTTTAAGAGGGACCTGGACAGCCTGGAAGGTTGGGGGTAGAGGAACCTCTTGAAGTTCAACATGGGCAAGTGCAGGGTCTTGCAGGTAGGTTGGAATAACCCCATGCACCTGGACAGGCTGGGGGTTGGCCTGTTGGAGAGCAGCTCCACAAAAAGGGACCTGTGAATTGTGGTTGGCAACAAATTGAGCATGAGCCATCAGTGTGCCCTTGTGGCCACTGATACTGGTGGTTGAGGTCTGATGGTACTCAGAGTGCCCCCACAATATTGCAATGGCAGCAGATGTCTTTGGGTGGCCAGTAGCTCCAGGCTGTGGTGTTTCACTGCGGGTGCAGGAATCACCCTCCACTGCCCCTTCCCTGGGCCTCCTGGGTCCCCAGTGCCTCTCTGGGGATTGCAGAGCCCTCCTTTCCCCATGTGCACCTGGGTTTAGTGCTCTACCTTCTGGTCCCTGCACTGTGAGTCATCCCTGTTTCGTTAAAGCTGCACTCAGTGCCCACTCCCAGGCAAACCCTGTGCCTGGAGATCCCCTGGGGGTTCTCTCATCAGCACAGTCATGTGTGGGGCAGCCTGGCACAGGCAATGCAGAGACCATTGCCTATCTGCAGTGGTCAGTGAGAGATGGACCCTAGATTGAGGCTAACAGATCACCCTGGAATGCTGAGGTCATCCCCTGGATCTCATGGAGTTCACAAGCAGAAGAGCAGGCCCATTTGTAGTTGCACAACCTTGGGCATATTTTTTGATTCCAATTTCTAAAGAGAGGCCAGATTCAGGACCATCATAGGGCAGATCCTCTTTTATTGTGGAAATGTTATTCTGGAGTCCAGCTGTGCCAAAGGACTGGTGCTGCCTGTTCTTCCAGGGTACAAAGAAAAACAACCTATCTCTACCAGGTTATGAGAGTTCCTGGGCCATATCTGCAGAATAAAGCGTGGAAGGACAGCACAGAAATGAGGAGGCCAACTGTAAATAGAGAAAGTCCTGCTGCCCTCCTGGAATGTGTTTTCAGGAAAGATGAACTGCCATGGGAAGGCTGCCTCTAGACTTTCCTTCAATTCACTCATGTTCAGTTTTGTGTGTTGGAGCTTTACATGGAACCATGGAAACCTGTGCTGACCCTTGGTTGTAATTTCTCTCATATTAGAGAGATTTGAGATGACACTCTAACCATAGCCACGAGAGCTGAGATCTCCCAAACAACACTGGACCCCTGGTCTCAGCCCACCTGCCCTTGTCACGCCGTGACTCTGTACCCCAGAGGTCCCTTGGTGCCAGTGATGGAAAAGACGCTGCAGAGGGAAACTCTCCTCCCTGCACTGGGCACATCCAAAGGAGCTCAAAGAAGCGACTCAGGGAATCCCCCTTCTCTGCTAATGAAGGGGGTAGCCTGGCTTCCTGCTTTATCATGGTCTATGTGTTAAATGAGAGATTCCTGTGCAGTCGTGACAAAAACGAGGTATTTTATTTTATTATTTATTATTTTAATATGGGTGTAAAAGAGAAGTAAAAAAGAAAGAAATGGATAAAATACAGCCTCGATGCCAGATATCCTGGTGAGTGAATGAAACAGTTTTTACAACTGACCTTGTAGCCGCTGAATGAGTTTCTTCAGTGCCTCCTTGAGCTCCTTGTTCCTCATGCTGTAGATGAGGGGATTCAGGGCTGGAGGCACAACAGAGTACAGAATGGACACAACCATATCTAGAAGTGGGGAGGAGATGGAGGGGGGCTTCAGGTAGGCAAACAATACAGTAATGACAAACAGGGAGACCACGGCCAGGTGCGGGAGGCACATGGAAAAGGCTTTGTGCTGGCCCTGCTCAGAAGGGATCCTCAGCACAGCTCTGAAGATCTGCACATAGGACACCACAATGAAAACAAAACACACAAAGACTAAAGAGGTACTAACAACAAGAAGCCCAACTTCCCTGAGGTAGGAGTGTGAGCAGGAGAGCTTGAGGATCTGGGGGATCTCACAGAAGAACTGCTCCACCACATTGCCTTGGCAGAGGGGTAGGGAAAATGTGGTCCCAGTGTGCAGGAGAGCATTGAGAAAATTAGATGCCCAGGCAGCTGCTGCCATTCTGACACAAGCAGTGCTCCCCAGGAGGGTCCCATAGTGCAGGGGTCTGCAGATGGCAACATAGCGGTCATAGGCCATGACTGTGAGGACAAAAACCTCTCCTCCAAACAAGAAGGCCATGAAAAATATCTGGGCAGCACATTCCGAATAGGAAATGGCCCTGGTGTTCCACAGGGAATTGTGCATGGATTTGGGAACAGTCGTGGAGATGGAGCCCAGGTCAAGGAGGGAGAGGTTGAGGAGGAAGAAGTACATGGGGGTGTGGAGGCGGTGGTCGCAGGCTACAGCTGTGATGATGAGGCCATTGGCCAGGAGGGCAGCCAGGTAGATGCCCAGGAAGAGCGAGAAGTGCAAGAGCTGCAGCTCCCGTGTGTCTGCAAATGGCAGGAGGAGGAACTCGTTGAGGGAGCTGCTGTTGGACATTTCACTCTCTCCAGGCTTTGTGGATTGTTCAAAAAAGAAAAGATATTGAGCAATTATCCCAGATTTTTAAAGTTAAATATCTCCCAACTTGTTCCACTTGTAATACACTGACCATATTGCCTCTCTTCATGGAGATCTTTGTGCAGCTCCCTTCCTTGAGCCTCAGTGTGGGGTGGCTGAATGTGCTATGAGGAGCAGGGGCATCTCCTCATGGGCTCCAGAGATGTCTGTCCAGCTCTACAGTAGTGGGAAGGGGACAAGAGGGAGGATGAGCTCTGAGATTCACATTTTTTCAGGTGAAATCCCCCTGATATATAAAAGGGCTTTTCAGTATCTACAGCACCACTTCTAATGAACGTGTATTAAGAGCACAATTTGGGGATTTTTAACATTTATTTTGACATGTATTTTCTTTGGGATGCTCCTCTCACCTCTGCAGAGTGTTCCTCAGAGGCAGAAATTTTCAGCATTTCTACTGGGAATCATGCAAAAATGGATTTATAGTCACATTATGCAGAGTGAGGATAGCTCCTCTGCCTATTAGCCTTGATTGCAGCTCTTCTGTGCCCAAACCTCATTGAGGTGCATGATGATCACCCTAATCAGTTGCCCTAGAAAGAACCCAGCCCCTCCTAAGAGCAGACAAGGCCAGTTTCAAAACCTCCGATCTCCAACTTCTCTCTCTTTCTCAGGGCACCTGAGGGAGATCTCCAAGCTTTGGTTCTAGCCAAGAATATGCAGGGCTCTTTTCAGGTGCCCATATGCAGTTTCCAAACCGTTTTTTCATAATCTCAGTCTCTGTAACAGATTCTTCAGAGGTCTCCTGGACATCACAGAGATGTCAGGAGGCAGCAATGTCCCTCCTGAGGGCACTTCCAAGTCTGTTAAGACATTACAACAAAAGGGTCAAATGAAGTTGCATTGAAGATGGACTGTGCTTAAGGGAGAGTTAGCTCAGTTCCTAAACCCATGGGCTGCATTTCCTGGAGTTGGACAGGTTAGAGGGGACTGGAGGCGCCTCACTCCCACGCATATTCCTCTCTTCCACAGCTTGCAGGGTAGGTGTCTGAACTGCATCTGAAAACTCTGCAACCCCAGGGAGCCCAAGAGTAGAACAGGAGGGGAAACAAGGAGCAATCCTGCGATCCTTCTGCCAAGGAGAGATAGGGAAGACAGGCAGAGGGGTGCTCAGGAACACCCTTACCTCACCTATGTGGGCATGCTACCTCACAGATGGTGACATTGCAGGCCATGCATCTGAAGCCCCTATATTGGGCAGCAGGAAATGTGCCCATAGCAGGGGGGATGCCCCTGTCCTTTGCCAGGGATCTGGCTGCAGTGGAGTGGGCTGATACCCTGGACCCCAAGGCTGTCAGGGCAGAGAGGCTGCTGGGTGGCAGAGGAGACGTGGCAGGGCTTGCTCAGAGGAAGGTGTCTGCATTGGAAGGACTGAGCATGACTTCCCCAAATCCATCCTCCCATCATGGTGGGCACTTCCCTGTCCTTCCCTGACCATCTCTGCTGCCCACAGCAGTCCCTGATGGCTGCGGCATCGCTGTGCAGGCACTTGACGGAGCAACTAAAATAAATTGCACAAAGGCGATGCTGATGCTGTCTGCAAACTAAGGTGGGTGGAAGAGGCTCTATAAAGTTTCTCACAGACCTATTGATCTCCGAGAGAGAAGGCTTGAGTCCCACTTCCTTGGCAAAACCGAATACACTCCTCTTTTCTGCCTGCAGCAGTTAGGGAGATAACGGAAAGTGCAGACAGGAAGAGGAAAGTTCCTGCCCTTGGAAGTAGCCCTTCTCTTGATCTTCCTGTTGAAAAGACTCTTGGGACATGTCCTGTACATGAACAAGGTGAGCAGAGTTGACCGAGGCAGCACAGTCTCAAGAGGAAGATGATCCTGTCTGATTGGGAGCCAGCCCTGCCAGAGCTTCTCTGTGCAGCACTGACCCTTGCAGGCAGCAGAGTCACTGCCCAGGGTGCTCCCTCGGGTGCAGGGATGCTGCTCTGATTGAGAAACCTTGAGAGACCTATGTGCACACCCAGCACTTGACACCCCTGCAGCAATACCTGGAAGAAAGGAGCAGCATGCCCTGCCTTGTGAAGGTGCTTCAGGGAATCCCTGAGCTGAATCAGCTCCTTCTCCTGCCATGCCCTGGATACTCCAGGAGAGACAAGTCCTATCAGTCATGGGGTGGGATGGGTTCAGAAGATCCCTCCAGGAACCTCAGCAGCATTGCCCTGCAGCCAGAGACTTACCACACAAGGGGTTGTGAAGATTTCTTCCTTCAGTGAGCTCTGCTCTGTGCTACCACTCCACACTGCCGTTCCCCTCTTGCTGCCTTCTCTCCTCTGCTGTCCGCAGCAGCAGGCAGTGCCCGCAGCCCTGCTGCTCTTGGCACAGGAGCTGCTCCTGCACTCGGCTGTCTCTGGGCAGTGCTGCCAGGCTGCCACGAGCTGCCTCTGTCCCAGGAGCCTGGCCCCGCTCAGGAGCAGAGGCCCAGCTGAACTCACCAATTTCTCTGTCCCTCGTGCTCCCTCCTCCTGGGAAATGTGCACTGTAGTCAACCAAAATAACCCCTGATTATCCCTTTCTAAACACTAGGAAAGACTGGTGTCAGCACTGTAGTTTATTTCATCAGAGCATGGTTACTTGGAAGAGCTGAAAATGTCCCACTCAGGAAGCCCCTCTTCCCAACTCTTAGCTAGGCAAGATAAATGAATACAAGAATAGAGCTCACTTTCCCAGTGTTCAGGTATTGGTTGATGTCACCCAGTTTGGGATTCCCAGGCTGCTTTAGAAGACCCTGGGCTGCCATGGTATTCTGTGGTGAACTCCACAGAAACACACAGCAGGTGGGATTCTCCTTGCCCAAGCTGAAGTGAGCACAGGAGAGATGCCTGGATGTGAGGTCTTGCTCTATGCTCCCAATCACTGGTTGTTCAGGGTGGGTGTCAGCTGCACACACACAAACCCTTGGTGACACTGGAAGGGTCAGAGGTGGTTGAAGGCATGTGCCAGTGTCTGATTGCTATGATCACCATATCTACTTTCTTCTAGAGCATGTGTTGGGAGCAGGTAGGGAATTGCTTTGGTCCCCCCAAATGTTATCCAATGCCCACTGCTACCAGAGCTCTACTCACAAGGAAGCTGAGACACGAGGAGATGCTGACATTGAAATAGTTCATCTCATTCTGTTCAGGCACTTGATTCACTGACACAGAAATAGGCCATGCTGGATGCCTGGGGCGTCCAGCACAGCCACGTGTCTCTAGCAGATACACCCTGTGACCTACAGGGTAAACGTGTCCCTTTCAAGAGGTTTTGGGCGCTCAGGTTTCTTAACAGTGCCCACATGTCTGGATCCCACTACTGTCCTTCAGCCAAGTCCTAACAGTCTACAGCCAAGCTTACTTCATAAATGAGAGAGGCACATCACCCTAAGGTCTCTGCACCCTTAAAACCTTCTAAGTCTCCCTCTCTTGAAACTCTTCACACCCCTAGATGGCATGAACGGGACTTGGGCCAATGATGACCTTGTTTCCTATTGTTTTGACTAAAGGCGTCAGTGTCAGTAATTCTGTCTCATCAGATGTATTTTTATTGCCGAATCCCGAGCCCATCCAGCACACCTGCTCAGGAGCAGAGGCCCAGCTGAACTCACGAATTTCTCCATCCCTCCTCCTGGGGACTGTTCACTGGAATAGACTGAAATAATCAACAATGGCCCCTGTCTAAGCACTGAAGGAGGATTGATGCCAGCATTGCTACTGGTCTCATCAGAGGATAGTTATTTGCAAGAAGTAGAAATGTTCCACTCTGGAAGGCCCTATTGGCATCTCTTAGCTGGGCAGGACACCTAGTTGGGGACAAGAAGAGGGCTCATTTTCCCAGAGTTCAGGTGTTGACTCAGAGGAGCCAGGCTGAGCTTCTCAGGCTGGCCTAGGAGGCCCAGGGCTGGAGGGGAGTTCAGATCCTTCCCATGTGCTCTACAGAAGCACCCAGGAGATGGGATTCCCCTTGTGCAGGCAGAAGGGAGCACAGCAAGGCTGTGTGCAAGCAAAATCCTGCTCTATGCTCCCTTTAAAATCACTGGGGATGGAGGAGGAAAGCCAGCTGCTCGCACACAAGCACATGGTGACACTGAAAGCGAGCGAGGTGCTTGAAGGCATGCACCTACTTCCATCAGGAGCGTGAGCTGGGGACCAGGTAGGGAGCTGTTGACCTGAAAGGACACCACATGCCCACTGCCACCAGAGCTCCTCTCACTAGGCAGCTGAGGCACATGCAGACACTGCAAGCACTTGATGTCAATCAGTGCAGGTACCTGACTCAGTGACACCAAAATAGGCCCACAGGGACAGGTGGGCTGCCTGGGGTGTCCAGCACAACCCCATGACTCTAGCAGACACAGCAGGGCACCTATAGGAAAACCAGGACCCTTTGGAGCAGTTTCCTGACAGCGCCCAAACAACTGGATGCCACCACTGCCTTAGGCCAAGTCCTCCTTATCTACAGGCAAGCAAGCTTCAGAAATGGGAGAGGCACATCACCCCAAGGTCTCTGCTCTAGGCGCTGCACCCTTAACACCTTCTATCACTCCCTCTCCAGAAACTTTTCACACCCCTAGAGGATATGAAGAGGAAATGGGCTAAGGGTGACCTCAGGCTGCCAAATCACAGGCTGCCCACATCCAGGGACTTCTTCACTAACTTGATGTTATGATGAAGCAGTCCTGTCCCACATGCAGCTCACTGAGGGATGCCACTAATAGCCAGTTGCCGCTTGGCAGCACTGTACTGCTGATCCCTGTTTACAGTGAGCCTGATCCTCTGCAGATCAGTTCACAATTTGCCTAGGAGACTATGAGAAACCTTTTCAATGCTCTTGCTAAAGTGAGAGTTCACAAAATCCCCTGCTTTGTCCTTCTGCACACAGGCATTCCTCTTGAGGTGGAAGGCAACCAGGTTGCTCTGGGAAGGGCTAACTTTACTCTTCTATCAGGTTGGTAGGTGGTTTCACCAGGAAAATCTCCTGGCTCATGTTCCAGTCCTGCTCAGCTTAAAAAAAAATATATTATTAGCTTGTCCTTAAACTCTCTTGAAATTCCCTTTGCTGCTGCTTGTCCTTGTTGTCTCTTGTCCTTTCCTGCCCTTGGCCCCAATCAGACTTTCACCGAGGACAGTGACACCTTCACCTCTAAGCGCAGCCTTGCTGGGGTCTCCAGGCACCGCGCAGGCAGGCCTGCTCCATGGTAGGAGAGGGGTCTGCAGACAGTGGGGCTGCCTTGGGGACCCTCAGCAACAGGCAGCAGAGCAGGGGCACATTGCAGGCACCTGGCGGTGACAAGAAGGCAAGAGCGTCCCTCCTCCCTGGAGGCAGATGCCTTTTGAGGGCAGGGGCACGCTGGAGATGTGGGGGACCCTGGACCCTTCCACAAGGCTTCACACACGGTCTATTTTTCTCCTGCTTTGGATGTTTTCCCCACAGATTCATTTTCACCAGTACTCTTACACTTTACCACTTCTTCCCACATTTTTCCCACATTTTCCTCTGCTTTGAGAATTTTCCCATGCTTTGACTTTTTTTCCTTCTCTTTCACAAACATTCCCTCTTATGCTTGTGAACATTTTCCCACACTTGTGAAGATTTTCCTGCCCTTTCGTCTTTTACCCAACCTCTCCTTCTTTTCCCATGCTTTCTCGATATTATTGAGCTCTCGGTGTTCTTTTTGCACTTTCCTTTTTTTCCCCATCTCTTTATACTCTTTCCACTTCTGTAACCATTCCCACAATTTTGACCATATTCCTACACTATTGTTCCTTACCCATGTTTTTCCCTATTTTTCCACAATCTTGACACTTCACCAGTGTTTTGCACTTCTTCCCGCCATTTCATTTTTTTCCACTGCTTACATTTGCCATCTATTATTTTCCAACTCTTGCACTCATTTGCCACACCTTTGAACTTTTGCCTATGCTTTTAGTAATTTTCCCAAGCTTTCCCTTCTTTCCCTTCCTTTAACTGTTCGCCAACACTTGCTGTATTCTTCCCACTCATTTCCACTTGTAGAACCTCATTAAAAACCCTGTATATATCAAGAAAAACTATAACGATTTCTTACATATTAAGATGATAGCTAATGTCTCTTAGCTAGGCAGGGCACCTAGATGGGGACAAGAACGATTTCTTTACATATTGATTGCAATTAATAAATGGTATTAACTCCCTTCTCCACTCTTGCCACTCAATGCTGCACCCACAGGGCAGGAAGTTCAGCGGTGGTAAATGAGTGTGGGCAGAATCAAGCCCCTGTTGGGAACCTAAGTGCAAGAGTCCCAAGTGTTCTGTGTTTTTGTGGTGGCTGGTTGGGAGTTGGCACCACATGGAGCTGACGGGGTGTAAAACGTGTCTGTTCCCATGTGCTGACCTGATGGTCGAGCCGGCGGCCACCCTGGTGAGGAGAACCTCAAAGTGGGAGCAACTCAGGGAGGAGGGGGACTCCAAAAAGAGTGTGGAAGTGATGGCCTGGGATGGCAAGGAATAGCCACGGGGTGATGTGGGAAAGAGAAGCGCAGGGAGGGAGCAGTGGGATGCAGGGAGCTCTGCCTTGGGGTGAACCAAGAGGCAATCAAGAGCACAGGGACGAGGATGGGGGGCAAAGCAACAGGGTGGCGTCGTGGTGGGTGTCTGCTATGGAGTGACTGACGAGGGGCAGCCTCTGCAAGGCCTGTGGAGCGCAGAGCTGTGGAGGGGACAACTCGTCCTGCGCCCTGGTGTCCCCATGGCGACTCCCAGGGCTTTGTGATGGGGGTGGCATCGTGTCCACAGGCCACTGTGATGGGGCAGTCCCCAAGGTGACCGTGTCCCTGCTGGGGTCTTCACTCTGAGGAGAGCGGCGCAACCAGCAGGGAGCAACTCCCCTTGGTGGCCGTGCGAGAGACCCTCAGAGAGGTTCCTAGACATGGAGAAGGAACAGCAGGGTAAAGCCTGCTCCTCATCCACGGAAAGGAATTCCAGTGCACAAGAGAGCATGAGTGAGGTGAGTGGTGGAGGGGGAGGAGGAGGTGGGAGGCAGGGAAAAGACCCGCATAGAGAGCATGCGGATGGTGAGGAAGGAGCCCTGGGTCATGATAGTGGGGCAATAGCTCCTCCAGTGAGGGGACTTGTATTCCTGGACTTGGGAAAAAAAAGCCCGGCCTGCGTTCTCCCCTTGTACTCGGTGCCAGTGAGGACGCACCTCAAATGCTGTATTCAGATTTGGGCATGGGAAAAATGTGGAGATGCTGGAGTATTTCTAAAGAAGGGCAACGAAGCTGGTGAAGGGTCTGGAGCACAGACCTTATGAGGAGTGGCTGAGGGGGCTGGAGTTATTTAGTGTGGAGAGGAGAGGCTCAGAGGTGACCTTATTGCGCTCTACAACTACCTGAAAGGAGGGTGCAGTGAGGGGAGACTGATCTCTAAAATACTGATAGGAAAAGAAGAAATGGCTTCAGGTTGCACCAGGAGAGGAACTGGTTAGATATTAGGAAAACTTTCCACATGGGAAGAATTGTAAAGCATTGGAAGAGGCTGCCCAGGGAAGTGGTGGAGCCGCTGTTCCTAGCAGTGTTCAGGAAACGTGTAGATGAGACATGTAGGGATATGGTTAGCAGGCATGGTGCTGAAGGGCTTACAGTTGGCCTTGATGGTTTTGAAGATCTTTCTGAAACATAATGATTCTATGATCTGGATGCCCCGAGGCCCACATGAACCCCATGAGCTCTGTGCTGAGGGCAGAGAGCAGGTCCAGGCCACGCACAGCTGCATTGTGCTCAGCCAGGAGGTTCCCTTCGACACGAGGCTGGGGTTTCCTGTGCTTAGGAGCTGCTCGTACCAACACAAGTGCCCCCATCACGGGCCTCCTTCTCCCCACAGGTGGGCCAGCAGGAGCTGCCCGCAGCAGTGCAGCGCAGATGGACCCCAGCTTCGTCCCACCAAAGGGACCGGCTGCCGCCACTGCCCGGCCCTCAGGGCTCACGCTGCTCGCAACACGGCATCGCACAGGTACAGAGCTGAGCGGCGGTGACAGCCAAGCGTCCATCTGGGAAGCATGGAGGGAGGGAAAAGGACACCAGTAACCTGGTCTTTGTGGTGGGCTTCGATTGCAGGTCGTGGAGGACACGGCCAGTGATGTCTCCTGCACAGTGCAAGATCTGCATCCCTCCTCCAGCCTTGTAAAGAAGGCTACTTTGGGATACAGCAGGACACTGACTGGCAGGACAAGATCGGGGACATCGGATGTGCCCAGCTTCCCACTTCTCCCATCCAAGGCAGCGTGGCAGGCACAGGGAGGCCTGGAGGACTCTGCAGTTAAACCAGCAGGGTCTGCAAGTCACACCAAGCTGCCTGCTCTGGAAATGTCCTGCAGGTCTTCTCTCAAAGGCAGGGCCTTTGTCCTGGACAAGGAAGAGGTGGCCAGGAGAGTCCTGGGGAGAATGAACGTGGCGTTGGAGACGGTGGCTGCCAATTCCAGCAAAGCTGCTGCCAGGGAACGCTTCCCACCTGTTCCTGGTGTTGGGATGGCTCTGGACTCAGGGAAGAGAAGGGAAGAGCAGAAGGTAAAGGCATCGTGTCTGGCCTTGCCTCCACTTCAAAGACCCAAGTGGGAGACCCATGCTTTCACCAAGCAAACTCAGGAGCATGTGCAGTTCCTGCCTCGATCTAGGCCTGAGTCCTCAGCATCATCAGTGGGAGAAGCCAGGATGTTGCAAGGGGGTCGTGAGAGGACAAATCTTTCCCTGAAAAGCCAGCAGCACTCGGGAAGCTCCTCCTTTGTCCCGGGAACACAGACTATTCCTCCTGAACAACAAATGCCTGCCAGGGCAAATCCTGAAGATGAAGTGGCCTCTTCTGCCCCGGATGATCCCGAGCAGGGTGCGATGGCAGCTGAAGGTGTTTCGGAGGAGGCTGGACTCAGCAGCTCCTCCATTGCAGTGGTGCCACCCAGCTCTTCACAAGACGTCACTGCCGGGTGCTGCAGTGAAATGGCCCCACTGGAATCCCCATTGCCCTTCTCACCTGAGCCTGTCAGCCTCGTTCAGAGCATTGATGGAGAAGCTGGCATGGAGCTGAGGTGTGAGAGCCAGGGGCCTGTCCCGCATGGCCCCACACCTCCTGCTGTGGATCTGGAAGACGCAGGCGTGGGGCTGGGGTCTGCCCCCTTGAGCCGTCCTGATGACGCGAGCCCTGGAGCCAGCCAGCAGCCAGCACAGCCTGATGCCTTGGCACACACCGTCGATCAAGGCACACAGGCAAGCTCGTGGCTGCTCCAGACCATGGAGTGTGACCAAGGAAGAGCCCCTGCAGCTGAGGAAGGGCCGTATCCCTGCGCTCAAGGGGGAGAAAGGGAGGTCAGCAGGGCTGGGACACCAGCTTCCCCAGGCAAGGATAGTGGGACAGGGACACCACAAGGAGCACCGGCACGGCAGGACCCGAAACAACAGCCTGTGGGCATCACCTGCCACGTGCAAGGAAGGCCGCTGCGTGTGCACGAAGACAACACCGCGTGGTACCTGGGGGTGCTCAGCATCAAGACAGAGGCGCTGGAGGAGCTCGACAGGAGCTGCCTGGCCCGCACGGGGCAGAGCTTGGCCCAGATCCGGGAAGTCACTTTCCTGAGGAAGGAGCAGAGCCTGCAGGAGAGCCAGGGCGAGGAAGAGGAGGGCCATGGGGAGCGTTTCTCCCTGTCAGCATCAGGATCCCTCAATGTGAGACCCAAGGAGGTGAGTGCAAGGGAGGGCTGGGCCAGATTGGAGCCCTCCCGGTGCTGGGGCTGGCCCCGGTGCCACGCTGTGACAGCCCGGTTGTCCCAGCAGTGGCGGAAGGAGCCCCAGGAGACCTTTCCTGTTGAGAAAAGAAGCTCCCTTCACAAATTCTGCCTCTCTCCTCCTAGCTCCTTGCCAGAAACTCCTTCCATAATCTATGGAAACCAGAGATCACGCAAGTGGAGCTCCTTAAGGATGCCAAGGGCAAGTGGGAGGTGCTGGAGCGCCTCTATGCTCATGCCCCCAAGCAGAACATTGAAACCTGGAGGAGAGACCTGGATGAAATCGCTGAGCAGAGTGATGATGAGGAGGATGCTGACGAAGAGCTTCTTCAAATGGAGGAGGTAGAGGAAAGCAGCTCCTTGCCATGGATCAGACCCAGTCTGCACAGCCTATTTGCAAAAAGGGAGATGGATCTCGAGAAGGTGCCTTCCTTGCCCGACATCAAACAAGCAGAGGCTGCCAGTGAGGGACCTGGTGAGGTGGAGAGCCCCTCTGTTGAGCCAGCAATGCCCAGAGGAGCTGAGGAATCTCTGCTGCAGGAAGCAAAAGCAGCAGTTTCTCCCCTGGCTGCAGGCCCTGCTCCCCAGGTAAGCATGGAG
The DNA here is from genome assembly GCF_059628265.1 of Tinamus guttatus. Classification (NCBI taxonomy): domain Eukaryota; kingdom Metazoa; phylum Chordata; class Aves; order Tinamiformes; family Tinamidae; genus Tinamus; species Tinamus guttatus. The sequence goes on from NW_028288921.1 coordinate 670,533, forward strand.
CCTGTCACCTGTCCCCACGACCCAAGGGAGTTGCTAAGTGAGCTGTGTGGGCGGGTGTGCAGAGGGGGTGCCCAGAGCTGCCCTTGTCCATGGTGCCCAGATTTCCCCTCCAGCTATTTACCCTTGCTGATGTCTGGTGTTGAAGCAATGCTGGGTCCTCTCTGTTTCCAAGTGCCAAAGGTGCAGAGCTGACGTCCCCTCCACCCCTGCGCCATGTTCAGCCCTGGGGCCTGGATGCTGAGCGAGGAGGGAAGGGGCAGCCCCAGCAGCAGCCCCCTCCTCACTCAGTGCACGAGCCCCCTTGTGCCACGCAGCGGCTGCCTCCATTCCCCTGTGCATCACGGCCCCAGCCCAGCCCTGCTACTACGGCCCCACAATGAGCCATGTCCCATTGCCCTGCCAGCCGCAGGTCCCTTCCCTTGGGACACGCAGCCCTGGGCAGCCTCCCCCAACCCCAAACCCTTTCCCCCGTGCACCCCAGGGCACCGGTACCCTGAGCAGCTGCAGCCGATGGCCGACGGGTGCGTGTTCTTGCTCTGCCCATGCAGGATGCTTTGGAGCCCCAAGAGGAGGAGAAGTCATTGTCCTCCTGCAGCCGCACAGCAGACATTGAGCCAGGTACGTACCTGCATGCAGAGCCCTGCTGGGGACGGCAGGTCTGTCTGGGACAGCGAGCGGCACCGGGGCCGGCAGCAGGAAGCCCTTGGGGGCTGCTGTGCTGAGGCCACAGCCCCTTGGGAAGCCCTTGGTGGCAGGGACAGGCAGGTGCAGCCCTGTGCCCGTGCAGCCCATTGCCCACAGCTCTGCTTCCCACCGCAGGCACCGCCGCCCTCCCGCAAGTCGCGGCTCCCCGGCGATGGCGCTCGCGGCTCAGGACGGCACTTCGGGCTCTGCGCAGAGCGTTCTGCTGCCGCTGCATCGCGGGGCAGCGAGAGGAGCGGCACAGCTGAAAGAGCCCAGCAGGGCCCCAAGAGCAGGGCTGGTGCAGAGAGACAGACACTGTGTCCTGGCTACAGAGCTACAGAGATGCTGCTGCATCGTGTCCCAGAACACCCATGTGCCCACACGAGTGCTAGGTGGCAACAGTCATCGCCGGCTCCACATAAAACTCTTGGAAGTTTTTTCTCTCCATGTCAGTTGTTTTCGGAAAATCTCCATGGAAAGACAGGGGGCCTGTGGGACCCTAAGGCCGTGGGTGACTCCTGACTCTGCACTGGCCTTGGTGGCTGGGCCAAACAGGGCTACTCGCGACTGGCATGGCTGGCACGTGTCTATGGTTCTCAGAGTGACCCCAGGGCTCTTGCAAGAGCAGGAGATGTTTTCAGGTGTGCATTAGCGCCGGCCTGTGGTGTTTCACTGCGAGTGCATGAATCACTCTCCAGTTCTCCTTCCCTGCGCCTCCTGGGTCCCCCCTGCTTCTCCAGGGAGTGCCAAGCCCTCCTTTCCCCAGGCATGCCTGCATTTGCTGTGCAGCCTTTGGGGGACTCTACCATGGGCTGCCTCATGTTTGGTGAGACTGCACTCTCTGCCACCCCTAGGCATCCCCGGGGTTCCCCTGAGCTGTCCTGGAGCCTCAGGTTCCCTTCCACAAGGATGGGCATCTGTCATCAGCACCGTCACCTGTGCCACAGCCCCAGGCATTCAATTCAGAGACCATTCTGCACCTCCAGTGGCAGTGCTCCCAGGGACAGGAACCCCGAATGCAGCCCTTGGTCCCTGAAAGACCACGCTGGGCCTCTGACCTCCTCCCCTGGAGCCCACAGAGCGCACAGGCAGAGCAGAGGCCCTTTCCTGCTGCAATCCCTTGGGTGCATTGGTGTACTGTTGACCCCAGCTTCAGAAGAAAGACACAAACTTAATGTTTTCTGGAGGCTAAGTCTTGCGTAAGGCTGCCCATTGCCTTGTCCTGCTTTACTTAGGAAACACATGGAAACACAACCCCACCACCACTCTGTCCCTTCAAAAGTCCAAAGGTGTCTGTGTGTGTTCAGCTGCCACCCTCTCTCCATCCCTATGGATTACAATGGCAGCTTAGACAGGAAGCTCCTATTCAGAGAGACATAAAATTTAGTCAAGGGGAAACCTCCTGTGAACTTGCGGAGCACAGAGGAGGGAACTGAATCACGCTGCATCCCAGGAGCTTCTCCATGGGCATTTGGTGCATGGATTAACTCCCCGTGAAGAGCCCGTGGAGCAGGAGGAAACGAACCAACTTCCTGCTCCTGGGCAGGTGTCCTGTCCTCTTACGTGGCGGGAGCAGAGGCTTCTGCAGTGGGACATTTCCAGCCCACAGATGAGCGTCCCCTGCTGGCACCAGCCGCAGCGCTGGGCTCCAATGTTACCGATGTTATTGAATATTCATTAATCCGCAGCCAATCAGCTGGCGGTGGCGGGGCCCGGGGGCGGGGCGGGTACTGAGCGCCGCTGGCAGTTGGGCGGGGCAGCGGCAGAAGCAGCCAATGAGCGCGAGGCGGGAGGCTGGGGGCGTGGTGTCGCGTGCCGTGGGCGGGGCCAGCGCGTGAGGCGGCCGTTGGGCAGCGGCGGCTGCAGGCGGCGGCGGCCCCGGGGCCGCAGCGAGGCGCGCGGCGGGCGGCGGCGGCTGCGGGCGGTGCAAGTCCCGTGTGACCGATCCCTGCGCGATCCCTGTGCGGCCAGAGGCGCTCGGGACCGCGGGAGGCGGCGGCTGGAGGCGACTGGAGGCGCGAGGGGCGGCCGGGGCCCGGCGGCCTCGCAGCCGGAGGCTGGGGCCGTTGCTGACTGTTGTGAGCAGCGGCTGTTGGGCTGTGCGGGAGCGCGCGGCAGGCGGCGGAGGAGCACGAGGCCCCGGCGGGCCGGTCCGGCAGGCGGCGGCCCCACAGCTGCAGCCGCCCGGCCCGGCCTGGCCCAGCCCGGCCCAGCCCGGCCTCCCAGGAGCAGTGTCGCGGGCCGCCTGGTGCCAGGGAGCTGCGCGCGGCCGCCATGGGGAAGCGGAGCTCGGCCGGCTGCGTGCCGAGGTGAGCGGCGGCGGGAGCCGCCCCGCAGGTGCCGTCCCCCCATGGCACCCCCAGAGCCACCCCCCTGGGGCCGGGTACCCCCCTGCATTGGGTGACAGACAGCCCGGGTACCCCTTCCCCCCAGCGCCGCTTCCCGTGAGGGCCGTGTCCCTCTCTGCCCTTGGGTGCAGGGTCCCACCGGTCCCCATCTACCCCCACCGCTGGTCCCCGTCATTGCCCACCCTGCCCTGGGGTGCAGGGACCTGCCACTTTTGTCCTCCCAGCGTCCCCTCCCCATGTGACACGGCCCCACAAACACACTCGCCTGTCTGCAGTCACGGAGATGCCTGCGCACAAGTGCGTGTGTGTAAGCGAGCACAGGGACGTGCGTGTGCTTGGGTGTGCACGTGCTCGGACGTGCCCGCGCCCGTGTGTGCGTGTGCGCTGCGCCCGCTCCTGCCAACTCGTGGCAGGGGCCCGCGTGGCCCCGGGGCTGCGCGTGAGCCCGGCCATCCGTGCGCGCGGTGCGTGCGAGCTGGCGAGTGTGTGCGCTGCACATGGGAGATGCACGGCATGCGTGCGAGTCTTCACGGCCACCCGTGCCTCCTGTGACACGTGTGTGCTCGTCAGCACACTCCCATCCTGCGTGTGCAGGACACGTGTTCTCATGCATATGGTCACGTCCCCCGTGTGTGAGACACGCTGGTGCTCGTGCACATGCCCATGACACCTGCTTGCAGCACACACGTGTGCTCGTGCGCACCCTGCCCAGGGTCCCCATGTCTCCTGCTGGGATTATGGGAATGGGCCCAGGCTTCCGGGCCCCCACTCTGTCCGTTGACTGCCCCCCCATCCTCCCCAGGTTCTTCAGAACCTTCCTGAAGAGGCTGCGGATTGTGCGCAAAGTGGCCAAGAAACCCGATGCCACCACTGCCGAGCCCCAGGTGAGACCCAAGGGGGTCCCGTGGGTGGGAGAGCCAGGACCGAAGGGTTCCTTACCCTGGGGGGGACACCAGGGTATCTGGGGGGCTCAAAGAGGTCTGTGGGGAAGGTGCCGAAGGGGCCCCTGGCTCCTGAGGTGTGGGGGGTCCCATCGCTGTCGCAGGGCAGAGCTGGTGGGAGGGGGTACCAATGGGATGGATCATCGGGGCTTTTGGTGAGGGTCCCAGAGCACTGCGGGGTCCAAAGGGCACAAGGGTCCTGTCCCGGGGTGCAGGCAGGGGTTGGGAAATGGTTCCAGAGGCTTCCCAAGATGCCCTATGGTGCAAGAGGAGGATTCCGAGGGGCCTGGAGGGGCCCAGGGGTGCCCCAGGCTGCAGGGAGGGGAGTCCCAAGGGGATTCCAAGGGTGCAATGTGGGCGTCACAAGGAGTTGGGGGGATGGTGTCCCGTGGGTGCCCCAGGGTACCACATGGGGGTTTAAATGGGTCTGGGGAGATCCCAGGGTGCAACAGGGGAGTCCCAAGTGGTCTGGGGTGGGAGTGGGGGTTCAGTGGTTCCCTATGGTGCAACGGGGGGGTCCCAAAGGGTCCGAAGGGACCACGGGTCATCCAGGGTGCACACAGGGGGTCCCAACAGGTCTTGAGGGGCCCAATGGTACCCCTGAGCATGGGCAGGATGGACCCAAGGGGTCTGGGAGCCCCAAGGATGCCCCAGAGTGCAACAGGGGAGCCGCAAAGGGTCTGGTGGGGCCCATGGGTGCGGTGTTCCAAGGGGTCAGCAGTGTGCCGTGGGTACCCCAGTTTACGATACAGGGATTCCAAGGGATCTGGGGATCCCATGAGTGTCCCAGGGTCCAACATGGGGGTTCCAAGGGGCCTGGGGTTGCCATGGTGCAACATGGGGATCCCAATGGATAATGGTGGCCCGGGATGCAGGCAAGGGGATGTCAGTGTGTCTGGGAGGTTCCAAGGGTGCCTAGGGTGCAAGAGTGGGTCGCAGTGGGTGTGTGTGGGGCAGGGGGGGCAGGTCAAGGGTGCCCAGGATGCAGGCAGGGGGTTACGAGGCATCTGTAGAAAGGGGAGGGTTCCAAAGGTGCCCTGTGGTGCAAGAGGGGAATCCCAAGGGGTTTGTTGGGGTCCCATGAGTGCCACAAGGTTCAGGCAGGGGGTTCTGATGAGTCTCTGGGCGTTCCATGGGTGCCCCAGGGTGCAGCAGGGGAGTCCCAGAGGGTCTAGGTGAGCAAGGGAGTCCCAGGGTACCTGGTGCGGGGGTCCCAGTGGGTCTGGAGGGCAACAAGGGTGTCTCAGGGTGCAAGCCTGGGGGTGACAAGAGGGCTGCAGGGGGGCAAAGGTGCCTTGTGCTGCACAGGGGATCTGGTGGAGTCCCCTGGCAGCCCCAGGGTGCAGGCAGTAGGTTGCAAGGTTTCGGGGATCCCCAGAGTGTCCTGTGGTGCCACAGGGGGTCTGAAGGGGTCTGGGGGTCCCATGGAGCCCCAGGGGCAGGTGGGGGTACCAAGAAGTCTGGGCAAGACCAAGGGTTCCCCAAGGTGCAACGGGGGGATCCCAGTGGGTCTGTGGGGTTCCCACGCTGCTCCAGGGTGCAGGCGGGTCCCAAGCCACCTGGGGCTCCAGTGGTTGCCCTGGGGTGCAGACATGGGTCTGGAGGGGATCCCATAAGTGCCCTGTGGTGCAGCTGGGGGTTCCAGTGGGTCTGGAGAGCTGCCAGGGGCTCCTGGGGCAGGAGGGAAACTCAATGGAGTGGCTGGGGCTCCAGGGGGAAGGGGGCCCTGCCCCCCTGCACTGCTGGGTGCCTCCTGGTGACACCGAGCCCGGCACAGGGCTCCCCGCGGGTGCTGCACTCCAAGGAGCTGGAGGGGGCCGTGGGGCCCAGCGCCCCCCTCACGCCGGAGCTGCAGCTGGAGACGGGGCCCGCGGCCCCGCGAGCCCCCGCACAGGTGCCCCCGCGCGCGGCGCCCCTCGCCCTGCGGCCCCTGGCACCCAGTGCCCCTAGGGCGCTGACACCGGGACCTGCCACCCTGGGGATCCCAGCACGAGGAACCCTCGCTGTGGGGCCACCAGCACCAGGAGCCCTCCCTGCTGGGTCCCAACCAGCTGGACCCATCACCTTCGGGCCCTCAGCACCAGGGCCCCCCACTCAGGGACACGTCCCACCTGGGCACCTCAACCTCGGGCTCCCAACCCCAGGACCCTTCATCCCTAAAACTCCCGACTACGTCTGTATTGTTATAGAACCCTCACCCACAAGACCCCCCACCCTAGGCCAAAGTCCCAGTGAACATTCACCCGTGGGAACACGTCCCCAGGATCCCTCAGCCGCCTGCTCGAAACATCAGGCTCCTTCAGTCCCACGGCTAGGCCCAGGGGACCCTTCATCCATGGGACGGCCCCCCCAGGACCACTTCATACATGGACCCCCATTCCCAGGAGCCCATCCACCCCCACCTATGCAACACATCACCCGTGGGCCCTGGTACCCGGCACCCTTCATTTCTGGACCCCCACCTCCCGGCCCCTTCCCCCATGGGCCCCCAACTGTCACACCGTTCACCCATGGGCCTTGCTTCCCTGGGCCCTCCTTCCGTAGTGCCCGCTGCCCTGGACCCTTCACCGGTGTGCCCCGGCCCCCAGTAACCATCCCCTGTGGACCCCAGATCCCAGACCCCACAACTTGTATTCCCCAACCTGCAGGACCCAATTCTCACGGGTGCACAACTACAGCACCCATCACCAAGGGTCCTCCCCCATCAGCACCCTTACCCCGTGGGCCTCCACCTCCCAAATACTTCCCCTGTGGGCCCCGTTTCCCTGAACCCTTCACCCGTGGGCCCCCACCTCCCGGCCCCTTCCCCCATCAACCCCCACCACCAGAAAACATTCCCCATGGGACCTGGTCCCCTGCACCCTTCTCCTATAGGGCCCCATCACCCGGCTCTTTCCCCCATGGGTTCCCACCTCCACATCCCTTTATCCATCCACCCCCACCTATGGAACGCAACACCCGTGGTCCCTGGTTCCCTGACCCCTTCATTCATAGACCCCCAACTCTCGAACCCGTTGTCCCTGGACCCTTCTTCCCTGCACCCGTCCTCGGAAGGGTCCCCTCCCCTGAACCCTTCACCCGAAGGCCCCAACCTGCAGGATGCTTTACCCGAAGACCCTGTTCCCCTCGACCCTTCATTCGTGGACCCCCACCTCCCGGCCCCTTTCCCCATGGGCCCCCAACTGTCAAACCCTTCTCCCGTGGGTCCTGCTTCCCTGGGTCCTCCTTCCGTAGTGCCCGCTGCCCTGGACCCTTCACCCGTGGGCCCCCGCCCCCAGTAAGGATCCCCCGTGGACCCCAGACCCCAGACCCCACAACTTGTATTCCCCAACCTACAGGACCCAATTCTCACGGGCGCAAAACTCCCGTACCCATCACTAAGGGTTCCCCCCCATCAGCACCCTTATCCCGTGGGCCCCCACCTCCCAAATACTTCCCCCGTGGGCCCCGTTTCCCTGAACCCATGACCCGTGGTCCCTGGTTCCCTGACCCCTTCATTCGTAGACCCCCAACTCTCAAACCCGTTGTCCCTGGACCCTTCTTCCCTGCACCTGTCCTTGGAAGGGTCCCCTCCCCTGAACCCTTCACCCGTGGGCCTCCACCTCCCGACCCCTTCCCGCATCAGGCCCCACTTCCTGGGCACTCTCCCCATGGGCCCCGATCCCCTGCACGCTTCTCCCATAGGGCCCCATCACCTGGACCCTTCCCCCATGGGCTCCCACCTCCACGTCCCTTTATCCATCGACCCCCGCCTATGGAGCCCGTCACCCCTGGGCCCTGGTTCCCACAACCCTTCATTCGTAGACCCCCGCCTCCTGAATCCTTCACCCCTGGGCCCCGGTTCCCTGAACCCTTCCAAAGGGCCCAAACCTCTGGACCCTTCCCCCAAGGGCCCCCACCTTGTGGATACAGCACACGAAGAACCCAAGCCCCTCCACCTTTTATTCATAGGGGCCCAGGCCCTGAACACTTCATCCATGGGCCCGCATCCCCTGGGTCCTTCATCCGTAGGTCCCCCTACCCTGGGCCCTTCACTCACGGACCTCCACATCCCGAACATTTTGCCAGTGGACCCCCCTTCCCTGGACCCTTTATCCATGGACCCCGCTTCCCTACACCCTTTATCCGTGGACCCCACTTCCCTGGACCCTTTATCCATGGACCCCCCTTCCCTGGACCCTTTATCCATGGACCCTGCTTCCCTAGACCCTTTACCCGTGAACCCCGCTTCCCTGGACCCTTTACCCATGGACCCCGCTTCCCTGGACCCTTTACCCGTGGACCTCGCTTCCCTAGACACTTTACCTGTGAACCCCGCTTCCCTGGACCCTTTACCCATGGGCCCCGTTTCCCTGGACCCTTTACCCGTGGAGCCCAACCTCGTAGCCCCTTCTCCCATGGGCCCCCACCTCCTAAGCACTTTCCCCGTGGGTCCCGGCTGCCCGGACCCTTCTTCCGTAGGGCCCCGACCCCCTGAACACTTCAGCCAGGGGGTCCCCATCTGCTCAGTTGATCCATAGGCCCTATGAGCCATCCCCCTTGTGCCCCCACCCCCAGGACCGTTGACCCTTGGGTTCCCTTTCCCCAGCCTGATCCTCCCCCCAGCAGCCACAGGGCCCTGTTGCCAGGACCCCCCACCCCCAGGACACTTCCCTCCCAGCCCCCGTCCAGGACCCCTCCCCCTTGAGCTGCCCCCAGCCCCCTTCACCCACAGACTCCGGTGCCCAGGACCCTTCCCCGCCTGGCCCTCACCCCAGCACCCTTCACCCGCACAGCTCCTGCCCCCAGCGCCCCTCGCTCCCCGCAACAGCCCCCGATCCCTCCTGCCACAGGTGCCCGGGACCCTCCAGCCGCCCTTCCCCTGGCCCCTTCACCCACAGCAGCCTCCCCCGTGCAGCCTGGATGCCCAGAGCTGGTGCCCGAGCCCCTGCAGCCTTCAGGGCAGGGGTGCCCACATTGTCCCTGCGGGGCCGTGTGTCCCGAGTGCCCTGCACCCCTGGGTGCCCACGTGCCGGCGGGTGCCTGCCGGCTGCCCCAGCGCGTGCGCCCCTCGGGTGCCCTCAGGCAGGTGCCCCGGTGCCTGGGTGCTGGGGTGCGTGTGGGTGCCGGGACACCTGGGTGCGTGGGGGTGCCTGTCCCCAGTGTGCCTGCAGGCCGGTACCTGCAAGCCTGGGCCCTTGGGTTCATGCAGGCGTCCGGACGCTTGGGCCCTCGGGTGCGTCTGGGCGCCTGCTGGGGGGCACCCCGATGTCCTCGGGTGCCTGTGGGTGTCCAGAGCGAGCAGCGAGCTCGCAGACACCCAGGTCTGTGGTGCATGCGGGAGGCTGGAGGCGAGCGTGGAGCTCCTGGGTGCCCAGCGCCCAAGGTTTGCAGGTGCTCGCGCAGAACGTGGCAGTGCCCCTCACCGAGCTTCGGGTGAAGTCTCAAGCGGCGCGTGGACCACAGGGACAAGAGCAGGATGCCAGGTGAGGCCCCCAAGGCACCCACGGGTGCCCCGAGTCCCTGCTGACACCACTGGAATCAGAGGGGAAGAGCAAGGAATGGGGACGGCCAAGGGCACAGGGCAGCACTCGCCGAAAAGGGGCACGGGAGCATCCCCAGGGTGGGCAGCCCAGCCAGGTGCTCACCCATGGGTGCCCCCAGATGACTCTGCTGACATGGACAACTGTTCAGAGGAGGAGAGCATCTACTTGGAGCAGGAGGGCAGCAACGATGCTCTGCACAGCAGGTGGGTGCTTGACGGGTGTCCCACTGCCTGCACGGCACCCACAGGTGCCCCCGATGGTGCCACCCTGTCACACTGTCCCCCAGGACCTTTTCTACAAGAAAGAGGAGCTGCAGAAAGTGAAGAAGAGGAGGAGGACGCTCCCAGGCTCTGCTTGGACCCAGGTGAGCAGGTGCCTCTCCAGGGTGGAGGTGACAGGGTGCCCGGGGGGTCCTGCTGCAGCCTTGGGTGTTGTGGGTGCCGCAGGAGGAGCTGGGGGCAGTACCCAGGATGCTCCCCCATGTGCCAGGGTGCCTGGTCCTAGAGTTGTCCCCAGGATGTCCCCAGAGCTGCTTGGGCCCCAGGCTGCCCCTGCCTCTGCCTATTGGGTGCCCTAGGACCCCCCAGCCCCTTTTAATATGGATATTGGGATGCTCATCTCCCCCCCAATATGAGGTTCTCATTTATCCAATATTCTGGGGTACCCCAGACTCCCCTCACTATCGAGGTGCCTCCCATCTGCCTCCCCCCAGTACTGGGGTGCCCCAGGATCTTCTAAGTGCTGAGCTGCCCTCTAATGCCTTCCTCCCATATTGGGGTAGCTCAGACTCCCCCAGTATTGGGGTTCCCCCAGCTCCCTTTAACCCAATAGAAGGGTGAGACCCTCCCATAACGGAGTTCCCCAGGTTCCATCTCCTGATATGGGAGGGAATTGCCCCACTTCCCACTCAGGTTTGGGTTGCTCCCAAATCCCTTCATCCACAATTCTGGGCTACCCTCGGCCACCTCTGTAATGGGATGCCACCAGAAACCTTCATCCCTAATATTAGGAGTCCCCAGAGACCCCCATATTGTTGCCAGACCGCCCCAGCCCTGGTGGTGCCCTCAACTCTTTTCACCCCTGCCCTGGGTTACCGCAGAGCCCTCCAGTGTTGAGGGTGCCCCCCAGGTCCCTTTCCCCTCAGTTGTGGGGTGCCACAGACCCCCCCAGCATTGGTGATCCCCCCCAACTCAGTACACCCCTAGTGTTAGGGTGTCCCCAACTTCTGCCAGGCTCCTCCTAATATGGATCTGCCCCCTGCTCCATTTACACTGGATATTGGGGTGTCCCAGAGCCCTCCCCAGTATTGGGGGTGCCCCAGACTCCCTTCGGCCCAGGTATTGTTGGGCCCCAGCTACTTGCACGGCCAATACTGAGGTGCCCCCGACATCTCCCAGACCCCTCCCTGTAGTGCAGGTGCCCACAGCTCCTTTCACCCAAAATACTGGGGTGCCCCAGATACCCCCAACATTGGGGTGCCCAAAGCACCCCTGGCTGCCAGTATTGGGGTCCCCTGGAATCCCCCAGTATTGGGGATGCTCCCAGCTGCCTTCACTCAAAAGTTGGTGTGCCCTGACCCTTTTGCCAAGTATGTGGGTGCCCCAAATTCCCCCCCCCCAACATATTGGAGTCGCTCCTAGTTTTTTGAGACCCTACCCAATATTTCTCCCTCAAAACAAACAGACAAACAATATTGGTGTGCCCTAGAGAATTTCACCCATAATATTGGGGTATTCTGGACTCACCACCCCAGGTTTGGGTGCCCCCAGCTCCCTTTTCTCCCCAAATGGGGATGCATAATTTCCCCCCCATATTGGGGTGTCCCAACTGACTGCCCTAACCCCCCCAGTGACCTTTCCCTGCACAGGCTGCAGGAGGAGGACGATAAAAAGCTCATGGATTCTGGAGGAATCCCCAAAAAGTTGAAGACCCAAGTGAAAAGCAGCCAAGAGGAGCCAGGTAAGGGGCAAGCTGGGGTGGAGGCTGCCAGGCAACCGAGGCTGGGGTTTGGGGTAGAGGGGGAGTTATGGGTTGAGTTGGGGTCCTTGGCCCCTGAGGTGTGGGGACATTGGGGTTGCAGGAGAAATTTGGGGTCCCTAAAGTGGGATTTGAGGTCCCCGAATGGATGAGGGATTTTGGAGTGCAGGAGAAAGGGGGGAAACTGGGTTCCCAAGAGGGCTTGGGGGTCAGTGTCGAGGAAGCAAGAAGGGAACTGTGGAGTTGGAGGGATTTTGCATCTCAGGACAGGGGTCATCTCAGGCCCCTGCATGTCCTGAGTGGTGCCCTCATTGCCCCAGAGCTGCCAGCGCAGGACAGAGGTGCTCCAGGCGGTGGAGGTGGTGGTGGTGGGTGCACAGGGGGGCACAGCCCCCTGTTGCCTTGTTTCCTGCGGCGGCTGCTGCTGGGCACCCGCCGTGCCGAGTGGCCGGGCTGTCTGCGCTGCCTCCTCGTGCTGCAGGTGCGTCACCTTGGTTGGGGACAGTGCAGGGACGCGGGGGGCCACAAGGCATTGGGGGCCACGGGATATTGGGTGGACACCTGGGGCATGAGGGACACATGGGAGATTGGGCACAGATGGGATCAGGGACACAGGGGGCATGTGGGATTAGGGATACAGAGGGCAGGGGAGGGAAACATAGAGAACTGATGACATGTGTGGCATGAAGAACGCAGGACATTAGGAACACAGCAGGACCTCGAGGGGACAAGGGCATAGAAGGCACACAAGACTTTGGGGACACATGGGGCATTGGAGAAACATGAGGGGTTACAGGAGATCAGGGAACATGCAGGGCATTGGGAGATGCAGAAGGAAATGGAGATTACGGGACATTGGGCGACACAGGACATGCAGGGACACATTGTCAGGACCAGGACATCAGGGGACACAGAGAATTAAGGACATATGGACATGAGGCACAGAGCACATTAGGGACACACAGGAAAGAGGGGGAATTTGAGGCATAAAGGACACACAGGACACTGGAGAAACATGCAGAATGGGAGGATATGCAGGAGATCAGGGAACACGCAGGGCATTGAGTGCAAAGAAGTCTTTGGGGAGACATGGGGCACTGGAGACACATGCAGTATCAGAGCACACCACTGAAGGGTCACAGAGGACATCAGGGGGCATATGGAGCACTGGGTGGACATATGGTGCATAAGGGACACAGGATATTAAGGACACATAGGACATTGAGGGGCTTGCCAGGGGAAGGGGACACCCCAGGGATGCAGGACGTCACAGCAGGGTTGGGGGCATTGGGGCAGTGATAAGACAGGGACAGGCAGAGTTTCCCCCATCCCTGCCGTAGGCACTATGGTGGTCCGTGGGGTGATGACACCAGTGTGGGCACAGTGTGGGGACACTCTGGGAGCCACCAGCACTGGCTTCCCGGTTGTCCTCGTCCCCTTGGGTGCCCCACAGGTGCTGAGCGTGTTGGGGCCCCCACAGGGCTCCCGCCAGGTGCTCCCTGAGCAGCTCAAGCCGCTCTGGGTGTGAGACAGCCCTTCCCGAGAGCATCGTTGTGGTAGAGACGGCCGAGCGGCAGGGCCAGGTGAGCGTCGGGGCACCCCCTGGTCCTGCTGGGAGCGGGGGGACACGGGGACCCTGTCGGGCACATGCTGACCCCTCTGCACAACCACCCCTGTCTGTCCCCAGCTTGTTGGGGACCTGCTGCAGGAGCAGAAGAAGCCGCTGGTGGCTGCTGTCAAGCTGCAGGCCGAGCTCTCGGACGTCCTCACCTGCATCCAGCACCAGTGAGTGTCACCGCTGGGGCCCCAGGATTACTCCAGTCACCCTCAGTAGTTTCCATGTCTCCTCTGTGCCAGGGCTGGGGTGCCCATGTTGCCCATGTCCCCTCCATGTCATCGTTGGGGTGCTTGTGGTCCACATGTCCCCCCTGTGCCATGTTTTGGGTGCCCATGGTCCTGATGACCCCATTGGGTGACTCCATCCACCCCAACATGCCCCAGCGCTCCATGGGATCCCCAGTGGGTCCCCCCCAACCTGGTACCCCCCCGCACACAGTGGGAGCCACTTTGGGTGCCCACTCCCAACTCAACATGAGAACCGCTGGGTTCCCCCGTGACCCTGCTCTGGGCCCAAAGGGGACCCCGAGCGTCCCCTGCATGTCCTGAGTGGTGCCCTCGTTGCCCCAGAGCTGCCAGCGCAGGACAGAGGTGCTCCAGGCGGTGGAGGTGGTGGTGGTGGGTGCACAGGGGGGCACAGCCCCCTGTTGCCTTGTTTCCTGCGGCGGCTGCTGCTGGGCACCCGCTGTGCCGAGTGGCCGGGCTGTCTGCGCTGCCTCCTCGTGCTGCAGGTGCGTCACCTTGGTCGGGGACAGTGCAGGGACGCGGGGGGACACAAGGCATTGGGGGCCACGGGATATTGGGTGGACACCTGGGGCATGAGAGACACATGGGAGATTTGGCACAGATGGGATCATGGACACAGGGGGCATGTGGGATTAGGGATACAGAGGACAGGGGAGGGAAACATAGAGAACCGAGGACATGTGTGGCATGAAGAACGCAGGACATTAGGAACACAGCAGGACCTCGAGGGGACAGGGGCATAGAATTCACATAAGACTTTGGGTGTGGGAATATATAGGATAAAAGGTTCATGAAGGGAACCTGTTGAAGATTGCAAAACTAGGACTGAGGAACTGCTGGTGAAGCAGAGGAGATCCAGGATTGGTCACTGGGTTGCTGACGCTCCAGGATTGGTGGGTTAAGATGTGTGAAGGTCATATAAATACCCAACCCTGGTTGAGTATTTATACCAACCCTTCTGCCTTTGGTTGAAGAGCATTGGCCCATCAACTACTCTACAGTGCTTATAACTTACTTTCCAAACGAACTTCGTAGCATACGACAGTTTTCCTCTGCCTGAATTCGTGACACTTCCGAGGATCCTCACCTCCCTCAGCATCACAAACCTCAGCTTCTTCTGACGATGATGATTCTATAAAATGAAATAAAACGGCAGAAAGTGATGTTTCACCTGTTTATAACTCCAGAAAGCAGTTTCAAGTGTCTTTTCTCAATGCATAGTACAAGGGAAACACACACAGTAGGTTTTTTCAGGATACAAATTGACAAGAGGGTAAGAGTACCATGTTGGGTTTATGACTTTTCTTTGAAGGATATGTACATATATCTTTTTATACTTCTCAATGGAGATCTTTAAATTAAAATCAGTAAGTTTGGATATGGAAATAACAAAACTTAAAGGTTAAGTTTTTGATAAAACAGTGCAATGAAAGAAAGAAGTCATTATAAACTAAACTACAAGTAGAAACAGATTTATAAAAAGTAGACCTTCTGAAGTGACCCTTTAGCAGCCCATTTGTAATGGGGCATTGACAGAAATGGCAATGAGCAACTGAAGTGGCAAAGAAATGCAATGTACACAGGTTACATGCATGCAATAAATGCAGCAAAACGCACTTGCAGAAGAAATTTATATCAAAGCTGAGTGTGTGTGTATATAAATATATTCAAGAAATTGTATCTCATTTATATGCAATAATTTAGCCCTGGAGAGTACCTGTGCACATAACCTACTTTCCAAAGGAGCTTGGTAGCATATGACAGTTTTCCTCTGCCTGAGGCCGTAACGCTTCCGAGGATCCTCACCTTCCTCAGCATCACGAACATCAGCTGCTTCTGACGATGTTGATGATTCTGTAACTACAGCAGGAGGATACACTTCAGAGGAGCTCTCATGCACATCTCCCTTCCTGAAAATTCTTGCTGTGCTGCACAAAACCAGGAAAACTGCCCCACTATTGCTGTAGCAAGAGCACTGTTTCCCATGCTGAGTAATACTGCCCGTTTACTTGACTTCCCACCTGTCTGTGGCATCTGTTGCCTTTTATTTGTGTTTGGTTGTGAGCATGTTGTGAATGTGTTCCTTCATTTTTCTGAGCATCTGTCCTGAGCTCAGCCCAGCCCAGCCCTGACATCCATCCCTCTGGCTTGTAACCCCGATGGCAATAGGGAATTATGCACACATGGAAATTATCCAGTAGTTAGCTCACTTCTGTGAGCAGTAAAGATAGTTTAAAGCCAGAATTAACCTATCACCTGAGTTGCATAAGCTTTTTCAGCAGCTTCATTCTTCTTGGAAGCATGCATCAAGTTTCCCTGCTTAAAAGAACCAAGAAAATCAGTCACAAATATGCAAAGCGGCTGTCTTGCATGTACTTTGTGCCTGTATAGAAACTTTATCAAGGCACTGCATATACACAAAAGATCCAATTTTTCTGCTCTACTTTGAAAAAAAAACGGAATTTGGACCTAAGCAGGAAGCTACAAAAGCAACTTTCTAGCCTGCTCACAAAATGAAGTGTTCAGCATCCCAAATGAAGAATTCCAGTTACCAGCAAAAGGAGGCAATAAGGATTGCTGTGTGCTTCAACAGCAGCTCCTCCAGGGGCACAAGACTACTTAAGATGACGTGCAATGCAGGCAGAGCAACAAATACACAGAAAGCAGCCACCAGGAAATGTGGTTTAGAAATTAGAAGGCTTCAAAACCCTGAAAAAGTAACTCTGGAAGTGCCTTTTAATCAGTGAATATTCTAAAATGGGCTTTAAGTCGACTTAGGAAAATGCTTACATGCTACATTTGCCTTTCACAGCTGATTAAACTACACGATACAGGACATTCTTTGTAAAGTGAGGAGATTTTAAGAAAAAAACACAGTTCACGAGGAATGAAAGTTTGAGTGACGTCACACTGACAAACACACGGAGGCATTCTACAGTGCATTTTATAGGCTGTAACTTAACTGAGCTTTCCAACCTTTTATTTTATTTTATTTTATTTTTTTCCCCCATGATCAGAAACTTAACTTAGGAACGAAGGCTGAAAGGACAGACAGCTTGGTTGTGCCTGTGTGATGAGAGGCATCGGGCAGTCTGTTTGCCTCTCTAATCCCCAGGCACAATTTTCAGTAAGTTTTGAAGTGAATACCCAAGTCCTAGTAAGTCTGTAAACAGTTTGTCCATTCAAAAAATCGCTAAAAAGCAATTCAGGAAGCATGGTGTAAGATGTATATGGTGGCATTTCAGTGCAGCTTCACATTTTCTAAAGACGAAATTTCCACCACCCTTGGAGAATACTTGTGGGAATATTTGTGTTATGAATGAAGTTGTTATTCCACTGCTATAAAATTGATCTTACTAGTGTTTATTTACATAGGAAGGTTCTTATAACGCATTCAGTTTTAATATGCTTCCCTTTCAGTTTTTGCACTGTAACAAAAATTTACTCAGCTCTGTAATTTCATTCCAAGTTAAACCACTGAAAATCAGTGAAACCTGCCAAACTTCCACGTTTCATTTAACAATCTATTCTCACAACAGCTTCAGCTGACTTCGGCCAGTGAATTCCAAACTTTGGGGGCTAAGTGCAATAGAAGGGCAAGGATTGACCAAGTGCAACCCTCATCTAGAAGCCAGCCTCAACGGAGATCCTGGAGATCCTTCCAGGTTGCTGTTACTCACCTTCTTCCGCTTCCTCATTGCTTTTGTCCTCATTTGCTGTCAGGTCTGGGGATTGCGTCCGTAAAGAAAGAGGATGGGGAGAGAAGGGAGAAAAGAATCTCTGCATTCGTTTGTGAAGAGTAGTTTATCACTGCAAATGCGCAAGCATGCAGATAAGATCTCAGCAATCAATAGAAAGAGAGATCCCAAGACAGTTTGGGAAAGAGGTAGGATTTTTATCAGAGCAGAAGATCTTCTCTGGAAAAGTCAAGGTCATTGCACTTCTAGGGTGCTGACATGAAACTTAATGTAATCATGGTTCCTTTGTAGAGTTTTAGCTGCAGATTTAGCACAGCACCATTCACTGTATATGCTATTACACTTCCTTTTTAAAGGTATTAATTGACCAGACATAGGAAACATAGGAATATATTTCCTGGTAAAGTTAAATTCCATGTCAAATGAAAGGGATGGAAGCTCATCTGAGGACGATGACACATCTGAAGGTGGTGGAATCATTTCTCCAGCTGACATTGAACTGTCTTCAATGAACTAGTGTCTTGAAGAAGGTTCCTAAGAAAAGAAGGAAATTTAAATTCTACCCGGTAACTGCGGAGACCCGGGGTCTGAGCCGTCCAAAGCTGAGTGTCCAAGGCCAGAGCACAGGGACCCAGAGTGCACGTCTGTTTGATCTAGAGGTATATACACATGTACACACATAGACACGTTGTCTGGATGCATGAAAACCTGCTTGGCTTCAAAACAGAGCCAGGGAAAAAACTTCAGCACCTCCATAGGGTGACCAGGTTCCACCGCTAGTGACAAACTTTCAAACAAGGAGCAACATTGAAAGGAGGGGTTTATTTATCAACACACAACCAATCTAAGCAACTAAAAACCCTCTAGTTCTGCTGTGTCAACCGCACAAGCTGGTGATTACCAAGGTTTTCCCGACAGCCACAGGAGCTGTGGCTCCTCATGGATTTTGGTGGTAAGATGGGGGAAGGTACTGGAGGACATTCCACACCTCCCTATCTGTCTTTTTCCTTTCTTCAGATTTCTGCTTCCCTTTTTCTCCTCTCTCTTTTGTTACATAGATTCCTCTAGATGTTGCCCTTAACCATACAGACGCACATTCTTTCTTGATGAGACCATTCTCAGTATCATGAGATACTGGCACAAAACCTGACAAAGACGAGGATCGTCGTCCGACCCTACAGGGGGGCCACCTAAATCCCCCTGGTAACTTATATTCTGGCCAAACAAAACAATATTTTATCATTAGTTCCTTGGTTATTTCTGGGGGAATGCACAAGTTATCCCAAATCCTCAAAAGTCTCCCCAAGGGACTATATGGGGATAAGTCGAGGTCATCATTCCTTTTTCCCAGTATCCTCTTTTGGCTTCCCTCTGCTGCCCTCCCTGGATGTCCATATCAGGGTCGTCACCCCTTTTGTTCCCCACTGCCCCATAGTACTCACCAGTGAGATTTCAATGGTCCTTTCCGTCAAACCTGGTCCTTTCCGTCAGACTTAGCGCTACTTGGAGGTCCTTTCCATAAGACCTAGTCCTTTCCGTCAGACCACTTGAGGACCCCCTCCCGGTCCTACCTGCTTAACCCCCTGATCTGCTTCTCGTCTGTCTCCGGACAGTCTCTGGAACCCAATCAGAGCAGGCTGCCGACAAAGGGAGTCGATCACCAAAAGCTATGGTGAGGTGCGCCGTCAACCCCGATCGCCGTATGCCGTTCCCGGAAGGTGGACGGATCCCGGACGAGCCCCCAATTGTGTGGAAAATCTCGCTGTCAAGAACTGAATGTCCAAAAGGAGACAGAGGAGTCCTAAAACTTTATTCGAATAAAGGGAGGGTCCACCGGGCATATCCCTGTGGGGTCTCTCAAATTGCTGGGGGACGCAGCCCCCGTTTTATCCTGATTTCCCGACCGAGGGACGCCGTCTCCTTTTCCCCCTTGGCCAAGGTACTCAGAAGTTACAGCCTTCCCGGCCCACCTACACCAAACTCCAGCCTCCCGCCATCTGTTCCCACCTGAGCTCACCAACTCCTTTGTCCCCCCTGCTGAAGAATGTGGGGGAATTCCCCTATTTCCCTCCTTTGTTAAGGCCCCCAACTCTTGGCAGATGGCTCTTTTTGTCCCTCTCGCTCATGGCTCCACTTAGTCTCCCTTCCCTTTGTCCTGCTCTTCAGCCAAACTGGGGAGAAATCCCCTTATTGATGAATACACAAACTTGAGCATTCCGCTCAATACCATCCCACAAGTATTCTCCAAGGGTGGTGGAAATTTCATCTTTAGAAAATGTGAAGCTGCACTGAAATGCCACCATATGCATTTTACATGCTTCATGCTTCCTGAATTGCTTTTTAGCAATTTTTGAATGGGCAAATTGTCTACAGACTTACTAGGACTTGGGTATTCACTTCAAAACTTACTGAAAATTGTGACTGGGGATTAAAGAGGCAAACAGACTGCCCGATGCCTCTCATCACACAGGCACAACCAAGCTCTCTGTCCTTTCAGCCTTCGTTCCTAAGTTAAGTTTCTGATTATGGGGGAAAAAGAAAAAAAAAAAAAAAAAGGTTGGAAAGCTCAGTTAAGTTACAGCCTATAAAATGCAGTGTAGAATGCCTCTGTGTGTTTGTCAGTGTGACGTGACTCAAACTTTGATTCCTCATGACCTGTGTTTTTTTCTTAAAATCTCCTCACTTTACAAAGAATGTCCTGTATCGTGTAATTTAGTCAGCTGTGAAAGGCAAATGTAGCATGTAAGCATTTTCTTAAGTCGACTTAAAGCCCATTTTAGAATATTCACTGATTAAAAGGCACTTCCAGAGTTACCTTTTTAGGGTTTTGAAGCCTTCTAATTTCTAAACCACATTTCCTGGTGGCTGCTTTCTGTGTATTTGTTGCTGTGCCTGCATTGCATGTCATCTTAAGTAGTCTTGTGCCCCTGCAGGAGCTGATGTTGAAGCACACAGCAATCCTTATTGCCTCCTTTTGCTGGTAACTGGAATTCTTCATTTGGGATGCTGAACACTTCATTTTGTGAACTTTGATTTAAATTTCTTCTGCAAGTGCATTTTGCTGCATTTATTGCATGCATGTAACCTGTGTACATTGCATTTCCTTGCCACTTCAGTTGCTCACTGCCATTTCTGTCAATGTCCCATTACAAATGGGCTGCTAAAAGGTCACTTCAGAAGGTCTACTTTTTATAAATCTGTTTCTACTTGTAGTTTAGTTTATAATGACTTCTTTCTTTCATTGCACTGTTTTATCAAAAACTTAACCTTTAAGTTTTATTATTTCCATATCCAAACTTACTGATTTTAATTTAAAGATCTCCACTAAGAAGTATAAAAAGATATATGTACATATCCTTGAAAGAAAACTCATAAACCCAACATGGTACTCTTACCCTCTTGTCACTTTGTGTCCTGAAAAAACCTACTGTGTGTGTTTCCCTTGTACTATGAGAAAAGACACTTGAAACTGCTTTCTGGAGTTACAAGCAGGTGAAACATCACCATTTTATTTCATTTTATAGAATCATCATTGTCAGAAGAAGCTGAGGTTTGTGAGGCTGAGGGAGGTGAGGATCCTCTGAAGTGTCACGAATTCAGGCAGAGGAAAACTGTCGTATGCTACGAAGTTCCTTTGGAAATTAGGTTATAAGCACTGTAGAGTACTTGATGGGCCAATGGTCTTCAGCCAAAGGCTGAAGGGTTGGTATAAATACCCAACTAGGGTTGAGTATTTATATAACTTTCACACATCTTAACCCACCAATCCTGGAGCGTCAGCATCCCAGTGACCAATCCTGGATCTCCTCTGCTTCACCAGCAGTTCCTCAGTCCTAGTTTTGCAATCTTCAACAGGTTCCCTTCATGAACCTTTGATCCTATATATACTCACACCCACAGTCTTATGTGAATTCTATGCCCTTGGCCCCTCGAGGTCCTGCTGTGTTCCTAATGTCCTGCGTTCTTCATGCCACGCATGTCCTCGGTTCTCTATGTT
Organism: Tinamus guttatus; assembly: GCF_059628265.1. NCBI lineage: Eukaryota > Metazoa > Chordata > Aves > Tinamiformes > Tinamidae > Tinamus > Tinamus guttatus. The sequence continues at coordinate 691,566 of NW_028288921.1, forward strand.
TCCCTCCCTGCCCTCTGTATCCCTAATCCCACATGCCCCCTGTGTCCCTGATCCCATCTGTGCCCAATCTCCCATGTGTCCCTCATCCCCCATGTGTCTACCCAATATCCCGTGGCCCCCAATGCCTTGTGTATCCCCACGTCCCTGCACTGTCCCCGACCAAGGTGACGCACCTGCAGCACGAGGAGGCAGCGCAGACAGCCTGGCCACTCGGCACGGCGGGTGCCCAGCAGCAGCCACTGCAGGAAACAAGGCAACAGGGGGCTGTGCCCCCCTGTGCACCCACCACCAACCACCACCTCCACCGCCTGGAGCACCTCTGTCCTGCGCTGGCAGCTCTGGGGCAACGAGGGCACCACTCAGGACATGCAGGGGATGCTTGGGGCCCCCTTTGGGCCCAGAGCAGGGTCACGGGGGAACCCAGTGGTTCTCATGTTGGGTTGGGAGTGGGCACCCAAAGTGGCTCCCACTGTGTGCGGGGGGGTACCAGGTTGGGGGGGACCCACTGGAGTGGGAGTGTTGGGTCATGTTGGGGTAGGTGGGGTCACCCAATGGGGTCATGGGGACCATGGGCACCCAAAACATGGCACAGGGGGGACATGGGGACCACGAGCACCCCAACGATGACATGGAGGGGACATGGGCAATATGGGCCCCCCAGGCCTGGCACAGAGGAGACACAGAAACTACCGAGGGTGACTGGAGTAATCCTGGGGACCCAGCGGTGACACTCACTGGTGCTGGATGCGGGTGAGGACGTCCGAGAGCTCGGCCTGCAGCTTGACAGCAGCCACCAGGGGCTTCTTCTGCTCCTGCAGCAGGTCCCCAACAAGCTGGGGACAGACAGGGGTGGTTGTGCAGAGGGGTCAGCATGTGCCCGGCAGGGTCCCCGTGTCCCCCCACTCCCAGCAGCACCTGGGACTGCCCCGACGCTCACCTGGCCCTGCCGCTCGGCCGTCTCTACCACAACAATGCTCCGGGAAGGGCTGTCTCACACCCAGAGCGGCTTGAGCTGCTCAGGGAGCACCTGGCGGGAGCCCTGTGGGGGCCCCAACACGCTCAGCATCCGCGGGGGCACCCAGGGAGGTGAGGACAACCGGGAAGCCAGTGCTGGTGGCTCCCAGCGTGTCCCCACACTGTGCCCACACTGGTGTCACCACCCCACGGACCACCATAGTGCCCATGGCTGGGACAGGGGAAACTCGGGCTGTCCCTGTCTTGTCACAGACCCACTGCCCCAATCCCTGCTGTGACGTCCTGCATCCCTGGGGTGTCCCCTTCCCCTGGCAAGTCACTGAATGTCCTGCGTGTCTCTAACTTGCCATGTCTCCTCGATGTACCATATATCCACCCAATGCTTCATATGTCCCCCGATGTTCTCTGTGACCCACCAATGTCCCACATGTCCCTGATACTCCATGAGTCCCCGGTGCCCCATGTCCCCCTTATCTCCCATGTGTCCCTAATGTCCTGTGTCCCTAATGCTCCACATGTCCCTCATGCTCTGGCTGTCCCCTGATGTCCTGTGTCCCCCTGATTCCCCATGTGTCTGCCCATGCCCTGGGTGTCCCTAATGTGCTATGGACCTGGTGGCAAATGTGTTCCCAAGCTCCATTTGGCCCCAAATATCCTGTGAACCCCTGATGTTCTGTCCCCCTGATGGCCCATGTGCCCCACATCATCCTTGTGCACCCAGTGCCTCATGTGTTCCTTATGACCCAAATTCTCCCCATTTCCTATGTATCCCTAATATGCTCTGTGCCTCATGTCCTCCATATCCCCAATGCTCTGTACATCCCATCATGGCCTCTGTCCTGACAATGCTCCATGTGTCCACACATGTCTTCTGTCCTCTTATGTCCCGTACTCTCCATTAGCTCTTGTGTCTCTCAATGCCTTGCATGTTCCCAGATCTCCTATGTCTCCTCCTGTTCCCCATGTTTCTCTAATGCCCTATGTGTCCCCAAAGGCTTGTGTGCCTTCTATGCCCTTGTCCCCTCGAGGTCCTGGTGTGTGGCTCCCAGGGTGTCCCCACACTGTGCCCACACTGGTGTCACCACCCCATGGACCACCATAGTGCCCACGGCAGGGACGGGGGAAACTCTGCCTGTCCCTGTCTTATCACTGCTCCAATGCCCCCATCCCTGCTGTGACGTACTGCATCCCTGGGGTGTCCCCTTCCCCTGGCAGGCCCCTCAATGTCCTATGTGTCCTTAATATCCTGTGTCCCTTATGCATCATATGCCCACCCAGTGCTCCATATGCCCCCTGATGTCCTCTGTGACTTTCAGTGGTGTGCTCTGATACTCCATGTGTCTCCAGTGCCCCATGTCTCCCCAAAGACTTCTTTGCACTCAATGCCCTGCGTGTTCCCTGATCTCCTGCATCTCCTCCCATTCCGCATGTTTCTCCAGTGTCCCGTCTGCTCTTTATCCCTCAAATTCTCCCTCTTTCCTGTGTGTTCCTAATGTGCTCTGTGCCTCATGTCCATATGTCCTTATTTTTCTGTGTCCCCTGATGTCCTGGTCCTGACAATGTGTCCCTGCATGTCCTGTGTCCCCCAGCGCCCTGTAATCTCCATTTCCTTCTGCATCCCCCAATGCCCTGCGTGTTCCTTGATCTCCTGTAAACCCTCTGATTCCAAATGTTTCTCCAATGCCCTATGTGTCCCCAAAGGCTTGTGTGCCTTCTATGCCCTTGTCCCCTCGAGGTCCTGATTGTCCCCTCGAGGTCCTGATGTGTTCCTAATGTCCTGTACTCTCCATGCCACGCATGGCCCCAGTTCTCTAGGTTTCCCTCCCTGCCCTCTGTCTTCCTAATCCCACATGTCCCCAGTCCCGTCTGTGTCCCTGACCATGTGCTCCCAATCTCCCATGTGTCCCTCATGCCCCAGGTGTCCACCCAATATCCCGTGGCCCCCAATGCCTTGTATCCCCCCGCGTCCCTGCACTGTCCCCGACCAAGGTGACGCACCTGCAGCACGAGGAGGCAGCGCAGACAGCCCGGCCACTCGGCACGGCGGGTGCCCAGCAGCAGCTGCCGCAGGAAACAAGGCAACAGGGGGCTGTGCCCCCCTGTGCACCCACCACCACCACCTCCACCGCCTGGAGCACCTCTGTCCTGCGCTGGCAGCTCTGGGGCAACGAGGGCACCACTCAGGACACGCAGGGGATGCTCGGGGTCCCCTTTGGGCCCAGAGCAGGGTCACCGGGGAACCCAGCGGTTCTCATGTTGGGTTGGGATTGGGCACCCAAAGTGGCTCCCGCTGTGTGCGGGGGGGTACCAGGTTGGGGGGGACCCGCTGGGGATCCCATGGAGCATTGGGGCATGTTGGGTTGGGTGGGGTCACCCAATGGGGTCATGGGGACCATGGGCACCCAAAACATGGCACAGGGGGGACATGGGGACCACAACCGCCCCAACGATGACATGGAGGGGACATGGGTAACATGGGCACCCCAGGCCTGGCACAGAGGAGACATGGAAACTACTGAGGGGGACTGGAGTAATCCGGGGGACCCAGCGGTGACACTCACTGGTGCTGGATGCGGGTGAGGACGTCCGAGAGCTCGGCCTGCAGCTTGACAGCAGCCACCAGGGGCTTCTTCTGCTCCTGCAGCAGGTCCCCAACAAGCTGGGGACAGACAGGGGTGGTTGTGCAGAGGGGTCAGCACGTGCCCAGCAGGGTCCCCGTGTCCCCCCGCTCCCAGCAGGACCAGGGGGTGCCCCGACGCTCACCTGGCCCTGCCGCTCAGCCGTCTCTACCACAACGATGCTCTCGGGAAGGGCTGTCTCACACCCAGAGCTGCTTGAGCTGCTCAGGGAGCACCTGGCGGGAGCCCTGTGGGGGCCCCAACACGCTCAGCATCCGCGGGGGCACCCAGGGAGGTGAGGACAACCGGGAAGCCAGTGCTGGTGGCTCCCAGGGTGTCCCCATACTGTGCCCACACTGGTGTCACCACGCCAGGGACCACCATAGTGCCCATGGCTGGGACAGGGGAAACTCGGGCTGTCCCTGTCTTGTCACAGACCCACTGCCCCAATCCCTGCTGTGACGTCCTGCATCCCTGGGGTGTCTCCTTCCCCGGCAAGTCACTGAATGTCCTGCATGTCTCTAACTTGCCATGTATCCTTGATGCACCATATGTCCACCCAATGCTTCATATGTCCCCCGATGTTCTCTGTGACCCACCAATGTCCCACATATTCCTGATACTCCATGAGTCCCCAGTGCCCCATGTCCCCCCTATCTCCCATGTGTCCCTAATGTCCTGTGTCCCTAATGCTCCACATGTCCCTCATGCTCTGGCTGTCCCCTGATGTCCTGTGTCCCCCTGATTCCCCATGTGTCTGCCCATGCCCTGGGTGTCCCTAATGTGCTATGTACCTGGTGGCAAATGTGTTCCCAAGCTCCGTTTGGCCCCAAATATCCTGTGAACCCCTGATGTTCTGTCCCCCTGATGGCCCATGTGCCCCACATCATCCTTGTGCACCCAGTGCCTCATGTGTTCCTTATGACCCAAATTCTCCCCATTTCCTATGTATCCCTAATATGCTCTGTGCCTCATGTCCTCCATATCCCCAATGCTCTGTACATCCCATCATGGCCTCTGTCCTGACAATGCTCCATGTGTCCACACATGTCTTCTGTCCTCTTATGTCCCGTACTCTCCAGTAGCTCTTGTGTCTCTCAATGCCTTGCATGTTCCCAGATCTCCTATGTCTCCTCCTGTTCCCCATGTTTCTCTAATGCCCTATGTATCCCCAAAGGCTTGTGTGCCTTCTATGCCCTTGTCCCCTCGAGGTCCTGCTGTGTTCCTAATGTCCTGCACTCTTCATGCCACGCATGTCCCCAGTTCTCTAGGTTTCCCGCCCTGCCCTCTGTCTTCCTAATCCCACATGTCCCCAGTCCCGTCTGTGTCCCTGACCATGTGCTCCCAATCTCCCATGTGTCCCTCATGCCCCAGGTGTCCACCCAATATCCCGTGGCCCCCAATGCCTTGTATCCCCCCGCGTCCCTGCACTGTCCCCGACCAAGGTGACGCACCTGCAGCACGAAGAGGCAGCGCAGACAGCCCGGCCACTCGGCACGGCGGGTGCCCAGCAGCAGCTGCCGCAGGAAACAAGGCAACAGGGGGCTGTGCCCCCCTGTGCACCCACCACCACCACCTCCACCGCCTGGAGCACCTCTGTCCTGCGCTGGCAGCTCTGGGGCAACGAGGGCACCACTCAGGACACGCAGGGGCCTGAGATGACCCCTGTCCTGAGATGCAAAATCCCCCCAACCCCACAGATCCCTTCTTGCTTCAGCGACAGGGACAACCAAGCCCTCTTGGGAACCCAGTTTCCTCCCTTTCTCCTGCACTCCAAAATCCCTCATCAACTCGGGGACCCCAAATCCCACTTTAGTGACCCCAAATTTCTCCTGCAACCCCAATGTCCCCACACCTCAGGAGCCAAGGACCCCAACTCAACCCATATCCCCCCCTCTACCCCAAACCCCAGCCTCGGTTGCCTGGCACCCTCCACACCAGCTTGCCCCTTACCTGGCTGATGTCAGCTCCTCTTGGCTGCTTTTCACTTGGGTCTTCAACTTTTTGGGGATTCCTGCAGAATCCATGAGCTTTTTATGGTCCTCCTCCTGCAACCTGTGCAGGGAAAGGTCACTGGGGGGGTTAGGGCAGTCAGTTGGGACACCCCAATATGGGGGGGAAATTATGCATCCCCATTTGGGGAGAAAAGGGAGCTGGGGGCACCCAAACCTGGGGTGGTGAGTCCAGAATACCCCAATATTATGGGTGAAATTCTCTAGGGCGCCCCAATATTGTTTGTTTGGTTGTTTTGAGAGAGAAATATTGGGTAGGGTCTCAAAAAACTAGGAGTGACTCCAATATGTGGGGAGCGGAATTTGGGGCACCCACATACTTGGCAAAAGGGTCAGGGCACCCCAACTTTTGAGTGAAGGCAGCTGGGAGAATCCCCAATACTGGGGGATTCTGGGGACCCCAGTACTGGCAGCCAAGGGTGCTTTGGGCACCCCAATGTTGGGGGGATCTGGGGCACCCCAGTATTTTGGGTGAAGGGAGTTGTGGGCACCTGCACTACAGGGAGGGGTCTGGGAGATGTCGGGAGCACCTCAGTATTGGCCGTGCAAGTAGCTGGGGCCAACAATACCTGGGCTGAAGGGAGTCTGGGGCACCCCCAATACTGGGGAGGGCTCTGGGACACCCCAACATCCAGTGTAAATGGAGCAGGGGGCAGATCCATATTAGGAGGAGCCTGGCAGAAGTTGGGGACACCCTAACACTAGGGGTGTACAGAGTGGGGGAAGATCATCAATGCTGGGGAGGTCTGTGGCACCCCACAACTGAGGGGAAAGGGACCTGGGGGGCACCCTCCAAACTGGAGGGCTCTGCGGTAACCCAGGACAGGGGTGAAAAGAGTTGAGGGAACCACCAGGACTGGGGGGGTCTGGCAACAATATTGGGGTCTCTGGGGACTCCTAATATTAGGGATGAAGGTTTCTGGTGGCATCCCATTACAGAGGTGGCCCAGGGTAGCCCAGAATTGTGGATGAAGGGATTTGGGAGCAACCCAAACCTGAGTGGGAAGTGGGGCAATTCCCTCCCATATCAGGAGATGGAACCTGGGGAACTCCATTATGGGAGGGTCTCACCCTTCTATTGGGTTAAAGGGAGCTGGGGGAACCCCAATACTGGGGGAGTCTGAGCTACCCCAATATGGGAGGAAGGCATTAGAGGGCAGCCCAGCACTTAGAAGATCCTGGGGCACCCCAGTACTGGGGGGAGGCAGATAGGAGGCACCTCAATAGTGAGGGGAGTCTGGGGTACCCCAGAATGTTGGATAAAGGGGAACCTCATATTGGGGGGGAGATGAGCATCCCAATATCCATATTAAAAGGTGCTGGGGGTCCTAGGGCACCCAATATTAGATGTGAAGGGATTGGGGCACCTCAGTATTGGGGGTGAAGGGATTTGGGGGCACTGCAATCCTGGGTAGGAACTGGGAAACCCCAATATTGGTTGAAAATGTAGCTTGGGACACCCCAATCCTGGACAGGGTCTGGGAAAGGTTGGGGGGAACCAAATACTGTGGGGGTGAAGGGAGGTGGATTCACCCCAATACCAGGGGTATCTGGGAGAAGTTGAGGACACGTCAATATTGGGAGTAGAGGGAGCTGGGGGGTGTTTGGGACCATCTGCAGAGCCCCATTTTCCACAGGGAGCCTAGGGGCCCAGGGACACCCATGGGTGCCTGGGGGGACACCCTACCTCACCCAACACTTTGGAGTGTCTCAGCAAGGCCAACAATTTCTGCTTGATGTTGGGCTGCTGTTGCGGAGAGCGGGTAGGTCAGGGCAGAGGCAGGGGCAGCCTGGGGACCCAGCACCGCTGGGGACATCCTGGGGACAACTCTAGGACCTGGCACCCTGGCACATGGGGGAGCATCCTGGGTACTGCCCCCAGCTCCTCCTGCGGCACCCACAACACCCAAGGCTGCAGCAGGACCCTCCGGGCACCCTGGCACGTCCACCCTGGAGAGGCACCTGCTCACCTGGGTCCAAGCAGAGCCTGGGAGCGTCCTCCTCCTCTTCTTCACTTCCTGCAGCTCCTCTTTCTTGTAGAAAAGGTCCTGGGGAACAGTGTGACAGGGTGGCACCATCGGGGGCACCTGTGGGTGCCACGCAGGCAGTGGGACACCCATCAAGCACCCACCTGCTGTGCAGAGCATCGTTGCTGCCCTCCTGCTCCAAGTAGATGCTCTCCTCCTCTGAACAGTTGTCTATGTCAGCAGAGTCATCTAGGGGCACCCATGGGTGAGCACCTGGCTGGGCTGCCCACCCTGGGGATGCTCCCGTGCCCCATTTCAGCGGTTGCTGCCACTGCTGGGGGAGCTGCCCAGTGCCCTTGGCCATCCCCATTCCTTGCTCTTCCCCTCTGACTCCAGCGGTGTCAGTGGGGACTCAGGGCACCCGTGGGTGCCTCGGGGGCCTCACCTGGCATCCTGCTCTTGTCCTTGTGGTCCATGCGCCGCTTGAGACTTCACCCGAAGCTCGGTGAGGGGCACTGCCACGTTCTGCGCGAGCACCTGCAAACCTTGGGCGCTGGGCACCCAGGAGCTCCACGCTCGCCTCCAGCCTCCCGCATGCACCACAGACCTGGGTGTCTGTGAGCTCGCTGCTCGCTCTGGACACCCGCAGGCACCCGAGGACATCGGGGTGCCCCCCAGCAGGCGCCCACACGCACCCGAGGGCCCAGGCGTCCGGGCGCCCGCATGAACCCAAGGGCCCAGGCTTGCAGGTACCGGCCTGCAGGCACACTGGGGACAGGCACCCCCATGCACCCAGGTGTCCTGGCACCCACACGCACCCCAGCACCCAGGCACCGGGGCACCTGCCTGAGGGCACCCGAGGGGCGCACGCGCTGGGGCAGCCGGCAGGCACCCGCCGGCACGTGGGCACCCAGGGGTGCAGGGCACTCGGGACACACGGCCCCGCAGGGACAATGTGGGCACCCCTGCCCTGAAGGCTGCAGGGGCTCGGGCACCAGCTCTGGGCATCCAGGCTGCACGGGGGAGGCTGCTGTGGGTGAAGGGGCCAGGGGAAGGGCGGCTGGAGGGTCCCGGGCACCTGTGGCAGGAGGGATCGGGGGCTGTTGCGCGGAGCGAGGGGCGCTGGGGGCAGCAGCTGTGCGGGTGAAGGGTGCTGGGGTGAGGGCCAGGCGGGGAAGGGTCCTGGGCACTGGAGTCTGTGGGTGAAGGGTGCTGGGGGCATCTTAAGGGGGAGGGGTCCTGGACAGGGGCTGGGAGGGAAGTGTCCTGGGGGTGGGGGGTCCTGGCAACAGGGCCCTGCGGCTGCTGGGGGGAGGATCAGGCTGGGGAAAGGGAACCCAAGGGTCAACGGTCCTGGGGGTGGGGGCACACGGGGGATGGCTCATAGTGTCTATGGATCACCTGAGCAGATGGGGACCCCCTGGCTGAAGTGTTCAGGGGGTCGGGGCCCTACGGAAGAAGGGTCCAGGGAGCCGGGACCCACGCGGAAAGTGCTTAGGAGGTGGGGGCCCATGGGGGAAGGGGCCGCGAGGTTGGGCTCCACGGGTAAAGGGTTCAGGGAAGCGGGGCCCATGGATAAAGGGTCCAGGGAAGCGGGGTTCACGGGTAAAGGGTCTAGGGAAGCGAGGTCCACGGATAAAGGGTCCAGGGAAGCGGGGTCCATGGATAAAGGGTCCAGGGAAGGGGGGTCCAGGGGCAAAGTGTTCGGGATGTGGAGGTCCGTGAGTGAAGGGCCCAGGGTAGGGGGACCTACGGATGAAGGACCCAGGGGCTGGGGGCCCATGGATGAAGTGTTCAGGGCCTGGGGCCCTATGAATAAAAGGTGGAGGGGCTTGGGATCTTCTTGTGCTGTATGCACAAGGTGGGGGCCCATGGGGGAAGGGTCCAGAGGTTTGGGCCCTTTGGAAGGGTTCAGGGAACCGGGGCCCAGCGGTGAAGGCTTCAGGAGGCGGGGGTCTACGAATGAAGCATTCAGGGAACCGGGGCCCAGGGGTGACGGGTTCCATAGGCAGGGGTCGATGGATAAAGGGACGTGGAGGTGGGAGCCCATGGGGGAAGGGTCCTGGTGATGGGGCCCTATGGGAGAAGCGTGCAGGGGATCGAGGCGCATGGGGAAAGTGCTCAGGAGGTGGGGGCTGACGGGGGAAGGGGTCGGGAGGTGGAGGCCCACGGGTGAAGGGTTCAGGGGAGGGGACCCTTCCGAGGACGGGTGCAGGGAAGAAGGGTCCAGGGACGACGGGTTCGAGAGTTGGGGGTCTACGAATGAAGGGGTCAGGGAACCAGGCACCACGGGCCATGGTTTCAGGGAAACAGGGCCCCCGGGGGAAGTATTTGGGAGGTGGGGGCCCATGGGGTAAGGGTGCTGATGGCGGGGGACCCTTAGTGATGGGTACAGGAGTTTTGCGCCCGTGAGAATTGGGTCCTGTAGGTTGGGGAATACAAGTTGTGGGCCCTGGGGTCTGGGGTCCACAGGGGATCCTTACTGGGGGTGGGGGCCCACGGGTGAAGGGTCCAGGGCCAGGGGCACTACGGAAGGAGGACCCAGGGAAGTAGGACCCATGGGAGAAGGGTTTGACAGTTGGGGGCCCATGGGGAAAGGGGCCGGGAGGTGGGGGTCCACGAATGAAGGGTCGAGGGGAACAGGGTCTTCGGGTAAAGCATCCTGCAGGTTGGGGCTTTTGGGTGAAGGGTTCAGGGGAGGGGACCCTTCCGAGGACGGGCGCAGGGAAGAAGGGTCCAGGGACGACGGGTTCGAGAGTTGGGGGTCTATGAATGAAGGGGTCAGGGAACCAGGGACCACGGGTGTTGTGTTCCATAGGTGGGGGTGGATGGATAAAGGGATGTGGAGGTGGGAACCCATGGGGGAAAGAGCCGGGTGATGGGGCCCTATAGGAGAAGGGTGCAGGGGACCAGGTCCCATGGGGAATGTTTTCTGGTGGTGGGGGTTGATGGGGGAAGGGGCCGGGAGGTGGGGGCCCACGGGTGAAGGGTTCAGGGAAACGGGGCCCACAGGGGAAGTATTTGGGAGGTGGAGGCCCACGGGGTAAGGGTGCTGATGGGGGAGGACCCTTGGTGATGGGTGCTGTAGTTGTGCACCCGTGAGAATTGGGTCCTGCAGGTTGGGGAACACTGGCTGTGGGGTCTGGGATCTGGGGTCCACAGGGGATGGTTACTGGGGGCGGGGGCCCACGGGTGAAGGGTCCAGGGCAGCGGGCATTACGGAAGGAGGGCCCAGGGAAGCAGGGCCCATGGGTGAAGGGTGTGACAGTTGGGAGCCCATGAGGGAAGGGGCCGGGAGGTGGGGGTCCAGAAATGAAGGGTGCCGGGTACCAGGGCCCACGGGTGATGTGTTGCATAGGTGGGGGTGGATGGGCTCCTGGGAATGGGGGTCCATGTGTGATGTGGTCCTGGGGGGGCCGTCCCATGGATGAAGGGTCCCCTGGGCCTAGCCGTGGGACTGAAGGAGCCTGATGTTTCGAGCAGGCGGCTGAGGGATCCTGGGGACGTGTTCCCACGGGTGAATGTTCACTGGGACTTTGGCCTGGGGTGGGGGGTCTTGTGGGTGAGGGTTCTATAACAATACAGATGTAGTCGGGAGTTTTGGGGATGAAGGGGCCTGGGGTTGGGAGCCCGAGGGTGAGGTGCCCATGTGGGAAGTGTCCCTGAGTGGGGGGCCCTGGTGTTGAGGGCCCAAAGGTGACGGGTCCAGCTGGTTGGGACCCAGCAGGGAGGGCTCCTGGTGCTGGTGGCCCCACAGCGAGGGCTCCTCGTGCTGGGACCCCCAGGGTGGCAGGTCCCGGTGGCAGCGCCCCAGGGGCACTGGGTGCCGGGGGCCGCAGGGCGAGGGGCGCCGCGCGCGGGGGCACCTGTGCGGGGGCTCGCGGGGCTGCGGGCCCCGTCTCCAGCTGCAGCTCCGGCACGGGGGGGGCGCTGGGCCCCACGGCCCCCTCCAGCTCCTTGGAGCGCAGCACCCGCGGGGAGCCCTGTGCCGGGCTCGGTGTCACCAGGAGGCACCCAGCAGTGCAGGGGGGCAGGGCCCCCTTCCCCCTGGAGCTCCAGCCACTCCACGGAGTTTCCCTCCTGCCCCAGGAGCCCCTGGCAGCTCTCCAGACCCACTGGAACCCCCAGCTGCACCACAGGGCACTTATGGGATCCCCTCCAGACCCATGTCTGCACCCCAGGGCAACCACTGGAGCCCCAGGTGGCTTGGGACCCGCCTGCACCCTGGGGCACCCAGGGGACTCCACCAGATCTTTCGGGACCCCCTGTGCAGCACAAGGCACCTTTGCCCCCCTGCAGCCCTCTTGTCACCCCCAGGCCTGCACCCTGAGACACCCTTGTTGCCCTCCAGACCCACTGGGACCCCCCACCAGGTACCCTGGGACTCCCTTGCTCACCCAGACCCTTTGGGACTCCCCTGCTGCACCCTGGGGCACCCATGAAACCCCCAGAGACTCATCAGAACCCCCTGCCTGAACCTTGTGGCACTCATGGGACCCCAACAAACCCCTTGGGATTCCCCTCTTGCACCACAGGGCACCTTTGGAACCCTCCCCCTGCTACAGATGCCTCGTAACCCCCTGCCTGCATCCTGGGCAACCTTGACCTGCCCCCCCTGCCCCACACACACCCACTGGGACCCACTCTAGCACCCTGGGCACCCTTGGAACCTCCCAGACACACTGAAACCCCCAGACTGCATCCTGGGCCACCATTACCCATTGGGATCCCCATGGTGCACCATGGCAACCCCAGGCCCCTTGGAACCCCCATGTTGGACCCTGGGACACTCATGGGATCCCCAGATCCCTTGGATTCCCTGTATTATAAACCCGGGTACCCACGGGACACTGCTGACCCCTTGGGACACCCCAGCCTACACCCCGAGGCACCCATGGGCCCCCCAGACCCTTCGCGGCTCCCCTGTTGCACCCTGGAGCATCCTTGGGGCTCCCAGACCCCTTGGGTCCATCCTGCCCATGCTCGGGGGTACCATTGGGCCCCTCAAGACCTGTTGGGACCCCCTGTGTGCACCCTGGAGGACCCGTGGTCCCTTCGGACCCTTTGGGACCCCCCCGTTGCACCATAGGGAACCACTGAACCCCCACTCCCACCCCAGACCACTTGGGACACCCCTGTTGCACCCTGGGATCTCCCCAGACACATTTAAACCCCCATGTGGTACCCTGGGGCACCCACGGGACACCATCCCCCCAACTCATTGTGATGCCCATGTTGCACCCTTGGAATCCCCTTGGGACCCTCCTGCCTGCAGCCTGGGGCACCCCTGGGCCCCTCCAGGCCCCTCGGAATCCCCCTCTTGCACCATAGGGCGTCTTGGGAAGCCTCTGGAACCATTTCCCAACCCCTGCCTGCACCCCGGGACAGGACCCTTGTGCGCTTTGGACCCCGCAGTGCTCTGGGACCCTCACCAAAAGCCCCGATGATCCATCCCATTGGTACCCCTTCCCACCAGCTCTGTCCTGCGACAGCGATGGGACCCCCCACACCTCAGGAGCCAGGGGCCCCTTCGGTACCTTCCCCACAGACCTCTTTGAGCCCCCCAGATACCCTGGTGTCCCCCCCAGGGTAAGGAACCCTTCGGTCCTGACTCTCCCACCCACGGGACCCCCTTGGGTCTCACCTGGGGCTCGGCAGTGGTGGCGTCGGGGTTCTTGGCCACTACACGCACAATCCGCAGCCTCTTCAGGAAGGCTCTGAAGAACCTGGGGAGGATGGGGGCAGGTCAATGGACAGAGCGGGGGCCCGGAAGCCTGGGCCCATTCCCATAATCCCAGCAGGAGACATGGGGACCCCGGGCAGGGTGCGCACGAGCACACGTTTGTGCTGCAAGCAGGTGTCATGGGCATGTGCACGAGCACCAGCGTGTCTCACACACGGGTGACGTGACCATATGCATGAGAACACGTGTCCTGCACACGCAGGACGTGAGTGTGCAGACGAGCACACGTGTCACAGGGGGCACGGGTGGCCGTGAAGACTCGCACGCCTGCCGTGCATCTCCCGTGTGCAGCGCACACACTCGCCAGCTCGCACGCACCGCGCGCACGGATGGCCGGGCTCACGCGCAGCCCCGGGGCCACGCGGGCCCCTGCCACGAGGAGGCAGGAGTGGGCGCAGCGCACACGCACACACGGGCGCGGGCACGTCTGAGCACGTGCACACCCAAGCACACGCACGTCCCCGTGCTCGCTTACACACACGCACTTGTGCGCAGGCATCTCTCCATGTCTGCAGACAGGCGAGTGTGTTTGTGGGGCCGTGTCACACGGGGAGGGGACACTGGGAGGACAAAAGTGCCAAGTCCCTGCACCCCAGGGCAGAGGGAGGGCAGTGACGGGGACCAGGGGTGGGGGTAGATGGGGACCGCTGGGACCCTGCACCCAAGGGCAGAGAGGGACACGGCCCTCACGGGAAGCGGCACTGGGGGGAAGGGCCACCCGGGCTGTCTGGCACCCAATGCAGGGGGGTACCCAGCCCCAAGGGGGCGGCTCTGGGGGTGCCACGGGGGACGGCAGCACCCAGGGGGGCCCAGCGGGGCCGGCACCCGCGGGGCGGCTCCCGCCGCCGCTCACCTCGGCACACAGCCGGCCGAGCTCCGCTTCCCCATGGTGGCTGCGCAGCTCCCGGGCCCCGCCGCCTGCCGCGCGCTCCCGCACAGTCCAACGGCCGCTGCCCACAACAGGCAGCAACGGCCCCAGCCTCCGGCTGCGAGGCCGCGGGGCCCCGGCCGCCCCTCGCGCCTCGGGCCGCCTCCAGCCGCTGCCTCCCGGGGTCCCGAGCGCCTCTGGCCACACAGGGATCCCGCAGGGATCGGTCGTGCGGGACTCGCGCCGCCCGGAGCCGCCGCCGCCCGCCGCGCGCCTCGCTGCGGCCCCGGGGCCGCCGCCGCCTGCAGCCGCCGCTGCCCAACGGCCGCCTCACGCGCTGGCCCCGCCCACAGCACGCGACACCACGCCCCCAGCCTCCCGCTGCGCGCTCATTGGCTGCTTCTGCCGCTGCCCCGCCCCAGGTCTCACAACCGCCACCTGATTGGCTGCAGATTAATGAATATTCGATAACATCGGTAACATTGGAGCCCAGCGCTGCGGCTGGTGCCAGCAGGGGACGCTCATCTGTGGGCTGGAAATGTCCCACTGCAGAAGCCTCTGCTCCCGCCACGGAAGAGGACAGGACACCTGCCCAGGAGCAGGAAGTTGGTTCGTTTCCTCCTGCTCCATGGGCTCTTCACGGGGAGTTAATCCATGCACCAAATGCCCATGGAGAAGCTCCTGGGATGCAGCGGGGTTCAGTTCCCTCCTCTGTGCTCCACAAGGTCACAGGAGGTTTCCCCTTGACTAAATTTTATGTCTCTCTGCATAGGAGCTTCCTGTCTAAGCTCGTAATCCACAGGGATGGAGAGAGGGTGGCAGCTGGACACACACAGACACCTTTGGACTTTTGAAGGGACAGAGTGGTGGTGGGGTTGTGTTTCCATGTGTTTCCTAAGTAAAGCAGGACAAGGCAATGGGCAGCCTTACGCCAGACTTAGCCTCCAGAAAAACATTAATTTTGTGTCTTTCTTCTGAAGCTGGGGTCAACAGTACACCAATGCAGCCAAGGGATTGCAGCATGAAAGGGCCTCTGCTCTGCATGTGCGCTCTGTGGGCTCCAGGGGAGGAGGTCAGAGGCCCAGCGTGGTCTTTCAGGGACCAAGGGCTGCATTCGGGGTTCATGTCCCTGGGAGCACTGCCACTGGAGGTGCAGAATGGTCTCTGAATTGAATGCCTGGGGCTGTCGCACAGGTGACAGTGCTGATGACAGATGCCCATCCTTGTGGAAGGGAACCCAAGGCTCCAGGAGAGCTCAGGGGAACCCCGGGGATGCCTAGGGGTGGCAGTGAGTGCAGTCTCAGCAAACATGGGGCAGCCCATGGTAGAGTCCCCCAAAGACCACACAGCAAATGCAGGCATGCCTGGGGAAAGGAGGGCTCGGCAGTCCCTGGAGAAGCAGGGGGGACCCTGGAGGCGCGGGGAAGGAGGACTGGAGAGTGATTCATGCACTCGCAGTGAAACGCCACAGGCCGGAGCTAGTGCACCCCTGAAAACATCTGCTCTTGCAAGAGCCCTGGGGTTACTCTGAGAACCATAGACACGTGCCAGCTGTGTCAGTCGTGACTAGCCCTGTTTGGCCCAGCCACCAAGGCCAGTGCGGAGTCAGGAGTCACCCATGGCCTTAGGGTCCCACAGCCCCACTAGTCTTTCCATGGAGATCTTCTGAAAACAACTGACATGGAGCGAAAAAACTTCCAAGAGTTTTATTTGGAGCCGGCGATGGCTGTTTCCACCTAGCGCTCGTGTGGGTACACGAGTGCTCTGGGACATGATGCAGCAGCCTCTCTGTAGCCCCCAGGACACAGTGTCTGTTGCTCTGTGCCAGCCCCGCTCTCGGGGCCCTGCCGGGCTCTTTCACCTGCGCCGCTCCTCTCGCTGCCCCGCGATGCAGCGGCAGCAGAACACTCTGCGCAGAGCCCAAAGCACCGTCCTGAGCCACGAGCGCCATTGCCGGGGAGCCGCGATGTCCGGGAGGGCAGCGATGCCTGTGGTGGGAAGCAGAGCTGTGGGCAACGGGCTGCAGGGCGCAGGGCTGAACCTGCCTGTCCCTGCCACCAAGGGCTTCCCAAGGGGCTGTGGCCTCAGCACAGCAGCCCCCGAGGGCTTCCTGCTGCCGGCCCCGGTGCCACCCCCTGTGCCAGGACAGGACACTGTCCCCAGCAGGGCTCTCCACTTGGGTACGTACCTGGCTCAACGTGGGGTGTGGGGCTGCAGGAGGAGGGCTTCTCCTCCTCCTCTTGGGGCTCCAAGGCCACCTGCATGGGCAGAGCAAGAACACGCACCCGTCAGCCATCAGCTGGCCCTGCTGAGTGTCCCAGTGCCCCAGGCTGCACAATGGCAAAGGGTTTGGATCAGAGGAGGCTGCCCATGGCTGCACGTCCCAAGGGAAGGGACCTGCGGCTGGCACGGCAATGGGACAAGGCTCGTTGTGGGGCCGTAGCAGCAGGGCTGGGCAGGGGAACGGAGGCAGCTGGGGGCGTGTGTGGCACAAGGGGGCTCGTGCCCTGGTGTGGAGGGGGCTGCTACTGGGGCTGCCCCTTCCCTCCTCGCTCGGCATCCAGACCCCAGGGCTGAATATGACGTGGGCTGGAGCAGACTTCATCCTTGTGCCTTTGGCACTGGGAAATGGAGAGGAGCCGGCATCTTCCCATGGAGACATGGCAGAGGGCAAATGCCTGGGGGGCTGCTGCTCATCTCATCCCAAGGGGTTTCAGCCAAGGGAGAGGCTTCCTGTGCAGTTTCTGGAAGAACTGATGGGGATGAAAGAGCATTTTCCCCTGCATGCTGGATGCAGTTGCTGGAGGCAGGGGAGGCCTCTGTTTCTGCTCCTGCACTTGCTGCTGGTGGGACAGACTCGCTGTCCTCTGCGTGCAGAAAGCTGCTGGCCAAAGCAGCTGCTCCTGTCTCGCCGTCTCTGGGCACTGCTGGCTCCAGAGAGGGGCTCTCCACGGTGCCAGGTGCCTCACTCACAGCCTCTGTGGTGCTGACATGGGGCGAGCAGGGCACCTTCTCGTGCTCTGTGTCCTTGTCCACAGCCAGGCTGCAGAGGCTGACTCTGACCCAGGGCAAGGAGTTAATTTCCTCCACCTCCTCCCCTTGCACGAGCTCTTCCCCAGCCTCCTCCTCCTCGTCAGTGTCCTCTGCTCCCTCCTGCAGTGCTCCCAGGCCTCTCTTGCCTCTCGGCGCCTCCCGCGTTGGGGCATGAGCATAGAGCCGCTCCAGCACCTCCCACTTGCAGCTTGCGCGTTTGAGGAGCTCCACTCGCGTGATCTCTGGTTTCCAGAGGTCATAGAAGGAGTTTCTGGCGAGGAGCTAGAAGGAGAGAGGGAGGTTTGTGAAGGGAGGAAAGGCCTCGTGGGGCTCCGCCAGTGCTTTGACAAGCCGGCTGTCCTGCACGGCCCGGCACAGCTGCTGGCCACAGCACTGGGAGGGCTCCCCCGTGGCCCAGCACTCCCTTGCACTCACCTCCTTGGGTTTGGCATTGAGTGATCCTGCAAGCGTCAGGGAGAAATGGTTGTCACGGCCCTCCTCCTGCTCGCCCTGGCTCTCTCTCAGGTTCTGCTCCCTCCTTGGAAAAGCTCCTTCTCGGAGCTGGGCCAAGCTCTGCCCAGTGCGGTGCAGGCAGCTCCTCTCGAGCTCCTCCAGTGGCTCTGTTTTGATGCTGAGCACAGCCAGGTAGCGCACAGTGTTGTCTTGGTGCACGTGCACTGGCCTTCCTTGGAGGTGGCACGTGATCTCCAAGGGCTGCTGCCGTGCCCGTGCTGTCCGTGCTCTCACTGGCCCACTCAGATGGCTTGGGCAGCCTAGTCTGCTAGGCCAGCTAGGCCAGCTAGGAATGCTGCACTGGCGTTCTCCCCGATGATTGTAGGGATGGGGCCCTGTCTGAGATGCAGAGGATGATGTGCTGGGGTGCCACTCTATGCTCTGGAGCTGCCGTGATCTGGCCTGTGCGCCTTGATCGATGGCGCGTGCCAGTGCGTGTGGTGGCACAGGTACAGCGAGCTCCATCTGAGCATCGTCGGCATCAGGCTGTGCTGGCTCCTGTGGAGAGGGCGATGGAGTTTCCTGAGGCCTGGCCAGGCTGGTGGAGGGCTGCGGCTCTTGCACCGTGCATGGGACATCGCTGGCCGTCTCCTCCACAACCTGCAATGAAGGCCACCACAAAGGCAGTCCTTACTGCCGTTCTTGGCCCTTCCCTCCATCCTTCCCAACTGGAAACTTCCAGCAGCCTCTGATCCCCTTGACGATGGCAGTTCTCTGCCATGCAGGTGGCTGCTGCCCTGCTCCCAAAGGCTGCCTGGGGAGAGGGTTCGTGCCTATGGGCAAGCCTTGGGCAAAGGCAGCTCCTCGGAGAGCCCGAGGCGGGTGCGTGCAGGCTGCCGTGCAGAGCAGCACTCAGCCTGCCGGGCACAGAGACCTCCTGGTGTCTCCCAGCAGGTCCCGCCTGCTTCTTGGCCCCATGGGGAGTCAGGCAGAGTCTCGGCCACCACCGCCGCTCAGCTATAAACCTGTGTGATGCCGTGTTGGGAGCAGCGTGAGCCCTGAGGGCCGGGCTGTGGTGACAGCCGGTCCCTTTGGTGGGACGAAGCCGGGCTCCCGCTGCGCTGCACTGCTGCAGGCAGCTCCTGCTGGCCCACCTGTGGGGAGAAGGAGGCCCGTGATGGGGGCACTTGTGTTGGTAGGAGGAGCACAGGAAAGCCCAACCTTGTGCCGAAGGGAAGGTTGTGCCTAGCATAGCCTGGCCGCGTGTGGCCTGCACTTGCTCTCTGTCCTCTGCCCAGAGCTTGCAGGGTCTGTGTGGGCCTTGGTACATGCAGATGGGGCTGCTTTGTCTAAGAAGAAATGCCCATGGCCAGGAATACACATCCCCTTACCGGAGAAACTCCTGCCTGGCTCTATTGATCCAAGGTCTTTCCCTACCATCGTCGCGCTCTCCATGCGGGTCCCATCCCTGCCCCCCACCTCTGACTCCAGCCCCATCACTCACCTCACTTGGACACTCTTGTGTCCAGGGATCCCATCCGTGGATGAGGAGCAGGCGTTCACCTGCTGCTCCTTCTCCATCTCTGGGAACCACTCTGAGGATCTCTCACACGGGCACCAAGGGCAGTTGCTCCCTGCTGGTTGTGCTGCTCTCCTCAGAGTGAAGACCCCAGCAGGGACACGGTCACCTTAGGGACTGCCCCATCACAGTGGCCTGTGGGCCACCCTGGTGCTCTGTCCCCCGTTCTTGACCCTGTGCTCTCGATTCTTGGTTCACCCCAAGGCAGAGCTCCCTGCATCCTGCTGTTAACCTCCCCTCGCTTCTCTTTCCCACATCACCGTGTAGCTATTCCTTGCCATCCCAGGCCATCACTTCCTCACTCTTTTTGGAGTCCTCCTCCTCCCTGAGTTGCTCCCACTTTGAGGCTCTCCTCACCAGCGTGGCCAGCTGCTCGACCATCAGGCCAGCACATGGGAACCATCTCCTTCCAAGTGGAGCAAGACAACTCACAGCCCGGGTCTCTCACTGTGGCTTTGGGACCTCCTCCAGCTGCTGTAAGCGCCAGCCAGCCGGGGAAGCAGGAGCTGCCCTCCCCTGCGCCCCTTTGCCTACACATGGGGCTCGTTTTCAGCCAGAAAGCCCCCTCCCCACAGAACTGCAAGGACCTTTGTGGGCCAAGAGCAGGACTGGCGGTGACGCAGCACGTGCTGCTGCATTGTGCTTTTATACCCCCTTAGCTCCATGGGTACCAACCCCCAACCTGCCACCATGAAAGGAGAAAACACGGGGGAGTCTCACGCCGAGGTTCATGAGAAGGGCTTGTTTCTGCCCACATTCCTTTACTGCCCTGAGCCCCCTGCCCTATGGGTGCAGAGGGTGGGGAAGGGAGTTAATACCATTAATTAATTGCAGTTAAATGGAACCTACTGACTTTTATTTAAGAAAAAAAAATGTTTTGTTGTTTGTTTTTTTTCCTGTTTCTTTTCCCGTAATAGGAAAGCAAAAAATCTATCACTTTTATCCAGGTCCCTAGAAAACAGAGAGACAGGAATGAGCAGCAGAGGGAAGACATAAATCTTGTGTAGGGAAATGCTTGCAAGCCAAGTCAGACCCACAGAAGAAATCATTTCCTTGCAAGACTTGGACACTTGCAATTATTTAAAAAGTGAAGCAGTTCTGGCCTCTGGGGGAAAAATACAGTTGGGGGGAGAGAGATGTTAAATGCACTCCATAACCATCAAAATAAATTCTTATTCTTCACATGCTGGTTAAACGCAAGGTACAGAATAATACAAAGAGCTGCACCTGAGACTCCTGTGTGCCCGAGGATCCAGAACTGTGCCCCAATTTGAGCAATAAAAATGGAGAAATGTGACTGACTCCACCAGGATAACCTGAGCTCCTTTTGCACCTGTGGGTTGAAAGGATTTTGGCACTGGATTCTTCAGAAAATTACGAGATGCTTTGTGGCTTAAAGGTAAACATGGTGCCAACACCTACGTAAGAGCCGGTGAGGAGCCCGTGAGCAGCAGAACAAGTGGCAACAGCGTGTGGAACCCCCCGCTGACCCAATTCCCACCAGGGCCAAGCAGGCACATCCCATTTATCAGCATTGTGTGGCTGATCCCGGGCAGCAGCTCCCCCAGTCCAGCACAGCCAAGAGAAGAAAATCGTTCAGGCAGATCAAAGAGGCCCTTGGGTTGCACAGAGGAGTCCTGCCTGGGTGCCCAACCTGTGTGTCCAGCATTCTCCTGATGGCGATTCCCGCACACCTCTCTGGGCTCCCCCAGGCAGTGCAAGGCTTATATTAAATCTGTGCTTATGCACACACACACATATATACATATACAGGCACTTATCAGAGCACTTGCGGAGAACAGCAGAGTCACCACACAACTGCACGGTCTATGTTTTCATAGTTGTTCATGTTCACAGTCCACTGGTGCCAGCTGATAAATCTTGTTTTTATATGCAAGAGCAGTCTCTGTTTCAGTGTGAAAAACAAACAAACAAAAAAGCCAAAACCCCAGAATCAGAGCACCAAATCCCTGGTGGCATGACCTTGGTGAGGAGTTTATTCCATGGACTGCAGGTGCCTGCTGGATCCAGGGCAGCGGGACCTGGCGCGAGCGCCCTGCCCAGTGCAGCCTGGGGGTGGTCAGGAGCCCTGGAGAACCCCAGCCCCACAGGGAGCAGCCCTGCATGGCCGGTGCGTTTCTGGCCTGTCCTCTGCACAGACAGACGTGTCCACACAGTCCATGTCACAGCCCTGTCCCCTGATCAGCTGCTCACACTGAGGGGACCTCACACACCCTTGGCTGGTGCTGGTCCTGCTGACGGCCAATCCCGCATGAGGGCAGCAGTGACCTCACAATGTGCCCTTCAACTGGCTCTGGCCTATCAGCAGCAGGGACAGAGGTGACGTCACAAGAAACCTCAGCAATCCAGAGCCTGCTGATGGCCTCAGGTCTACAGAGGAGGATGTGACCTCACAGTGACCATCAGAGCCATGTCCCTGCTTTTGGCCTATCAGGATCTGGCACAGCAGTGACCTCACAACCAACATCCAGGTCAGGTGCCTGCTGTTGGCCTATCAGGGACTGGCACAGCAGTGACCTCATAAACATGATCCAAGCCAGGTGCCTGCTGATGGCGTATCAGGTCCTGAGGCAAAAGTGGCCTTGCACTCAACATTCAAGACATCAGCTTGCAGTTGCACAATTGATCCTGTCCTATTCTCCAGGGACATCCCTGCTCCTCAGAAAGCCCTTCCCGGGTCACTTATGAACATCTTGAGTATTGCATCCAGTTCTGGGCTCCACAGTGCAAGAGGGACGTGGAATTGCTGGAGAGAGTGCAGCGCAGGGCTACAAGGATGATCAGGGGCCTGGAACATCTGCCCTATGAGGAAAGACTGAACGAGCTGGATCTGTTCAGCCTGGAGAAAAGAAGGCTGAGAGGAGACCTGATCAGTGTCTATAAGTACCTCAAGGGAGGCAGTGAGGCGGATGGTGCTGGCCTCTTTTCACTGGTGGCCACCGACAGAGCTAGAGGAAACGGTCAGAAACTGAAGCATCAAAAGTTCCACAGGAACTTAAGGAAAAATGTCTTAACAGTGAGGGTGACAGAGCACTGGAACAGGCTGCCCAGAGAGGTTGTGGAGTCTCCTTCTCTGGAGATCTTCAAAACCCGCTTGGATGCAGCCCTGTGCCATGTGCTCTAGGTGACCCTGCATGTGCAGAGGGGTTGGACTAGATGACCTCTAGAGGTCCCTTCCAACCTTAAGCATTCTGTGATTCTATGAAGAGGGATATGGAACTTATTAGATCAATTTCTTCAGTGCCTCCTTGAGCTCCTTGTTCCTCATGCTGCAGATGATGGGGTTCACTGCTGGAGGCACCACTGCGTACAGAATGGCCAGCGCCAGATGCAGAGCTGGGGAGGAGATGGAGGAGGGCTTCAGGTGGGCAAACACTGCAGTGCTGACAAACAAGGAGACATGGCCAGGTGTGGGACACACATAGATTTGTTCAGGCCCTGCTCAGAGGGGATCATCAGCATGACTGTGAAGATCTGCACATAGGACAGGACAATGAAAGCAAATCACACAAAGCCTACAGAAAGAGTAACCACTAGGATCCCAATTTCCCTAAGGTGGGAGTCTGAGCAGGAGAGCTTGAAGATCTGGAGGATTTCAAATGGATTTGCTATTGCAAATGTATTCACAGTGTGCAGGAAGGCACAGAGAAAACCATACACACTCCTGCCCAATAAATAAATAAATAGGTAGGAAACTGAAAGCAGACACTCAAGAAAAGTCCTTAAGTTAAGCTATCATGACTACCCTCTTGAAGAGACCCCTAGCAGATATCCTGGGGATCAGCTCAAGCAGAGAGCAGCCTTAACCCATGGAACACCCTCATGGTGGGGGAACAACCCTGCCCTGATGGGGATCTTTCCTGCCACCCGGAGCTTCTCCCTGCAGCACCATGGGCATTTCCCCAGGCAGGCTGAGTGACGACCCTCACGGGTGGCAGAATCACTGCCCTGGCCACACAGCACCGTGGGGCACAGGGACGCTGCTCTGAACTGCTGCCCACGCACACCTGGGTGCTCTCTCCAGATTCACACTGCTGCACCTGCCCTAGGAGAGGGGAGTCATCATGCCCTGTCCCTCTAAATGTGTGCCTGGGAATCCCTTCTCTGAAGCACCACCTGCTCCAAACAGGAGATGCTGGGAGAGACACCCTGACACATCCTATTAGCCTGAAGGCGCCAGGTTGAGAAGATCCCTCCAGTAACCACAGCAGTGTTGCCCTGCAGCCAGATACTGACCGTGCCAAGGGCTGGGAAGATTTATCCCTGCAGAGAGCTCTCAGCTGTCCTCCCAGTCCCAATCGTCTTTCATTTATGGGCAACTCATCTCAGCCTGGTGCCTGCAGGCAGTGCCCTGTGTCTTGGTGCTCCTTTAAGAGGAGCTGCTACCATCCCAGGGAGAGCTGCTCCCGTCTCATAATAGGACAAGACACCTGCATAGTGAGAAGAAGGAAATTTATTTACTTGTGCTTCAGGGCCTGATTAGATGACTTAAGACATCTAGTGAGCACGGAGAAGCACCAAGAATGGAGCAGGATTCTACTGGTTCCCAAGAACTCCACAAACTGACAGGAGGTGGGAATCTCCCTTTTTTAAGTTTTGAGATGCAGGAACTGGGTTCCTCCCTGGAAGCTCCTGTGAGAGAATTCCTCGAGAAAGAGGAAGTTAGAGAAAAATTAGGGCCTGACAGAAGTTATGGCATTACAGAGGTTTCCTTGAAGTGAGATACAGTTACTGCTTCCAGGATGGTTAGTACGTGTGGAATTTACTTCTCCACAATTCCCTTGGCAACACAATATGCCCTCCTAGCACATGCTAGTATAAGTACATGAAGAGTGGAGCAGAAAGGAGACACTGTGGCCAAACTTTGTTGACGTCCCTGTGATGAGGATAATGTGATGGTATCGTGCAGACGACGAGTGAATGGAGGGCAGAGTGGAGTGAAGACATCGCGGCCAAACTCTGTTGTACTCCCTGCAGAGGTGGCAACCTGGTCGTACCATGCAGCTGATAAGCCACACAGTGTGATGTCTGGTGCTGGCCAACAATAGTGTCAGATTCGTCCCTTCCGATAGACTTTGCTCAAACTTCTCCTCCTCCTAATCTCTTCATAATACCAATACACAACACCATCTCAGAAATTATCCACTTCCAAGGAACGACCACTCCTCACTGAGCATGCTCTCTAGATTTTCAATTAACTCAGGAGACTTTTTCAAATAAATCAATAACAAAAGTAAGTATGACTAGAGTCACTCAAGCTCCACATATATACGTAAAAGAAAATATATATAAGGTAAGAAGGAGGAATTAGGAAAGGAGAAAGAACGAAGAAGGCAAGAAGGAAGAAAGAAGGAAGAAAGAAGAAGGGAGAGGGAAGACTCCATCATAACTTCTGGATCCATCAACAGGCTCAACTCCTTTTCTCCCCTTTGGAGAGGACACTGCCTGAGGAAACTCCTCGAGGTTGAGAGCCCTCTCCCAACTTCTGGAGTTAGTGATTTGTACACTAGACACTAGCTAAGAACCTCACACTGTAGTTGAGAATTTCCTGTCCTGACATCCGAAACCTGTTTTCTAAATGTTGCATTTGAATAAACTGCTATTTCTGAACTTGACTACTGGTTTTGAAGGCGATGGGACCTACAGTTGACAGACTGTTTGTGAATCCTGCACTGCCAGAGTTGGGCCTATACTTACCATTGTATTTGGTAACCCTATTAAGAGATGAGTCCAGCTGCCCCCAGTTTCTTTAACCTCTGAGGGTCAGCTGGAACGCAGGAGGATTCATCTCTTTACAACATATGCCCCCACCATCAAACCACAACACTGGAGAACAACCTTGCCAGTGTTCCTGGGACCAATGGCAGGGTCCTTTCTGTGTGAGAACATGACATGCCAGCAGCAGGGGCATGGCTGCCATTCATACTCTGAGGTGATTTCTGCCTGAGTAGCTGATAGCCCCAAAACTTCTCACTCTGATGACACTTATTGCTCCGGAGCTGATGATAGGCCAAAGGGGGCTCTTAGCTCCCATAGGCTGTTGTGACGTCAGCTCAGTGTCTAGTGGTGACAAGCCAGAAAAAAGGCTCATGTTTTGGATGTTGGTTGTTTTGGCATTCCTGCCGCAGGACCTGATAGGCCAGCAGCAGGCACATGGCTCTGATGGTGACTGTGAAGTCACATCCTTCTCTGTAAACCTGAGGCTGTGGGTTGCTGAGGTTTCTTGTGACATCTCCTCTGTCCCTGCAGCTGATAGGCCAGAGCCAGCTGAAGGTTCCAGGGCACATTGTGAGGTCACTTCTGCCCATGTGCGGGATTGGCCATCAGCAGGACCAGCCCCAGCCAAGGGCCTGTGAGGGCCCCTCAGTGTGAGCAGCTGATCAGAGAACAGGGCTGTGATATGGACTGTGAGGACGTGTCTGTCTGTGTAGAGGACAGGCCGGAAACACTCTGGCCGTGCAGGGCTGTCCCCAGAGCGAGTCCTGGAGATGGAGATGGAGAAGGAGCAGCAGGTGAATGGCTGCTCCTCATCCATGGACGGGATCCCTGGAGTGCAGGAGCTCACAAGGGAGGTGAGCAGTGGGGCTGGAGGGAGAGGTGGGTGGCAGGGGTGGGACCTGCATAGAGAGCACGAGAATGGTAGGGAAGGAGACCTGGGCCAAGATAGCCAGGCTGGAGCTTCTCCAGTGAGGGGACACGTATTCCTGGCCATGGGCATTTCCTCTCACACAAAGCAGCTCAATGGGCACTCTCTCCTGTGCCTGACACTGGCTCAGCAAGAACAAGGTGCCACCGAAGATATCCATGGGCCTTGACAGCCTTTGATGCAACCACCCAGAGGTCCTCATTAGCCCATTGCCTGTTCATGTCATGTGATGGGATGAAGAGGAGTTCAGAGGAGGAGAGCTAGAAGGGTTTGAGAGTGCAGGGCCTGGAGCAGAGACGTGGCAGGGCCGGGGCGCCTCCCATTTATGCAGCACCCTAGATGTAGACGGGATGGGCTTTCCCTACAGCCAGTACTGGAATGTCTGTGTTTGGGTACAGGATGGAAATGCAGGATGCCCTGGGGCACTTGCCCAGCAATCACTCCAAGGGGACATGGTTTTCTTGTGGGTGCCCTGCTGTATCTGCTAGAGACGTGTGGTTGTGCTGGACACCTCAGGCATCATACAAGGCCCTGCCAGCACTTTTCTGTGACATCAAATCAAGACTCTGCATTGAATTACAAGAGCTGTTGGTAATCCTGCAATCTTCCCATACCTCAGCTTCATGGGGAGTGTTGCTGCTGTCGTAGTTGGCATCTGGGGTCATTTCAGATGGCCAAGACGGCCAATTCCCCAACTCGTGCTCTAGGATGATGCAGGTCTCCTAGTAGCTCCATCAGAGCAAGCAGACACTGACACATGCCTTGCACCTCCTCAGTCTCTTCTGCTGTCACCAGGGGTTTCTGTGGGAACTGCTGACCCTCACCCGGCATCTCCAGTGATTGTGGTGGAGCTTTGACAAGGACCTCGTGGGCAGATCTCTGTGCTCTGCTCACTTCAGTTTTGGCAAGGGCAATCCCACCATTGCTGTATTTGTGGAGTTTACAGGGGGGATCTGAATACGACTTCCGACTCAGATCTAAGCAGGTACAGCCCAGATTGATATTTCTGAATCAGCACCTAAACCCTGTGTCAATGACCTCCCCACTTGTTCACTCCTCAGTCTCCTGTCTAGTTAAGGGATGTGAAATGAGCCTTGCAGATGGAGACATTTCCAATTTTGATAGATCTTCATTCTCTGATGAAATAAATTGCAATATTTGAATATCTCTCTCTCCACTTGCTAGAAAAGGACAACAGGTGATTATTTTAGTTTATTGAAGTGCACTTTTCCCAGGATGAGGGGGCACGAGGGACAGAGAAATTGATGAGTTCAGCTGGGCCTCTGTTCCTGAGCAGGGCCAGGCTCCTGGGACGGAGGCAGCTCGTGGCAGCCTGGCAACACTGCCCAGAGACAGCCGAGTGCAGGAGCAGCTCCTGTGCCAAGAGCAGCAGGGCTGCAGGCACTGCCTGCTGCTGTGGACAGCAGAGGAGAGAAGGCAGCGAGAGGGGAACGGCAGTGTGGAGTGGGAGGACAGAGCAGAGCTTATTGTGGGAACAACCTTCACAGCCCTTGAAACAGTGAGTCTCTGTCTGCAGGGCAATGCTGCTGAGGTTCCTGGAGGGGGTGTCTGCATCCCAGCCAAACCATGGCTCATAGGATTTTTAATGGTCTCTCTCCTGGAGTAAGCAGGACATAGCAGGTGGAGGAGATGCTTCAGAGCAGGGATTCCCTGACACATGGTCAGAGGATCAGGGTATGCTTCTCTTGGCTATGCCACTTGAACACAGGGATGTAGGGCTGTGAAGGCAGGGAGTGCACCAAGGTCTGCCTGGGGCTGTGATTCAGAGCAGTGTCCCTGTACCTCATGGTGCTGTTTGCCCAGGGCAGTGACTCTGCCACCTGTGAGGGTCAGCACACAGCCTCTCCAGGGAGCTCCCTGTGGTGCTGTGGGGAGAAGCTATGGGTGGGAAGAGAGATCCCTGGCAGGGCAGGTTCTTTCTGCCTTTGAGAGGTGCTGCAGGTTTCAGGTTCTGCTCACAGCTCCAGCACATGCGCAGGACATGTCCGAGGGGTCCTTTCAAGAGGAAAATCAAGAGAAGAGCTGCTGGAAGGAGAAGGAGCTTTCCTTCGGGTCTCTGCAATTTCACTTTCCTAATTTTGACAAGGAGAATGAAGGAACAAGTTTTCTGTTTTGGCAATGAGCTCAGAGTCGTAAACCTTCCCACTGGGAGATTAGTAGGTCTGTGAGAAACATCAGTGAGCTGCTTCATCCCCACTTTAGTCTAAAGGCAGCATCAGCATCTTCTTTGCAGCATCCTAGGACTTTATGTGACCTGCTTATTCCAACCTGCAACCACAGAGCTGCCCCTGGACATTGCCAGACATTTCTACAGGGCAGAACTGAGCACCCAGAGGGTGACACGGGATCTTTGAGCAGTGATGGGGCAAGACACTGGGACAGAGAAAGAGCTGCCAGCAGCGACAGCTCCAGGCAGCAGAGATGGGCAGGGAAGGAGAAGGAACTGCAGGGCATGGGACTCTGGCTGAACTCTGCAGCCAGAGCTGTGGCAGAGGAGAGGGGCATCTCTTTGGTGCCTCTCCACCAAAGGGCTGAGAGGGCCAGTGCTGCAATATCCCCCTCTGCAAGGTGCCATGCTCTGCTGCTAAAGTGAAGGTTTTCCAGAATGCCTCTCTTGCCCTCTCCTCGCCTCCCTTGGCAACAGGGTCATGGTGTTGCTTCTTAATCCTTCTCCTGTCCATGCTGCTCCTGTTCTTGCTCTCTGCTTCCTGTGTTTGGGAGTATTCAGCTGCAGTTCAGGCACCAAAGCTACAAGTAGTGGAAAAGAGGGATTTCCAAGGGAGTGAGGTCTCCACAGCCCCATTCTGTCCTGTGGAGCTCCGGGCAATGCAGTACAGGGAAATGAGTTGACTGTCCCCTTAAGGAAAGTTCATCTTAAATCCTCACAATCATCTGGCTGTTATCCTGTGGTGTCCTGCAGGCTGCCACCTGCCCTCCAGAAAGCCTCTGCTGTCTCATGGCCTATCTGTGGTATCTCAGCGACCCATGGGGAACTTATGGAAATACTGATAGTATGGAAGTGATGCTGGGAGGCTGTAAATGGGCAGCAGAAAAGGCTCTAATGTGTTGTTTTCTTCAAGGGGAGTGTGGAGACCTCTCTCACGTGCATGTAAAAAGGGTGAGAAGGTCAGAGATGGGCACTCTGAAACCAGACTGTGCTCTCAGCAGGGGCTGCTCTCTTTTTAGAGTAACATTTTCTTGTTAGAAAAGGCGTTAGCCTCAGAGATGTGGGAATGAGACAAATAGATAAGAAAACTTCATTAATTTGTTTCTTTTCCTTTTAAGAGTGTCTCCTAACTTGTCTCTGTCTGTTTTTTTCCTTGGTGAATTCCCCATATGTATGGGGAGGAAATGTCCAACAGCAGCGCCCTCAAAGAATGCCTCCTCCTGCCATTCTCAGACACACGGGAGCTGCAGCTCTTGCACTTCTCGCTCTTCCTGGCCATCTACCTGGCTGCCCTCCTGGCCAACGGCCTCATCATCACAGCTGTAGCCTGCGACCACCGCCTCCACACCCCCATGTACTTCTTCCTCCTCAACCTCTCCCTCCTTGACCTTGGCTGCATCTCCACCACTGTTCCCAAATCCGTTCACAATTCTCTGTGGAACCTCAGGGTTATTTCATACATGGAATGTGCTGGGCAGGTCTTTTTCTTCCTTTTTTCAGTATCAGCGGAGTATTATCTCCTCACCGTCATGGCCTATGACCGCTACATTGCCATCTGCAGACCCCTGCACTACGGGACCATCATGGACAGCAGAGCCTGTGTCAAAATGGCAGCAGCTGCCTGGGGCACTGGCTTTCTCAATGCTGTCCTGCACACTGGGAACACATTTTCCCTACCCCTCTGCCAAAGCAATGTGGTGGAGCAGTTCTTCTGTGAGACCCCTCAGATCCTCAAGCTCTCCTGCTCACACTCCTACCTCAGGGAAGTTGGGCTTCTGGTGGTTAGTGTCTCTTTGGGTTTTGGGTGTTTCACTTTCATTGTGGTGTCCTACGTGCAGATCTTCAGAGCTGTGCTGAGGATCCCTTCTGAGCAGGGCCGGCACAAAGTCTTTTCCATGTGCCTGCCGCACCTGGCTGTGGTCTCCCTGTTTCTCATCACAGTGTTTGCCTACCTGAAGCCCCTCTCCATCTCCTCCCCATCTCCGGACCTGGTGCTGGCTGTTCTGTACTCGGTGGTGCCTCCAACAGTGAACCCCCTCATATACAGCATGAGGAACAAGGAGCTCCAGGAGGCACTGAGGAAAGTGATTTTATGGACCTTTTTAAGTAGTGGTAATTTTTCCACATCTCTCCACAAATGACTCTTTCTGTATCCCATAACTGGATTGACCATTGTTTCTTCATGTTATTTTTATTATGGCTTTAATTAGTGATAATAAATTTTATGGTGTTGTTACACAACTACTTGTATTCATTCCCCTTTTTACAGGGTCTGCTCTGTCTCACCTGATACCCTAAATTGTGTCAAATGCTGGACAAGGACTGGCTTCCTAACAGTATCTCTATAATAAAGTAATTTCTACCACTACAGTGCGTGAAAGCTGGGCTTTTCCTCCAAAGCTGGTGTCAAGAATAGGCCCAAGGACTTGCAGCCCTGAAGGGCCTGCTGCACAGGATTCTCCATGGGTTCAGCAACACAGAGCTCAGAATCATGTAATGATCTTTCAGAGACCAAGGGCTGGTATGAGAATTCACCTATTAGAATCCAAGGATAGTGGAGAAGCTGAATGGTCATGGATTTTATAGAGCCAATGGTCATGGAGGTCCTCGAAGATGGAGTTTCTTAGAGGTAAAGCACTGGTATTCGCAGGCAAAAGAGGACTCTGCAGTCTCAGGAGAGGCAGTGAGGACTCAACTGTCAGGAAGAAGGGAGAACGGAGAGCCCTCTGGGTCACCATTTATCAAACACCAGAGACAGGATGTATAGGCACAACTGGGCACAACGAGAACCCTTGGAAATGCTCTGCAGTCCAGGTGTCCTGGACTGTGTGGACCTCTCCCTTTATGAGGCTCTACTCACAGTCCATCCCAGGCATATGCTGTCCCAGGAGGATCTCTGTGCTCTCCTGACACCTCCAGCTTCCCCTCCATGAGAACAGCCATCTGCAGTCCCCCGGAGGGATTAGGGGTTGTGACTCCTACCCCCGGTCACAGGAGCAGTGAAATGTCACCCTTAGCCACTTCATTCCCCCCTCTCCCCTCTCCTTACCCTTCCCAGCTCTGGATCTCTCTGTACTGGCCATTCTGTACTCAGTGGTGCCTCCAGCACTGAACCCCCTTGTCTACAGCATGAGGAACAAGTTGCTCAAGGAGGCGCTGAGGAAACTTCCTCAATGGGTACAATGTCAGTGCCAAAACCTGTCCTGTGTGCAATCACTTGTCATTCCCATGTACTTGGCATGAAACATGTGCTCTTCATTTATTTCTTTCTCAATGTTTACTCTTACCTTCCTCATAAATTAATAATAAATAATTATTTAAAATACAATACAACAATACAGCAGGAACAAAAGGCTGACTAGGGAAAAAACGGGCCTGCTGCTAAATGGGCCAAGAGCCCTGGTGAGAGAGGACACAGAAAAGGCCACCTTTGCTGCAGGCTTTAGTGCTAAGAGTGACCCTCAGGAATCCTAGGCCCTGGAGACCATGGAGAAATGGAGAAAGGAAGACTTTCCCTTGCTGGAGGAGGATCTGAGTAGCGCTCACTTCAGCAAACTGGACACCCACAAAACCATGGGCTCTGAGGGGACTCTCTTGCACTGTTCAGTGCCCACGTCTGACAGAGCTCCATGAACTGGAAGAAATCGAGTCCCTCCAGTCACCCTGCTTGTACCTCTGGCCCTTGGCAAGCAACCTTCACACATCAGAGACTCTCTGAGCACCACCTGATAGATGCAAAAAGGGGCTCACATGGGAATGCTGCATTTATGACACTGCATCTAGCGCTGCTTTCATGCCTCCTGATGTTAGCTTGCTTCCCTTCACCCCTTCTCTGTTTGCCACACTGCACCATTGCATGTGTCACGATCACATCTCAAAGTGCACAAGTGGCAATTTCTCCTCTGGTGTTATTCCTGTGCTTCACACCTCAGACAACTTCACCTGCCAACTGCATGGTCAAAGTGACAACTGGGAATAGAAGAAGCTGAGCGCAAGGAAGGACCTAGCTCTACCTTGCTTGGTCTTGTTACGGGCATTGCCTAGTTCAGGCTGGGCTGCTTTTTCTTGGAGAGCAGCAAGAGAAGAGGCATCTTTCCCTTCTTTTAAAAGTCATCAGGCAATAATTTGCATGCTTGCTACTCAGGGCCATAATGGCCAGGGGCTTGGGGCATGCAAAGGAGCATGATGAGAAAGAAGAGCACCGGCACAGCTCTGGGGCAGAGAGCAGACGGGGCGATGGAAAGAACCAGCCACCACTGGAAAGAATGGTCTTATTTCACTATTAATATTAAGGTCTTATTTCACTATTAATATTAAGGCAGTACAGAATGATACATTTAACAAAATAAGCTTATTACACACTCGTTTTAGCATCAGACAAAATAAGCAAGGTAATGCACCTAGCCATTAGTATACCAGAAAGAGAATAGTGATTAAAAGATACATCACCAATTGTCTAAATATGCCATCATATATCATCATCATCCAGATCTGCAGTCACTGGTGAGTCCCTGTTTTGGCAAGGATTTGGAGACCCTTCCCGGGAACTGGGAGGTCTTACGTGGTGCATCCACCCATGAGGTCTCCAAAATCGTGGCAAGAGTGTCCATCTTTTATAGAGCCAAATCAGCAAATCATGATAACTTGCATTTTGTTCGTGAATGGTGACATCTGATGTGGCATACTTTCTGTATCATGTGGGATGGGGATCTGGTCAGAGCCCAGGCCTTGGGTGGGAGGGTTCCCTTCAAGGTCAAAAACAGCCGCACGAGAGCTTAAAAAAGCTACAGTTTAATAAGCCTCTGTGGAAGCTGGCATGAGCAGTCCTACAGGCAAGTGTTGTGCGCTGCAAATGCAGTGCCATATTAATCTCTAAGTCAACCCCGACTCGGGCCTGTCGTTCAGGCCCTGGCACTTCAGTTCCTCAGGTTCCACTCTGTCGTGATACACAAGGTTATATTCGTCCCCACATTGTGGGGCTGCCAAGAGATTTCGCTGGTAGTGGGAAGCAGCACGAAAAGAGGAAACAGGACCAAAATACAGCCTGGGAAGCTCAAATTGGGCAAGAGGATGAAGAAATATCACTTGAAGGGCAGAGCAGTGGTGCTACAGGGCACCCAGAGTGAGTCTGTCACCACCCATGGCTTTGTGTTTCAAGAAACAGTCACTGAGGATGGAAAAGCCATCAAGGAAGGGAAGAAGAATCTCTTGTGAGAACTTGCTGGGGAAGCAGATTGGGTGTCCATAGTCTGCAGGGACACAGGAGCAGGTCTAGGATGACCTGTGGTAGAGATGACCAAGGGTGTTGCTAAGGCCCCAGCAGAATGGAGGTCTTTATCCTCTTGACTATGGCTGTTGTGTCTGTCACCAAGGCCTATCAGGAATCATCAGGACTTCTTTACGCCCTTTATCCTTCTGGGGACCCTGGGAGGTGTCGTGTGTTTGTCCTGCACTCAGCATTGCACACCCCTACCCAAACACTGATGCCAGGGAAAATGTGGGCAACACATGGAGGAAAGGATCTCCCTTCCCAGGGTTTCTCTGCCTGTGCTTGGCCGAAGTGTGTTGACAAAACATATAAAGGGTGTATTCAGCACATGTAGGAAAAGCAGTGTCCCAGAGATCAGGCACTGTATGCACAGTCTTTCTCCCCATCTCCCCAGCCGTGCCATTTCTCTCATCAACCTCTCAGGAATTTAAATCACTCATGTTGAAAGCCAACCTTAGTCCACCTAAGTCTGTACTCAGTGTTATAGTTCACTTGCCCCAATTCTCACCTGCTTTACTTAGACAACTGGCTGCCAACAGGCACAGGGGGATCTTCTTTTAGTTACAAAGAAACAAAAAAATAAGGCAGAGTATAGTTTCACAGAAAATAATGACACTCTTTGAATGTATGCTAAGTCCATACAATCCATACATATAGTAAGGACTTGGCTAAGGGGGCAGACTGCAGAAAGACAGAGCAAGCTTTAACCTCCCTAAAGGGCAAACCAGCCGCTGGGTCTCTGAGTGAACAGAATATCAGGAGGAGTCACAATGTGTCCAAATAGTGCCCTAAAGGGGATGTTAGAAATTGTCACTTTAAACAGGACACGTGGGAATGGGAGACTTAGGTAGATGCACAGGCGACAGAGGAGGGAATGGGCCAAGAACTCCGGCATGAAGAGCTGGGCTCACAGCATCACCGATGAGCTGTCACAGACTGAATAAGGAGGTGGAGGAATGTCATGAAGTTCAACACAGTCAAGAGCAGGACGTGGGAAGGAATAACTCCATGCCCCTGGACAGGTGGAGGTTGACCTGCTGGAGAGAAGCTCTGTGGAGAAGGACCTGGGCATCCTTGTGGGCAAGAAGTTGACCCTGAGCCAGTAATGTGCCTGTGTAGCTGAGAAGGCCAATGGCATCCTGGGTGGAGAGGGGATCTTATCAGTGTTTATAAATACCTTAAGGGAGGGTGTCCAAAGGAGGAATGTACTTTGTGTCCTAGGGGACTGTGTAGGTCACTGCCATGGAGATGGCCCAGCCAGGCAGAGCACAGTCCTGGAAAGCAGTGCCCTCCACTCACCCCTGTTGTTGCCCAGGACTTGCTGATAAATCCTTCAAGAATGTCTCCAGATGGTACCAAAGGATGTGAAATGTCTTCAGTGGGGCACTGGAGAAGTCCCTTCTACTCCCCTGCTCCAACAGGCCTCTGCACTGGGCACAGCTGTGCAGGAAGCCGGGATGTTGGGGTTGTTTGGGAATTTGGCGTTTTGTGAGGGGAACCAGGGTTTCAGGGTACTTTCAGGCTGGGCATTTTTCAAAGCTAAAATGGAAGTCATGTGGGATGAAACAGCACAAAACATGGCCATGGGACGAGATGCTTTGATGAACCTCAATACGAGTTTCTCCTGGGAGTTGCTCTTTTTGTGCAAGTCAGATGTAGGACAATATGGGACAGGTCAGAGATTTCCTTCTTTAGGCACCAGAGCAGTTTTTAAGCAGCAGGAATCCTATTTCTTAGTTGCCAGATATGATTACTAAGAAGAAGGTTTTTAAGCAAGAGTAAATTTTTACATAGACATTAGTTTACATGATGAATCAGATATATCCACCATTCTTGATCCTACCTATTCCCTTTGCTGTGTTACAGTGTGAATTAGTTCTGTGCAGATCTGAAATGGGTCATTGGGGCTGATTTTGTACTTCTAGTGTAACCTTTGCACAACCTTTGTACCTCTGGCTGGATTAGACTGCTTTCTTTGCAGCACTTCTATTTTATAGGAAGAGCGGGGCTGTGGAAGGTAAGGTGAGATGTCCTGCTCACGCGGTACACAGGCTTGCATGTTGTTTCCCTTAAAACTAGAGTATAATATAAATTTCCTTCACAACTGGCCAATAAATTTCTGCAAATGAAGGAGATTCTGGGTGTGAAGATAGGGTGTGATGGACCACAGTTCTTGCAAGGAAAGTTGAAGGGTGGGACTGTTGGGTGGCCCTTGTTTTAGACAAG
Organism: Tinamus guttatus; assembly: GCF_059628265.1. Classification (NCBI taxonomy): domain Eukaryota; kingdom Metazoa; phylum Chordata; class Aves; order Tinamiformes; family Tinamidae; genus Tinamus; species Tinamus guttatus. The sequence continues at coordinate 727,164 of NW_028288921.1, forward strand.
CTGCAAGACCACTTGAGTGGAGCAGATGACCATCTTGCAGCTGAGCAGATCCAGTGGTTGCACAAATGCCTTTGACCATATTAATCAAAAGAGAGTAAATGTCTCCCTGTGTGAGCCAGACCAGCGTGTGTTGGGTAGTGGGAGTGTGGACAAGGCTCAGCTCAACACAGGGTATAAAAACAAAGTATAAAAAAAATAAAAAAAAGGAGTCTGGAGCTGTTTTCATCGTATTCCTTTCTGGCAGCTGGTGATGCTGAGTGTGGTGGCAACAAGCATGTTGTAAAGACAGGTTAATGGGAATCCCATTTGTACTGTCCCACACCTGAGTTCCTATCCAGCTGTGGGGCGGTCCCTGGCCAGCTCCATCCTCCTGCAGGTCCCCATATCCCAAGGGAGAGGAACAGGCCAGGCTTGCACGAGCTCTCTTGTGCAGCAGAGCCCAGCAGGTCCTGCAGCCCAGCTGCCTGCGGAGCCCTGTGTGGGGCACAGCCTGGGGTGGGCAGGGACCAGATCCTGGGTTACCCCAGACCTGACCCCGCTGAGCAGCAGCCCCCATTTCCCTCCCTCCTTCCTTGTGCTCTGGATGTGCTGGCAGGAGGCCTCCACGTTGCCCTTCTCTTCCCTCGCTCTTTCCAGCTCCAGCCGAGCTCTGCATTTCCCCTCTCCATCCCTGCATGCACAGAGCAGGTCTCGATGCTCCCCCGGGGCAGCCCGTCCCCTCCTGGCCTCTGTGCACTCCCATCCCGGCACCCTGAGCGCTGGTGCTGCTGCCAGGGCAGAGGTGGAGGATCCCCTGGAGCGGCTCCACAGGGAGCTCCGAGGGAAAAACTGTGCCCAGCCCCAGCCCCAACGTGGCAGAGGGGGCTGCCCTCTCCCACCCACCTGGTGGTGCCAGACCCACCTCAGCCCAATCCTGAATGGCTCCAGCACAACCCTGGAGGAGCTGGAGCTGCCTTAGGCCTTGAGATCATCTGCCAGCAGGAGGATTTGACGTGGGCACAGCAGCAGCGGTGATGAGAGGAACAGACCCTGCAATTGCCTGTGTTGGCCAGCGCACTGGACGGGTGATGCCTCTGTGGCCAGATGGACCCTATGTGTTGGGTGGATACCTGCTCAAGGGTAGGAGCAGCAGGGCCTTCTTGGGCTTCCAATGCAGAGGGAGCTTCCGGTGCTTCTGGATCTGTGGCTAAGGAATAAGAAACCGTGGAGTTGCAGAGAATTTTCTGTGGGAAGAGACCCCTGGAGTGCAGGGCTAGTTGGAGCCCTCCAGTGTTACCTGGCCACTGCTGGACTCCGCCTGACCCCCGTTACCATCCACAAACCTGCTCTGCTCCTCTTGTTTGAGCACTGGAGGATGGCATGTTCTGTCCATAGATCCCAGCACTATTGGCCCTGCCTGCGTCCGGGGCATTGTAAGCTCAGACCAATGTGGCTGCTCTTGCTTCATGCACATAAGACTTTGCATGCAGCCTTCTTGGGTAGGCTGCCTGAATCTGAAGCTCTCCTCACGCCTTTAAACTGTTTGTCAGGAAATTTTCTGCCCTGTAGATACAGACAGCTTTTGTATTTAGAGCCCTCTCTGGGACCTGCTCAGTTCCAGCTTCCCTTGCCAAGACTTTCCAGACGATTAGGAGGGCTGAGTCAAGCTGGAGATGGGAAGTCATCTCCACAGAATGATGACAAGACCAGGTCAGGACCAGGCTCAGCCATGTCCACAGCATCAGTCAGGGCAATAACAAGGTCACGAGCAGAAGCTCCCTGACAAGAGGCATGAGGCTCCATAATGAGGTCAGTGACTCCCTGTCTCCCTAGCTCTTGTGCCCAGCAGGTCCCCTCCCTGTCTGCCTGCAGTCCCTCCATACCCACCGTGCTGCCCAGCACTGCATGAGACCGGCCCTGCAGCCCCTCCAACAACTGCTACTTGTCATGGTGGGAGACAGACTCAGTTAGAATTGAACATGGCTAAGAGTCAGATTTACATGAGAGATTCTTCAGGACAAATGGCACGAAACAGAAAATTTATTTTCCTTTGCAGGAATGTAACAGAACAAAAGTAAGAAATAAATCAAAAAAACAACACATATCCTGGATGCCAAATCTCCCAGTACAGATAATGCTGATGTTAGAACAATTGGATGAGTTTCCTTAGGGCATCCTTGAGTTCCTTGTTCCTCATGCTGTAGATGAGGGGGTTCACTGCTGGAGGCACCACTGAGTACAGAACAGCCAGCACCAGATCCAGAGATGGCGAGGAGATGGAGAGGGGCTTCAGGTAGGCAAACAGAGCAGTGCTGAGAAACAGGGAGACCACAGCCAGGTGCGGCAGGCACATGGAAAAGGCTTTGTGCTGACCCTGCTCGGAGGGGATCCTCAGCACAGCTCTGAAGATCTGCACGTAGGACACCACAATGAAAACGAAACACCCGAAGAATAAACAGGCACTAACCACAATAATCCCAGCTTCCCTGAGGTAGGAATTTGAGCAGGAGAGCTTGAGGATCTGGGGGATCTCACAGAAGAACTGCTCCACCACATTGCCTTGGCATAGAGGTAGGGAAAATGTGTTTGCAGTGTGCAGGACAGCATTGAGGAAACCAGTGGCCCAGGCAGCTGCTGCCATTCTGACACAAGCTCTGCTGCCCAGGAGGTTCCCGTAGTGCAGGGGTCTGCAGATGGCCACATAGCGATCATAGGCCATGACTGTGAGGAGATAATGCTCCGCTGATACAAAAAAAAAAAAAGAAAAAGACCTGCCCAGCACATTCCAAGTATGAAATAACCCTCATGTTCCACAAAGAATTGTGCATGGATTTGGGAACAGTGGTGGAGATGCAGCCAAGGTCAAGGAGGGAGAGGTTGAGGAGGAAGAAGTACATGGGGGTGTGGAGGCGGTGGTCGCAGGCTACAGCTGTGATGATGAGGCCATTGGCCAGGAGGGCAGCCAGGTAGATGGCCAGGAAGAGCGAGAAGTGCAAGAGCTGCAGCTCCCGTCTGTCTGAGAACAGCAGGAGCAGGAACTCGTTGAGGGAGCTGCTGTTGGACATCTGTTCTATTGGGCTCAGGAAAACTATGTAGGGAAGAAAAGGCAATAATAGCTTAGAAGAATTTTCTCCAAAATAAACTTTCCATTTTTCATAGAAATGCTTCTCGAGCCCTGTCCCAGCTCTCAGTAATTCCTTCTTCTCACTGTCACCTTCAGTCAGCTCCTCAGTCTCTGCTCCACCTGAATGTTCTGGGAGGAGCCGGAGCCTGAGTTACTCTACGCCAATGTATATAAAGGACTGATTCTTGATATCTCTCCTTTTCGGAGTTGATGTCACAGGACATCCACCTTTAATATAAAGGGTCTTTTCATATTCCCACACACACTGCCAAGGAGTTTGGGGTGCAGCAGGGGGTTTTAGCATTTTTTTTTAGAATTACTTATTTTGGAAATTTTTAGATTCTGTCACCATATCTGGTCAGGTTCTTTGCATGTCTTTATTGACATGCAAATACAAACAGATGTCTCTATTCCTGCAAATGTGAACATTAAGTAGACTGGAGATGGAATGGGGTCTCTACTGCTTAGGGAACAGTGTGGCTTGCTGTTGAGTCCATCTGCCTTGTTCCTGCAGAAATACCTGAACTATGTTGAGATCATAGAAGACTATTTCAAAGCCCTCATTTAAATCTGCTCTCCCTCTTAGCTCAAGGTGGATATGTGATGGAGAGAAAAGGACACTGCTCCTGATATGGCAAGGACTCTGTGCACTGAGTCCATTTATGCAATGCAGCTCACAACCTAAGCAGGAGAACAGAGACAGCCATGTGTCCTGACAGTCACAGGGTCTCCTAAAGGAAGAGTGAACCCCTTTGCAGCCCTTCCAATGACGCTGCCCAGCACCCTGGGCACATTGACCCTCTTCAGACACCTCCATGGCAGGACCTCACGGTGAGTATCTGAATTTGTAGCTGAAGCCCCAGCTGACTGTCAGAACAAGAGCAAAAAGGAGAGGCAGGGAAACGAAGAGAAACACTGTGACTGCTGCCAAGGGAGGACAGAGAGACAGAGCAGCACCTTCCCCAGGTTGCACCTCCCAGACAGTATGGACTTCCAGGGCAGTGGTTCTCAGCCCCTGTGCCTTGCAGTGAGAAATGGATCCATGGCAGGAGAGAGGCAGCTCTGCTGTTCTGGAAATCTGACTGCAGAGGAGGTCAGAAATGCCCTGAAGCCCTTCCCCTTGAGAGCAGAGTGAGACTAAGCACAATGAGAATGAGGAGAGCTGCAAAGGGGATATTGCTGCTGCCCACAGGTGAAAAGGCAGTGGAAGGAATATTCTGGGGTCCTCGCAGACCTATTGATCCCTCAGAGCAGCACTGCAGAACTCTCCTTCAGGCATCCAAACCTAAAATGTCCCATTCATTTGCTGCCTTGTCAAGGATACAAAACAAAATCCTAGCCTCTGGATATTGCCTTCCCTTTCATAGAAGCTTCCCAAGAGTGTCCTCTTGAAAAGTCCCTTCCAGATATGTGGTATGGGTGAGGCTGAGCTGTGAGCAGCCCTGACCCCACACAGCAGCCTCTCAGCAGGAGAATGAACCTGCCCAGGGGGGATCTCTCCTCCCACCCAGAGCTTCTCCCTGCAGCGCCCTGGCAGGCTGAGTGCTGATCCTCACAGAATCACTGCACCGGGCACACAGCACCCTGGGGCGCATGGACACTGCTCTGAAGAACAGTGCTCTGAAGAACCTGTGTGCCCACATTACCTTCACTGCCTTGCACCAGCTCCAGAAGAAGTAGCCATGATGCCCTGACCTTGTGGGAGTGGGACAGGGAATTTCTGTTCTGAAGCATCGCCTTGTATGCAAGGTAGAAGCAGGGAGAACAATCCTGAAAAAAGAAAGTCATCAGCTGGAGGGGTGCTGCAGACCCCTCCAGAAAACTCAGTAGCATTACCCTGCAGCCTGCGACTTACCGTGTCACAGATTGCTCCCACCATGAGCTCTGCTCTGTCTTCCCACTCCACGCTGCCTTTCACCTCTCTGTCCTCTCTCCTCTGCGGTCCGCAGCAGCAGGCAGTGCCCGCAGCCCTGCTGCTCTTGGCACAGGAGCTGCTCCTGCACTTGGCTGTCTCTGGGCAGTGCTGCCAGGTTGCCACGAGCTGCAGCCCAGCTGAATTCAGGAATTACTCTGTCCCTTGGGATTCCTCCCTCTGGGATATGTTCCATCAAGTAGAGTAACCTGTTTTCCTTCTCTAAAGAGTACAGGGATATAGATTCCAACATTGCAATTTATTTCATCAGATAATGATTATCTACCAAAGTTAGAAATGTCCCACTGGAGGTCCTGATTCACATCTCTTAACTAGGCAGGACACCCAGACAGGGATAAGAAGGGAGCTTGTTGATATATGGTGCATATATGATTCAGATGACTTATTCAGATGGCTTATTGGGGCTCCACATGTCTGTTCAGAAGCGCCAGGTTTGGAGAAGGATTTAGCTAACTCATGAACTCCACAAATACATGGCAGGTGGGATTCCCCTTACCAGGCTAAGCATGCACATGGTCTGCTTGCAAGCTCCTGGCCTAAAGGTCCTAATGGAATCACTGGAGATAGAGCTTCAGTGGAGGCCAGGTCAGGAATTTCCTTAGTCATCTCTAATGACCCTGGATGCCTTCTATCCTGCTAGAGCAGCACTCACAATAAAGCTGAGGGACAGGCAGATCCCTACAGCTCAAAAAGCTGATCTATTCCAGTGGAGACCATTTATAGAATCACAGAATGGTTGAGTATGGAAGGAGCTTTGCAGATTATCTAGTTCAACCCCTTTGGTCAAGCAGTTTCACCTACAGCACGATGCACATGATCCTGTCCAGGCAGGTCCGGAATATCTGCAGAGAAGGAGACTCCACAACCTTTCTGGGCACCCCATGCCAGTGCTCTCTCACCTTCAAAGCCAAGATGCTTTTCCTCAAATTCAGGCAGAACTTCCTGTGCTTCAGTTTGGGCCTCTTGTTTCATCACTAGTCACCACTGAAAAGAGTCTGGGACATCCTCTTCTGCTCTTGGCATCCTCCCTTCAGGTATTTGCACAGCCTGATAAGATCCTCTCTCAGCCTTCTCTTCTCCAGGCTAAAACAGGCTCAGTTCTCTCACCTTCTTCTCATAGGAGAGATGCTCCAGCTCCCTGATCAACTTTGTTCACCTATTCTGGGTTCTCTCCGGTAGCTTCATGTCCCTCTTGTACTGGGGAGCCCAGCACTGGACACAGGACTCAAGGGGTGGCCTCCCCAGGACCTAGTAGAGAGGCAGGATCACCTCCCTTGTCCTCCTGGAAACAGTCTTCCTACTACACCCCAGAAGACCACTGTCCTTCCTGGCAGCAAGGGGACATTGCTGGCTCATAAGCAAGCTCCAAGGGGGCTTGAGTGAGAGCAGACACCTTTCTCTGGTTGCAAGGGACGTTTGGAGATCATCTAGTCAGGTGCTGGTCAAGTCAATGATTGCAAGCACCTGGGAGGCCAGCAGCAGGCACATGGCACTGCTCCTGTTTGGGAGGGGGGTCACATTGTCTGTGCTCCTGACTGGACAGCACCAGGCATTAGCAGGTCCATACATGTCTGTGAGGGTGACCGTGAGCTCTGCCCTTTGCTGAGTCCCGGGCAGGCCAGCAAGAGGCGCCTGGCTGGGCAGTTCCTTGGGAGGTCCCTGCTGGCAGAGCAGCTGCGAGGCCAGCGCTGGCCCATGGCTGGGGACGGGCTCTGAGGCCGCTCCTGTCCCAGCAGCAGCGCGGCCGGCAGCGGGGTCTGGTGCAGATACGCGGGGAGGTCCCTTGTGTGCGCGGAGCTGCCGGGGCAGCAGCAGGCGCTGCCTGTGAGGCCAGGGGTGTCTCAGCAGTGGGCAGGGACACAGAGGCCATTGCGGGGACGCTGCCGGGAGGCCCCTGCTCTCTGCAGGGCTGGCTCTATGCTGACGCGTGGGCGTCGGCTGGTGACGTCACTGCTGCTGCAGCCCCTGATAGGCCAGGCCATGCAGCTGGTTGTGACGTCAGCAGCCCCTTCCTGGCCGGGGCGGCTCTGCCGAGGAACCTGGTGTCCCTGCAGCCCGCGGCGGCAGCAGCCCACGCTGGGCTGTGCGCGAGCGAGGTCCCCCTGCCGGAGGAGCTGCTGGGCCAGCAGGAGGCTCACGGCGGGTGCTGGCGCTGAGGTCGCTGCTGCCAGAGCAGTGAGGGGCCAGCAGCAGCGGCGGGGACGAGAGGGTTTGCTGAGGGTGCCCCGTGGAGGGGCTGACACCTGCGGAGCTGCAGCCCTGGAGAAAGGCAGCTCCTTAATCAAGAGGAGGGAGAGGGAGCACTGAGCACCCTGAATTTGTGCAGCTGTGAGTATGATCTTCTCCGTCGAACATGGACAAGGATTAGAGACTTGCAGCGAGCTACCAGTGGACCATGGAGTCCAGCAAGATCTTTTAGGCTGCTAAATGAACCCAGTGCCTGAGTGAGCATGGTGTAACAAGGGCAGTGGCATTAGTAATTTATGATTGCCAGGCTCTTTGTGCTGCAGTAATTCCCCTCCCTGTCTGATGGGTGAGTTAATGTAGACTCAGCTGAATTGCACTCTGAAGATGTGGTAAGGGAAATGATGGGCACTGTCCCCAGCAGCAAGTTCACAGAATCACAGAGTGGTTAACATTGGAAGGGACCTCTAGAGCTCATCTAGTCCAGCTCCCCTGCTCAAGCAGGGGCACCTAGAGCATGTGGCACAGGGTGGCATCCAGGTGAGTTTTGAAGATCTCCAGAGAAGGAGACTCCACAAGCCCTCTGGGCAGTCAAAAAATAGGAGAGCTCCCTCCTGAGATGCTCAGCCACAAGCTCTCTCTTCAAACCTTGCCTCTTCCAAGGAAGAGCTCCACACATGCAATCTGCTCCTTCACACAAAAGGCATCCTCCCTCATCTTCCATTGATCATCATTCCAATGATATTTCTGGCCTGTGACAGCTTGCACATCTTCACGTGCTCCTGCCTCTACTTCAGGCAGCCTACACTTGCATATATTTGGGCTATAGAGCTTCAGCTGTGGCACAGAGAACAGAATGGTCACAGAGAAATCTGTTACCAAGAGGCAAAGACACTGGGTGTGCAATGGCCCAGTTCAGAGCAGAGCCGTGCTGTCATATATAGCAGGAACAATGCAATGGTGGAAGCAGCATCCCACTAAGAAAGTGAATCCAGCAGTGTCTGAGGCCAGAAAGACACAGAACTGGGCCACTGAGAAACAGCAGGAAAGGGGATTCTGCCTGAGGTGACTCTGTGGCTATACTGGACTTATGACAGACTTGTTGCACAAATCTCCAGGAAGGACAAGGTGCCCCTGACGATGTCCATGGACCTGGACAGCCTGTGATCCAGCCATGCTGAGGTCCTCATTAGCCCAGTCCCTGTTCATATAATATGATGCAGTGAGCAGAAATTGAGGGGAGGAGAACAAGAAGAGTTTGAGAGAGCAAAGAATCTCAAGATACCTTGGTGTGATGTTCCTCTCGTTTATGAAGCACACATGGATGTAGACGGGATGAACTCACCCTGCAGGCAGTGCTGGCTTTCATTTGCTTGGCAAGCAAGCACTCCAAAGGGAATAGTTTGCCTGTAGGTCCAAAGTGGTAGAGACATATGGTTGACCTGGACAACCCAGGCATCTGGCAAGGCTCTTCCAGCACTTTTCAACACCATCAAATCAAGTGTCTGCACTGAATTACAAGAGCTGCTGTTTAATCCTGGAATCTTCCTATGCCTCAGCTGGAGTGAGTGGGGCTCTAGTTGTATTTGGCAACAGGAGGTCATTTCAGATAGCCAAGACAATTCCCCACCTGATCCTCACCTCATCCTCTAGGATGATGCAGGTCCCCCAGGTGCTGCATCAGAGCAAGCAGACACTGACACCACATCTGTGTGTGGCACATCTGCCTTGGACCACATCTGTCTCTTCACCAGATATCTGTGTGTAAGCAACTGACTCTTCCATCTCCAGTGATTATCAATGATTATCCATCTCCAATGACTATCCCAATGATTATAGTGGGAGCTTAGACAGAGCATACATGCACACCTCTGTGTTGTTCTCACTTTGTTTTTGGCAAGGGGAATCCCACCGATGGCGTCTGTGGATTTTACAGGAATAATCTGAATATCACTTCAGACCCGGGCCTGGGGGTCTGAATTCTGTAATGCCCGGATTGATTAATCCTAATCAAAACATGAAACACTCAGTGAGTTGGCTTTCATCCCATCTAGGTGTCCCTGTCCGGTTATGAAAATCATTCTTCCAGAGTGGGACATTCACAACTTTCATAGCTCCTCATCCTCTGATGAAATAAATTGCAATGTTGGAACCTCTCTCCACTCACAAGAAAAGGAAAACAGATTATTATTTTAGTTTGCTTGAGGGAACATTCCCCAGGAGGAGGGAGCACAAGGGACAGAGAAATTGGTGAGCTCAGCTGGGCTTCTGCTCCTGAGCGGGGCCAGGCTCCTGGGACGGAGGCAGCTCATGGCAGCCTGGCAGCACTGCCCAGAGACAGCCGAGTGCAGGAGCAGCTCCTGTGCCAAGAGCAGCAGGGCTGCGGGACTGCCTGCTGCTGTGGACAGCAGAGGAGAGAAGGCAGCGAGAGGTGAACAGCAGTGTGGAGTGGGAGCAGAGCTCATTTTGGGGGAATCTTCACAGCCCTTGAAACAGTGAGTCTCTGTCTGCAGGGCAATGCTGCTGAGGTCCTTGGAGGGGGTGTCTGCATCCCAGCCAAACCATGGCTCATAGGATTTTTAGTGGTCTCTATCCTGGAGTAAGCAGGGCATAGCAGGAGGAGGAGATGCTTCAGAGCAGGGATTCTCTGACACATGGTCAGAGGATCAGGGTATGCTTCTCTTGGCTATGCCACTTGAACACAGGGATGTAGGGCTGTGAAGGCAGGGAGTGCACCAAGGTCTGCCTGGGGCTGTGATTCAGAGCAGTGTCCCTGTACCTCATGGTGCTGTTTGCCCAGGGCAGTGACTCTGCCACCCGTGAGGGTCAGCACACAGCCTCTCCAGGGAGCTCCCTGTGGTGCTGTGGGGAGAAGCTTTGGGCGGGAAGAGAGATCCCTGGCAGGGCAGGTTCTTTCTGCCTTTGAGAGGTGCTGCAGGGGTCAGGTTCTGCTCACAGCTCCAGCACATGCGCAGGACATGTCTGAGGGGTCCTTTCAAGAGGAAAATCAAGAGAAGAGCTGCTTGAAGGAGAAGGAGCTTTCCTTCAGGCCTCTGCACTTTCACTTGCCTAACGTTGACAGGGAGAATGAAGGAACAAGTTTTCTGTTTTGGCTATGAGCTGGGAGTCGTAAACCTTCACTCTGAGAGATTTAAAGGTCTGTGAGAAATGTCAGTGAGCTGCTTCATACCTACTTTAGCCTAAATGCAGCATCAGCATCTTCTTTGCAGCATCCCAGGACTTTCTGTGACCTGCTCCATTCCAACCTGCAACCACAGAGCTGCCCCTGGACATTGCCAGACATTTCTACAGGGCAGAACTGAGCACCCAGAGGGTGACATGGGATCTTGGAGCAGTGACAGGGACAAGACACTGGGACAGAGAAAGAGCTGCCAGCAGGGACAGCTCCAGGCAGCAGAGATGGGCAGGGAAGGAGAAGGAACTGCAGGGCAGGGGACTCTGGCTGAACTCTGCAGCCAGAGCTGTGGCAGAGGAGAGGGGCATCTCTTTGGTGCCTCCCCACCAAGGGGCTGAGAGGGGCAGTGCTGCAATGTCCCCCTCTGCAAGTTGCCATACCCTGCAGGTAACGATAAGGTTTTCCAGAATGCCTCTCTGTCCCTCTCCTTGCCTCCCTTGGCAACAGGGTCATGGTGTTGCTCCTTAATCCTTCTCCTGTCCATGCTGCTCCTGTTCTTGCTCTCTGCTTCCTGTGGTTCGGAGGATTCAGCTGCAGTTCAGGGACCAAAGCTACGAGTAGTGGAAAAGAGGGATTTCCAAGGGAATGAGGTCTCCACAGCCCCATTCTGTCCTGTGGAGCTCCAGGAAATGCAGTACAGGGAAATGAGTTGACTGTCCCTTTAAGGAAAGTCCATTTTAAATCCTGACAATCATCTGGCTGTCACCCTGTGGTGTCCTGCAGGCTGCCACTTGCCCTCCAGAAAGCCTCTGCTGTCTCATGGCATATCTGGTATCTCAGCGACCCATGGGAAACCTATGCAGATACTGATAGTATGGAAGTGATGGTGGGAGGCTGTAAATGGGCAGCAGAAAAGGGTCTTATGTGTTGTTTGCTAGAAGGGGAGTCTGGAGACCTCCCTTAGGTGAATGTAGAAAGGGTGAGAAGGTCAGAAATGGGCACTCTTAAACCCCACTCTGCTCTCAGCAGGGGCTGGTCTCTTTTCAGACTAACATCATCCTCTAGCTAGAAGAGGCATGAGCCTCAGAGATCTGGGAATGAGACAAATAGATGAGAAAACTTTATTAATTTGTTTATTTTCCTTTTAAGAATATCTCCTAACTTGTCTCTGTTTTTTTCCTTGGTGAATTCCCCATATGTATGGGGAGGAAATGTCCAACAGCAGCTCCCTCAAAGAATTCCTGCTCCTGCCATTCTCAGACAGCCGGGAGCTGCAGCTCTTGCACTTCTCACTCTTCCTGGCTATCTACCTGGCTGCCCTTCTGGCCAATGGCCTCATCATCACAGCTGTAGCCTGCGACCACCGCCTCCACACCCCCATGTACTTTTTCCTCCTCAACCTCTCCCTCCTTGACTTTGGCTCCATCTCCACCACTATCCCCAAATCCATGCACAATTCCCTGATGGACACCAGAGCCATTTCCTACTTGGGATGTGTTGGGCAGGTCTTAAGTTTTACTATTTTCATATCAGCTGAGTATTCTCTTCTCACAGTCATGGCCTATGACCGCTACGTTGCCATCTGCAGACCCCTGCACTACGGGACCCTCCTGGATAGCAGAGCTTGTGTCAAAATGGCAGCAGCTGCCTGGGCCAGTGGTTTTCTCTATGGCACCCTGCACACTGGGAACACATTTTCCCTACCACTCTGCTACAGCAATGTGGTGGAGCAGTTCTTCTGTGAGATCCCCCAGATCCTCAAGCTCTCCTGCTCAGACTCCTACCTCAGGGAAGCTGGGTTTCTTGTTGTTAGTACCTGTTTAGTCTTTGGGTGTTTCATTTTCATTGTGGTATCCTACGTGCAGATCTTCAGAGCTGTGCTGAGGATCCCCTCTGAGCAGGGCCGGCACAAAGCCTTTTCCATGTGCCTCCCGCACCTGGCCATGGTCTCCCTCTTTGTCAGCACTGGCCTGTTTGCCTACCTGAAGCCCCCCTCCATTTCCTCCCCAGCTCTGGATCTGGTGCTGGCTGTTCTGTACTCGGTGGTGCCTCCAGCAGTGAACCCCCTCATCTACAGCATGAGGAACAAGGAGCTCAAGGATGCCATTACAAAAGTGATTTCATGGACATTTTTAAGCAGTGGTAATTTTTCCACATCTCTCCACAGATGACTCTTTCTGTATCCCGTAATTGGATCGAATATTGTTTCTTCATGTTATTTTTATTATGACTTTTACTAGTGATAATAACTGTTATCGTGTTGCTACACAACTACTTGTATTCATTCCCCTTTTTACACTGTCTGCTCTGTCTCAACTGATACCCTCAATTGTGTTGAATGCTGGACAAGGACTGGCTCCCTAACAGCATCTCTGTAATAAAGTAATTTCTATCAGTAAAGTGCGTGAAAGCTGGGCTTTTCCTCCAAAGCTGGTGTCAAGAATAGGCCCAAGGACTTGCAGCCCTGAAGGGCCTGCTGCACAGGATTCTCCATGGGTTCAGCAACACAGAGCTCAGAATCATGTAATGATCTTTCAGAGACCAAGGGCTGGTTTGAGAATTCACCTATCAGAGTCCAAGGATAGTGGAGACGCTGAATGGTCATGGATTTACACATGCACAGCTCTCCAAAGTATTAAGGCACAGTGTCAGACAGCTGTTCTCATGGAGGGGAAGCTGGCGGTGTCAGGAGAGCACAGAGATCCTCCTGGGACAGCATATGCGTGGGATGGACTGTGAGTAGAGCCTCATAAAGGGAGAGGTCCTCGAAGATGGAGTTTCTTAGAGATAAGCACTGGGTATTCGCAGGCAAAAGAGGACTCTGCAGTCTCAGGAGAGGCAGTGAGTACTCACCTGTCAGGAAGAAGGGAGAACGGAGAGCCCTCTGGGTCACCATCTATGAAATCCCAGGGGCAGGATGTATAGGCACAATTGGACACAACAAGCACCCTTGGAAATGCTCTGCAGTCCAGGTGCCCTGGACTGTGCTGCGATCTGCAGTCCCCCGGAGGGATTAGGGGTCGTGATACCCATTTGGTTGGGTCTGACTCCTACCTCTGGTCACAGGAGCAGTGAAATGTCACCCTTATCCACTTTATTCCCCTCTCTCCCTGCTCCATATCCTTCCCAGCTCTGGATCTCTCTGTACTGGCCGTTCAGTGGTGCCTCCAGTACTGAACCCCCTTGTCTACAGCATGAGGAACAAGGAGGTCAAGGAGGCACTGAGGAAACTTGCTCAATGGGTACAATGTCAGTGCCAAAACCTGTCCTGTGTGCAGTCACTTGTCATTCCCATGTACTTGGCATGAAACGTGCTCTTCATTTATTTCATTCTCAATGTTTACTCTTACCTTCCTGATAAAATAATAATAAATATTTTTTAAAAATACAATACAACAATACAGCAGGAACAAAAGGTGGACTAGGGAAAATACGGTCCTGCTGCTAAACCAGCCAAGAGCCCTGGTGAGAGAGGACACAGAAAAGGCCACCTTTGCCTCAGGCTTTAGTGCTAATAGTGACCCTCAGGAATCCTACGTCCTGGAGACCATGGAGAAATGGAGAAAGGAAGACTTTCCCTTGCTGCAGGAGGATCTGAGTAGCGCTCACTACAGCAAACTGGACACCCACAAAACCATGGGCTCTGAGGGTACTCTCTTGCACTGTTCAGTGCCCACGTCTGACAGAGCTCCATGAACTGGAGAAATCGAGTCCCTCCAGTTACACTTGTACCTCTGGCCCTTGGCAAACGACCTTCACACATCAGAGACTCTCTGAGCACCGCCTGATAGATGCAAAAAGGGGCTCACATTGGAATGCTCCATTTATGGCACTGCATCTCGCACTGCTTTCATGCCTCCTGATGGTTAGCTTGCTTCCCTTTACCCCTTCTCTGTTTGTCACACTGCACCATTGCATGTGTCACGATCACATCTCAAAGTGCACAAGTGGCAATTTCTCCTCTGGTGTTATTCCTGTGTTTCACACCTCAGACAACTTCACCTGCCACCTGCATGGTCAAAGTGACAACTGGGAATAGAAGAAGCTGAGCGCAAGGAAGGACCCTGCTCTACCTTGCTTGGTCTTGTTACGGGCATTGCCTGGTTCAGGTTGGGCTGCTTTTTCATGGAGAGCAGCAAGAGAAGAGGCATCTTTCCCTTCTTTTAAAAGTCATCAGGCAATAATTTGCATCCTGCTTGTAACACACACTTGCTACTCAGGGCTATAGGGGCAGGGGGCTTGGGGCATGCAAAGGAGCACGATGAGAAAGAAGAGCACCTGCACAGCTCTGGAGAATGATAACTTGCATTTTATTTGTGAGCAGTGACATCTGATGCGGCATACTTTCCCTATCATGTGGGATGGGGATCTGGTCAGAGCCCAGGCCTTGGATGGGAGGGTTCCCTTCAAGGTCAAAAACAGCCGCATGAGAGGTTAAAAAATCTACAGTTTAATAAGCCTCTGTGCAAGCTGGCATGAGCAGTTCTACAGGCGAGTGTTGTGTACTGGAAAGGCAGTGCCGTATTCATCTCTAAGTCAACCCCGACTCGGGCCTGTTGTTCAGGCCCTGGCACTTCAGTTCCTCATGTTGCACTCTGTCGTGACACACCAGGTTATATTTGTCCCCACATTGTGCGGCTGCCAAGAGATTTCCTTGGTAGTGGGAAGCAGCATGAAAAGAGGAAACAGGACCAAAATACAGTTTGGGAAGCTCAGATTGGGCAATAGGATGAAGAAATATCACTTGAAGGGTAGAGCAGTGGTGCTACAGGGCACCCAGAGCGAGTCTGTTACCACCCATGGCTTTGTGTTTCAAGAAACAGCCACTGAGGATGGAAAAGCTGTCAAGGAAGGGAAAGAGAACCTCTTGTGAGAACTTGCTGGGGAAGCAGATTGGGTGTCCATAGTCTGCAGGGACACAGGAGCAGGTCTAGGATAACCTGTAGTGGAAATGGCCACGGGCGATGCCAAGGCCCCAACAGAATGGAGGTCTTTATCCTCTTGACTGCGGCTGTTGTGTTTGCCACCAAGGCCTACCACGAATCATCAGGACTTCTTTGCCCCCTTTATCCTTCCGGGGACACTGGGAGGTGTCTTATGTTTGTCCTGCACTCAGCATTGCACACCCTCACCCAAACACTGATGCCAGGAAGAGACTTGGGCAACACATGGAGGAAAGGATCTCCCTTCCCAGGGTTTCTCCATCTGTGCTCTGCCATTCTCCTTGATGAAACACATCAAAGGTGTATTCAGCATGAGAGCCGCATGAGTTTTTCTTCTACCTATTACCAATAATTATATTTTTTAGCTTTAATCAGCCCCTGGTGAGTTGTTGTAGTTAATGGCTTCAGTGGGATCCATTAATGCTCTACAAAATTTTAGGGTTTCCTTCTGATTTTGACTTCTTCAGTGATTTTTTCAATCTCCTTTCAATAGCTGCAGTTCATGGACTCAGCTCCAAGTAGTGCATGGAGCTCATTAAAAAGCAAAAAGCTCTGATAAACTAGGACTCTCTTTGCAATTTCCTTCAAGTGACCATGGCTAATTGGAGAGGTTTCAGGACTGTAGCCTAAAGATGAAGACAACAATCATATACAAGTATTTTATCTTTTTAGGGTTTTGCATTATTATTCCAAAGAAGAGGTGATAGCACACTGCCAATTCACAGCCATCCAGAGTGACTCCTAATAAAGTCAGGAAAGTCAGGAAAAGGCCATGTCCCAGAGATGAGGCACTGTATGCACAATCTTCCTCCCCATCTCCCCAGCCCTACCGTTTCTATCATGAGCCTCTTGGGAATTTAAGTCACTCTTGCTGAAAGCCAGCCTTAGTCCACCAAGGTCTGCATTGAATGTTATAGCTCACCTGCCCCAATTCCTACCTGCTTTACTTAGACAACTGGCTGCAAACAGGCACAGGGGGGTCTTCTTTTAGCTACAAGGAAACAAAAAAAAACAAAGTATAGTTTCATGGAAAATAATGACACTCTTTGAATGTATGCTAAGTCCACACAATTTGTACATATAGTAAGGACTTGGATAATGGGGCAGACTACAGAAAGACAGAGCAAGCTTTAACCTCCCCAAGGGGCAAACTAGCCGCTGGGTCTCTGAGTGAACAAAGTATTGGGAGGAGTCGCAATGTGTCCGCAAGGTGTCCTAAGAGGATGTTAGAAATTGTCAGTTTAAACAGGTTATGTGGGAATGGGAGACTTAGGTAGACGCACAGGAGACAGGGGAGAGAATGGGCCAAGATCCCCAGCATGAAGAGCTGGGCTCACAGCATCACTGATGAGCTGCCACAGACTGAATAAGCAACCCAAAGAAGTCCTTCCTTTGACAGTGACTTGGAAAGCTACATCTCTGACAGAACTCCAGGGAGATGGGGTTTCTCTTCTTTAAGATGGTCCCCAGGACTATGCAGAGATGAGGAAGAGCAGGAAGGGAGGTTTCAGGGATATTCGCCAGCTTCATGAGCTACAGAGCAGGGAGCTGGTCACCTCACAAACTGCTGATGGAGTCAAATGAGGTGGGGACTGATGAGTGAGATGGAGACAGCTGGATGAATACGCGCAGTCTGGACCTCAGTTCTTGTTCCCAGTGATCCTACTGCTCTCCACTAAGGCTCCCAGCTTCGGGAGCTCCTTCCCGAGGTGTCACACTGAAACTGTCACTGCAAAGACCCCTGTGGATCCCGGACTGTGGCAGCAACTGCTCAGGGCTGGAGGCTGCTGCAAGAGTCCTGCCTGAGGGTCCCACCTTGCTCAGGGTACAATGTGGCAGCCAGGAGTCCTGGGGCTGGCACCTCCCCGAGCCCCAAGGCTCCCATTGGGCAGCTCCAACCCTTGTGTGGGTGCTGGGGGCAGATGGAGAGAATCCAGGGCAGGTTTCCCTGGCACTGGCTGCCCCTCTTCTCCCCCACACCGGGGTGGGCAGTGCTGGCTGAGCCCAACACAGCAGCTCACACAGCCCCCCAGGCCCCCACACCAGCACCCTCAGCACCCGCAGCCCCGAGCTGGGCTCCCCTCCCTGCCCCGGCCCCGCACAGCCCCCAGCACAGCCAGGAGCCCCGCGGGGCCTCACAGCCAATGGCTGCGCTGGGCACGAGGAGGTCACTGCTGCCGCAGCCCCTGATAGGCCAGCTGCAGGGAGAGGGCGTGGCTGCTGCTTGGGAGGTCCCTGCTGCGGGCAGAGCTGATTGGGCAGCAGCAGGGCTGGCTCTGCCTGGTGACTGTGAGGTCACCGCTCCTGCAGCGCCTCATTGGGCAGCAGCCGGGCCCTGCGGGGCTCTGCGCTGCTGAGATCATCTCCGCGGAGCAGCTGCTGAGCCTGGGCTGGGCTCCTGGCGGGGAAGGGCTGGGGAGGCCATTGCTGCCCTGGAGGGCAGGGCCAGAGAGCTGGGCGGGACGGCGCTGTGACGTCATGTCTTTGTGAGTGCCTGATTGGCCGGCAGCAGGCAGGCAGGCGTGGGCGGTGGGTGAGGGGTCTCTGTGGTGAGAGGAGCTGAGAGGGCAGCAGTGGTTCGTGTGTGGGGAAGGGGTTAGAGGAAGATGCTGCCTCTGAAGGCCACAGGCAGCATGAGGGATGTGGAGGGGTTTGCACCTGTGACCTCCGTCTGGGCAGCTGGGTTTGGGGTTTCGGCTTTAGGGTTGTGATCAGTGGCGCAGAGCCTAGTGGGAGACCTGCAACTGTTGGTATCAGGAGTCAGTCAAAACCTGTTCAGTTTATTAATCAGTGACCTGAAGGGGTAGAGTGCACCCTCAGCAAGTTTTCTGAGGATAGAAAAGTGGGAGGAATGGCTGATAGCCCAGAGGTCTGTGAAGGCTTTAAGAGGGACCTGGAGAGGTTGGGGAATTGGAGGTAGAGGAACCTCATGAAGTTCAACACTGGCAAGTGCAGGATCTTGCAGCTAGGGAGGAATAACCCCATGCCGCTGGACAGGCTGAGGGTTGACCTGTTGCAAAGCAGCTCCACAAAAGGGACCTGGGAATCGTGTTTGGCAACAAATTGACCATGACCCATCAGTTTGCCCTTGTGGCCACTGCTACTGGTGGCTGAGGTCTGACAGTACTCAGAGTGCCCCCACAATATTGCAATGGCAGGAGATGTCTTTGGGTGGCCACTAGCTCCAGATTGTGGTGTTTCACTGCAGGTGCAGGAATCACCCTCCACTGCCCCTTCCCTGGGGGAACACAGTCATGTGTGGGGTAGCCTGGCACAGGCAATGCAGAGACCATTGCCTGTCTGCAGTGGTCACTGAGAGATGGACCCTAGATTAAGGCTAACAGATCACCCTGGAATGCCGAAGTTATCCCCTGGATCTCACGGAGTTCACAAGCAGAAGAGCAGGCCCATTTGTGGTTGCACACTCTTGGGCATATTTTTTGATTCCAGTTTCTAAAGAGAGGCCAGATTCAGGACCATCATAGGGTAGATCCCCTTTTATTATGGAAATGTTATTCTGGAATCCAGATATGGCTTAAGGACTGATCCTGCCTGTTGTTCCAGGGTACGAGGGAAAACAAGCCTATGTCTACCAGGTTATGAGAGTACCTGGGCCATATCTGCAGAATAAAGCATGGAAGGACAGCACAGAAATGAGGAGGCCCACTCTAATTAGAGAAAGTACTGCTGCCCTCCTGGAATGTGTCTTCAGGAAAGATGGACTGCCATGGGAAGGCTGCCTCTAGACTTTCCTTCAATTCACTCATGTTTAGTTTTGTGTGTTGGAGCTTTGCATGGAACCATGGAAACCTGTGGTGACACTTGGTTGCCATTTCTCTCATATTAGAGAGATTTGAGATGACACTCCAACCATAGGCACGAGAGCTGAGATCTCCCAAACAACATTGGATCCCTGGTCTCACCTCACCTGCCCTTTTCCCGCCGTGACTCTGTACCCCAGAGGTCCCTTGGTGTCAGTGCTAGAAAAGACGCTGCAGAAGGAAACTCTCCTCCCTGCACTGGGCACATCCAAGGGAGCTCAAAGAAGGGGCTCAGAGAATGCCCCTTCTCTGCTAGTGAAGACGGAAGCCTGGTTTCCAGCTTTATCATGGTGTATGTTTAAGTGATAAATGAGAGATTCTTGTGCAGTCGTGACAAAAACTATGTATCTTTATATTATTATTTATTATTTTAAGATGGGTGTAAAAGGGAGAAGTAAAAAAGAAGGAAATGGATAAAATACAGCTTTGATACCATATATCCTGGTGAGTGAATGAAACAGTTGTCACCCCTGACCTTGTTCCCACTGGATGAGTTTCTTCAGTGCCTCCTTGAGCTCCTTGTTCCTCATGCTGTAGATGAGGGGATTCAGGGCTGGAGGCACCACAGAGTACAGAATGGACACAACCATATCTAGAAATGGGGAGGAGATGGAGGGGGGCTTCAGGTAGGCAACCATGGCGGTGCTGACAAACAGGGAGACCACGGCCAGGTGCGGGAGGCACATGGAAAAGGCTTTGTGCTGGCCCTGCTCGGAGGGGATCCTCAGCACCGCAATGAAGATCTTCACATAGGACACCACAATGAAAATGAAACACCCAAAGAATAAACAAACATTAATCACAATAATCCCAATTTCACTGAGGTAGGAGTCTGAGCAGAAGAGCTTGAGGAGGTGGGGGATCTCACAGAAGAACTGCTCCACCACATTGCCGTAGCAGAGTGGCAGGGAAAATGTGTTCCCAGTGTGCAGGAGAGCAGTGAGGAAACCAGTGGCCCAGGCAGCAGCTGCCATTTTGACACAAGCTGTGCTCCCCAGGAGGGTCCCGTAGTGCAGGGGTCTGCAGATGGCAACATAGCGGTCGTAGGCCATGACTGTGAGGAGAGAATACTGTCCTCCAAACAAGAAGAAGAAGAAAAATATTTGGGAGGCACATTCCAAATAGGAAATGGCCCTGGTGTTCCACAGGGAATTGTGCATGGCTTTGGGAACAGTTGTGGAGATGGCACCCAGGTCAAGGAGGGAGAGGTTGAGGAGGAAGAAGTACATGGGGGTGTGGAGGCGGTGGTCGCAGGTTACGGCTGTGATGATGAGGCCATTGGCCAGGAGGGCAGCCAGGTAGATGCCCAGGAAGAGCGAGAAGTGCAAGAGCTGCAGCTCCCGCTTGTATGCAAAAGGCAGGAGCAGGAATTCTTTGAGGGAGCTGCTGTTGGACATTTCGCTCTCTCCAGGGTTTGTGGATTGTTCAGAAAAGAAAAAATATTGAGCAATTATCCCAGATTTTTAAAGTTAAATATCTCCCAACTTGTTCCGGTTCTAACACCCTGCCCATATTGTCTCTTCATGGAGATGTTTATGCAGCTCCCTTCCTTGAGCCTCCGTGTGGGGTGGCTGAATGTGCTGTGAGGAGCAGGGGCATCTCCGCATGGGCTCCAGGGAAGTCTGTCCACTTCTACAGTAGTGGGAAGGAGACAAGAGGGGTGATGAGTTCTGAGATTCACAGTTTTTCAGGTGAAATCCCCCTGGTTTGTTAAAGGGCTTTTCAGTATCTACAGCACCACTGCTAATGAATGTGTATTGAGCGTACAATTTGGGTATTTTTAACATTTACTTTGACATGTGTTTTCTTTGGGATGCCCCTCTCACCTCTGCAGAGTGTTCCTCAGAGGCAGAAATTTTCGGCGTTTCTACTGGGAATAGTGAGAAAATGGATTTATAGTCACATTATGCAGAGTGAGGAGAGCTCCTCTGCCTATTAGCCTTGATTGCACCTGTTGTGTGCCCAAACCTCTTTGAGGTGCATGATGATCACCCTAATCCGTTGCCCTAGAAAGAACCCAGCCCCTCCTAAGAGCAGGCAAGTCCAGTTTCAAAACCTCCGACCTCCAACTTCTCTCCCTTTCTCAGGGCACCTGAGGGAGGTCTCCAAGCTTTGCTTCTAGCCAAGAATATGCAGGGCTCTTTTCACCTGCCCATGTGCACTTTCCAAACCGTTTTTTCATACTCTCAGTCTCTGTAACAGATTCTTCAGAGGTCTCCTGGACATCGCAGAGATGGCAGGAGGCAGCAATGTCCCTCCTGAGGGCACCTCCAAGTCTATTAAGACGTTACAGGCAAAATGGTCAAATGAAGTTGCATTGAAGATGGACTGTGCTTAAGGGAGAGTTAGCTCAGTTCCTAAACCCATGGGCTGCATTTCCTGGAGTTGCAGAGGTTAGAGGGGACTGGAGGCGCCTCACTCTCATCCATATTCCTCTCTTCCACAGCTTGCAAGATAGGTGTCTGAACTGCATCTGAAAACTCTGCAACCCCAGGGAGCCCAAGAGAAGAAAAGGAGGGGAAACAAGGAGCAATCCTGCGATACTTCTGCCAAGGGGAGAAAGGAAAGACAGTCAGAGGGGCGCTCAGGAACACCCTTACCTCACCTATGTGGGCATGCTACCTCACAGATGGTGACACTGCAGGCCAAGCATCTGAAGCCCCTATATTGGGCAGCAGGGAATGTGCCCATAGCAGGAGGGATGCCCCTGTCCTTTGCCAGGGATCGGGCTGTAGTGGAGTGGGCTAATACCCTGGACCCCAAGGCTGTCAGGGCAGAGAGGCTGCTGGGTGGCAGAGGAGACGTGGCAGGGCGTGCTCAGAGGAAGGTGTCTCCATTGGAAGGACTGAGCATGACTTCCCCAAATCCATCCTCCCATCATGGTGGGCACTTCCCTCTCCTTCCCTGACCATCTCTGCTGCCCGCAGCAGTCCCTGATGTCACCTTAGTCTGTCCCATCAATTTTTGTCAGTCTGTGCTCACAGAGACATGACTTTTGTGTGCTCAGTTCTGCCCTACACAAGCCTCTGGGGACAGGGCACTGTCCAGGGGCATCGCTGTGCAGGCACTTGACAGAGCAAGTAGAATAAATAGCACAAAGGCGATGCTGATGCTGTCTGCAGACTAAGGTGGGTTGAAGAGGCTCTATAAAATTTCTCACAGACCTATTGATCTCTGAGAGGGAAGGCTTGAGTCCCACTTCCTTGGCAAAACAGTATACACTTCTCTTTTCTGCCTGCAGCAGTTAAGGAGATAACGGAAAGTGCAGACAGGAAGAGGAAAGTTCCTCCCCTTGGAAATGGCCCTTCTCTTGATCTTCCTGTTGAAAAGACTCTTTGGACATGTCCTGTGCATGAACAAGGTGAGCAGACTTGACCGAGGCAGCACAGTGTCAAGAGGAAGATGATCCTGTCTGATTGGGAGCCAGCCCTGCCAGAGCTTCTCTGTGCAGCACTGACCCTTGCAGGCAGCAGAGTCACTGCCCAGGGTGCTCCCTCGGGTGCAGGGATGCTGCTGCTCTGATTGAGAAACCTGGAGAGACCTATGTGCATACCCAGCACTTGACACCACAGCAGCAATACCTGGAAGAAAGGAGCAGCGTGCCCTGCCCTGTGAAGGTGCATCCGGGAATCCCTGAGCTGAATCAGCTCCTTCTCCTGCCATGCCCTGGATACTCCAGGAGAGACAAGTCCTATCAGTCAAGGGGTGGGATGGGCTCAGAAGATCCCTCCAGGAACCTCAGCAGCATTGCCCTGCAGCCAGAGACTTACCACACAAGGGCTTGTGAAGATTTCTTCCTTCAGTGAGCTCTGCTCTGTGCTCCCACTCCACACTGCCGTTCCCCTCTCGCTGCCTTCTCTCCTCTGCTGTCCGCAGCAGCAGGCAGTGCCCGCAGCCCTGCTGCTCTTGGCACAGGAGCTGCTCCTGCACTCGGCTGTCTCTGGGCAGTTCTCCTAGGTTGCCATGAGCTGCCTTTGTCCCAGGAATCTGGCCCCACTCAGGAGCAGAGGCCCAGCTGAACTCACCAATTTCTCTGTCCCTCGTGCTCCCTCCTCCTGGGAAATGTGCACTGTAGTCAACTAAAATAATCCCTGATTATCCCTCTCTAAACACTAGGAAAGACTGGTGTCAGCACTGTAGTTTGTTTCATCAGAGCATGATTACTTGGAAGAGCTGAAAATGTCCCACTCAGGAAGCCCCTCTTCCCAACTCTTAGCTAGGCAAGATAAATAAATACAAGACTAGAGCTCACTCACTTTCCCAGTGTTCACGTATAGGTTGATGTCACCCAGTTTGGGATTCTCAGGCTGGTTTAGAAGACCCTGGGCTGCCATGGTATTCTGTGGTGAGCTCCACAGAAACACACAACAGGTGGGATTCCCCTTGCCCAAGCTGAAGTGAGCACAGCGGGGATGCCTGGATGGGAGGTCTTGCTCTATGCTCCCAATCACTGGTCGTTCAGGGTGGGTGTCAGCTGCACACACACAAACCCTTGGTGACACTGGAAGGGCCAGAGGTGGTTGAAGGCATGTGCCAGTGTCTGATTGCCATGATCACCATATCTACTTTATTCTAGAGCACGTGTTGGGACCAGGTAGGGAATTGCTTTGGTCCCCCAAAATGTTATCATATGCCCACTGCTACCAGAGCTCTACTCACTAGGAAGCTGAGAGACGAGCAGATGCTGACATTGAAATAGTTCATCTCATTCTGTTCAGGCACTTGATTCACTGACACAGCCATGTGTCTCTAGCAGATACACTCTCTCTTTGCAAGTGATTTCTCTGCTCTTTCAGGTGACTTTGGTGGTTTGGCTGTGCCATGTGTGGTAAGTGTGTTTGTACACAAATATATGAATTATTCTCTGTCCTTTAGAGGTCTGAACCCCTTCTGTCTCATTCAGAGGCTTTCTGTCCATCTACTTCTCACTGTGTCAGAACTGGCTTCCCAGGTAACATCTTTGTAATAAAAGGAGTTTTTTTAGCATTGTGCCTGAAGGTTGGGCTCTTCCTCCCAAGCTGGAGTCAAGAATAGACTCAGTGAATTGCACCCAAGAAGCTCCTCTGGCTGTGGCTGGGTTTTGCATGGGCCAAGGATCATCAGCTCATACAGTTAGGAGATACTGTGAAAGGAAAATTAATCAAATCATGTATTCATCTCGTTGCCAGGTCCCTGAGGCTCTCACTTTTTTGAGTTGGAGGACAATGTTATTCTCAAAAGAGACCAGGTCCTGCTGAGCCCTTTTGCAGCCCTCCAAAACCATCTCCCTACTCTCAGCATCTCTGCTGATTCCTCATGGGTCTCTGAGATACCACAGCCATGCCATGTGACAGCAGAGCCTTTCTGGAGGGCAGGTGGCAACCTGGCAGGATAATAAAGTTAAGAAGCCAAAGGACCATTAGCACTGACGATGGGCCATCCTTAAGCAAGACTCAGATCAGTTTCCAGACCCACGGATTTCAGTTCCTGGAGCTCCACAGGACAGAAGGAGTCTGGGTTAACCACACTGCCATGCAGATCCCTCTGTTCCACAGCTTGTGGCATCAGGGTCTGAACGGCAGCAGAAAACATCCAGCTGCAGAAAGCCGAGTGAAAGAACTCCAGCAGCATGGACAAGAGGAAACAAGGCGCATGACCCTGCTGCCAAGGGGTGCAAGGAGAGGGACAGAGAGGCCTCCCGGAAAGCCTCTTACTCATCTGGGCATGCCACCTCACAAAGGGTGATGTTACAGGGCAGTCACCCTCACTCCCTTGATGGGGCAGCTGGAAACGGGCCTGTAACTGGAGACATGTCCCTGTCCTGTGCTGGCCGCAGTGCTGGCAGGGATGTGAGGGATGGGGTCAGGCCAACATGGGCATCTGTGGGGGACCAAGTGCCACGTGCCCTGGGGAAGGGGATTTCTGGCAGGGGTGAGTGGGAGCTGCCAGGCAACAGGGACAAGGGACACCTGTGCTGATGGCAGGACAAGGTCGGCTTCTACCTTTCAGGCTCCAAAGAGGGCCAGGAGGACCAAGGCAGATTCTGATCTAGAGCAGGTCCAAGTGAACGGTGCCATCGGTGCACGGGTATCCCCAAACACACGAACCAAGCCACGGGCTTTGGCAGGGCACTTTTTGCTGGGGCTCTGATGCTAATTGGAAAGGTGTGGGGAGTGTAGCTGAAAGCTGAAGACAACAATCATATACAAGTATTTCATCTTTTCAAATTTTTTGATTATTATTCTAAAGAATAAGTGACCACACACCGCCCAATTTATAGCCATCCAGAGTAACTCCTAATGAAGGCAGCACATGTAGGAAAAGCAGTGTCCCAGAGATCAGGCACGGTATGCACAATCTTCCTCCCTATCAGTCCTGTGCCACGTGCTCTAGGTGTCCCTGCATATGCAGGGGGGTTGGACTAGATGATCTCTAGAGGTCCCTTCCAACCCTAAGCATTCTATGATTCTATGATTCTATGATTCTATGATTCTATGATCTCCCCAGCTCTACCATTTCTCTCATCAGCCTCTCAGGAATTTAAATCACTCATGTTAAAAGCCAACCTTAGTCCACCTAAGTCTGCACTCAGTGTTATAGCCCATCTGCCCCAATTCTCACCTGTTTTACTTAGACAACTGGCTGCCAACAGGCACAGGGGGATCTTCTTTTAGTTACAAGGAAACAAAAAAAAGAAAGTAGAGTACAGTTTCATGGAAAATAATGACACTCTTTGAATGGATGCTAAGTCCATACAATCCGTACATATATAGTAAGGACTTGGCTAATGGGGCGGACTGCAGAAAGACAGAGCAAGCTTTAACCTCCCTAAAGGGCAAACGAGCAGGTGGGTCTATGCGTGAACAGAGTATCGGGAGGAGTCACTATGTGTCCAGATAGTGCCCTAAAAGGGATGTTAGAAAATGTCACTTTAAACAGGACATGTGGGAATGGGAGATTTAGGTAGATGCACAGGAGACAGAGGAAAGAATGGGCCAAAACCCCTGGCATGAAGAGTTGGGCTCACTGCATCACACATGAGCTGCCACAGACTGAATAAACAACCCCAAGAAGTCATTCCTTTGGCAGTGACTTGGAAAGCCACATCTGTAACAGGGTTGCAGGGAGATGGGGGTTCTCTTCTGTCAGATGGTCCCCAGGACTATGCAGAGATGAGGAAGAGCAGGAAGGGAGGTTGCAGGGATATTCGCCAAGTTCATCAGCTGCAGAGCAAGGAGCTGGTCATCTCACAAACTGCTGATGGAGTCAAATGAGGTGGGGACTGATGAGTGAGATGGGGACTGCTGGATCAACACCCACAGACTGGACAGTTCTTTTTCCAGTAATCCTGCTGCTCTACACCAAGGCTCCCAGCTTTCGGAGCTCCTTCCCAATGCGTCACACAGAAACTGTCACTGCAAAGACCCCTGTAGATCCCGGACTGTGGCAGTAGCTGGTCAGGGCTGGAGGCTGCCACAAGAGTCCTGCCTGAGGGCCCCACCTTGCTTGGGGACAATGTGGCAGCCAGGACTCCTGGGGCTGGGGCTTTCCCGAGCCCCAAGGCTCCCGTGGGGCAGCTCCGACCCTTGTGTGAGAGCTGGGGGCAGAAGGAGAGAATCCAGGGCAGGTTTCCCTGGCACTGGCTGCCCCTCTTCTCCCCCACGCCGGGGTGGGCAGTGCTGGCTGAGCCCAACACAGCAGCTCACACAGCCCCCCAGGCCCCCATACCAGCACCCCCAGCACCCGCAGCCCCGAGCTGGGCTCCCCTCCCTGCCCCGGCCCCGCACAGACCCCAGCACAGCCAGGAGCCCCGCGGGGCCTCACAGCCAATGGCTGCGCTGGGCACGAGGAGGTCACTGCTGCCGCAGCCCCTGATAGGCCAGCTGCAGGGAGAGGGCGTGGCTGCTGCTTGGGAGGTCCCCGCTGCGGGCAGAGCTGATTGGGCAGCAGCAGGGCTGGCTCTGGCTGGTGACTGTGAGGTCAGCGCTCCCGCAGCGCCTCATTGGGCAGCAGCCGGGCCCTGCGGGGCTCTGCGCTGCTGAGATCATCTCCACGGAGCAGCTGCTGAGCCCGGGCTGGGCTCCTGGCAGGGAAGGGCTGGGGAGGCCATTGCTGCCCTGGAGGGCAGGGCCAGAGAGCTGGGTGGGACGGCGCCATGACGTCATGTCTTTGTGAGTGCCTGATTGGCCGGCAGCAGGCAGGCAGGCGTGGGCGGTGGGTGGGGGGTCTCTGTGGTGAGAGGAGCTGAGAGGGCAGCAGTGGTTCCTGTGTGGGGAAGGGGTTGGAGGAAGCTGCTGTCTCTGAAGGCCACAGGGCATCAGCAGAGGGGTGGTGGGGTTTGCACCTGTGAGGTCACCTCCATGTGAGGAGATGAGAGGTCAGGAGAAGTCCCATGTGCCTGTTGAAAGGTGCTGGTGGTCTAGAAGGGCATGGAAGAGATGGAGACTTGGGCTTCCTGCATCTTGGGGCACTTTGGGGTGTCCTGTCTGATGTCATGTGTGGTGCTTAGACCTGTGCATCCTTCATGCAGACGCAGGTGTAGTCTGTCCACCCTCTGTTTAGATACAGAGGTCGTGGAGAGCTGCAGTGCTGGATGGCCCCAGTGTGTCCCCAGGGTCTAGGTGCTCAGAAGGGAGGAGGTGTCTGGAGAGAGCGGCGCTCTGCTCCCAGAGCCCTGCCTGCCATCACAGGGTCCTTCTGGGAGACCAGGCATGCAGAAACATTCTCCAATCTCCGTCTTCAGGGATAATCCAGACCTCTGCTGGGACCTGCCTTCAGCAGGGCATTCGATCCCCCAATGCAGGTGCAAGGGATCTGCTCTTCCGTGACAGGCTGCACTGACTCTTTGCTTTTAAAAGTCTTGAGCAAGGTTTCTTGGTCTGTGGTACTTGAGATGGAAATGATACATCAGAATCATCAGGCTTTAGCTGGGACACTGGTTCCTGCCACACTAAAAACCATGGGTCAATCCAGGTAGCAAACGTGGGGAAGTTTTTCCAGCTTCTGTGAATTTTGCCAAGCTTTCCTTTGTCTGACCCGGAGGAAATCCATTTCTTATCTTGGACCTTAGTTGGGCCTTGGGCTTTTCTGTGACACCTTCAAGTAGTGTTTCTCCCCTGGGTGTAGTCCCTGGCAAGCGGTCTGTCTTTTGGGTCCGTAGAGCACCTTGGATCTCCCACACATTTTTGCCTCTGGGCGCCTCAGGACATGCCCACACACTGCAGTGCTACCATGCAGACTCCTGTCTGGAGCCCGTAAGGCACTGCCGGGCTCAGGAGCTGCATTTTCCAATATGGTGTATTTTACCATGTTTTCTGTTTGTCATGAAATCTTGAATGCAGCGCCAGAGAAATGGGCATAAAGTAACAGGGTACAGAGTGAGCTCTTTCAGATAGGAGGGAAGCCTTTGTGAACTTGTCAGAGGTGAGGTCTGCTAGTAAACATACATGCTGAATATTAATGGATTAAAAACTGTTTAAATATGGAACAGGTTGCCAAGAGAGGTTGTGGAGTCTTCTTCTCTGGAGATCTTCAAAATCTGCTTGGGCGCAGTTCTTTGCCACGTGCTCTAGGTGACCCTGTGTGTGCAGGGGGGTTGGAGAGATGACCTCTAGAGGTCCCTTCCAACCTTAAGCATTCTATGATTCTATGATTTTGATTTGTTCACAAGGTGGTGAGATGACCATTTCCCAGCTCCCCAGCTGATGAAACTTGTGAGCATCCCCTACAACCAACGTTCCTCTCCTCCTAGTCTTTGCACAGTCCTGCAGCCAGTCTTGCAGAAGGGAGACTCCATCCCCCTTGGAGACTGTAGGAGATGGGACTTTCCAAGCCACTTCAAAGGGAAGCACGACCTTTACTCATTTATTTGTTACTTATTCAGCCTCTATCATCCTGTCTATGGCACATTGAGCACGCCTTTGGAGTTTAGAACCTTTCTCCTCTCCTCTCTCCGCTGTCTCCTCCGTGTCTACTAAGTCACCAGGATCATGGGAAATGCTGGTTTAGGGAGCTCCCTTGAAGCTCTAAGTTGTGCAGCTGAAGGCCTGATGGAGGCCTTCCTTTGACATCCTCATGTTGTGCTTGAGTCGCTCTGAGCAGCCAAGAAAATCCCTTTTCTCTAGGGACTTGCATTGAAGCTTTTTGCCTTCTTTTGTACAGAAGCACAGAGAGGTCTACGATCGCCAAGAGCAGCATGGCCCACGTCATGGCCCAGGACGCCTAGGAGTTGTGTGGCTCTCCCATTCCCACATGTCCTGCTTCAATTGACAAGTTCTAACCTCACCTTCACAGCACACGAGGCGGACATTGTAAAGCTGCAGGATTGGGAATCCTCCCGTTACTCTTTATTCACTCAGCAACCCAGCTGCTGGTTTGCACTTCAGGGAGTTTAAAGCTTGCTCTGCTTTCCAGGAGCCTGTCCCCCACGTTCTGCTTATATCCAGCCTTTCCCATCTCTCCAAAAGATATCCAGTAAGGCTCTCCCCTGTAGCAAGAGGACCTCATTGTTGGCATCTTGGACTTAGCCTACAGCCAAAGAGAATAATTACACTTTATGAAATTATTCCTGCTCTGTTTCTCTTTGTATGCAATTAAGAAAAATCCTGTGCCTATTTGCAGCTAGTTCTCTAAGGAAAGCAAATGCGAACTGGGGCAGATGAACTGCCACCTTCAGTTGCAGACTTCAGTGGAATAGGAAAGCTTGTAACACTCTAACAAGAGTGAGGAAGTCCCATGTGGCTGATGGGAGAAATGGCAGGGTTGGGGAGGGGGAAGGAAGTGTCCATACAGTGCCTGATCTCCTGGACACGCTTTTCCTCTCTGTCCAGACTTCATTAGGAGTCACTCTACACTGACACCAGCTGGAGAATGTTGCTCTTAAATTATAATAATGATAAAAGCCTTTAAAGGCAGAAATACTTGTAGTTATTTATGTCTCCACCTTTCAGCTACACTCCTGAAAAGTCTCCAATTAGCCGTGCAAGACTTGGAGAAAATTACAGGGAGAGACATAGTTGGTCAGAGCTTTTTGCTTTTTAATAAGTCCCCTAGTGCGTTTGGGGCTGAGCCTATGAACCTCAGTTACTGAGAGGAGACTGAACAAAATGTTCAAGAATTCAAAGTCAGAAGCAACCTCCAAAGTTCTGTAGAGCATTAATGGGTCCCACTGAGAGTTGTTAGCTGCAAAGATTCCCTAGGGGCTGATTAGAGGAGAAAACTGGAATCACTGATAACAGGTAGGCAGAGGAAATGTGCAGGCGGCTCTGATGCCACATTAACCCTTGCTGTGTTTGATCAAGCAGAATGTCCAAGCTCGGTCACTGAGCTTCTGGGAAGGGAAGTCCTTTCCCCCACATGTTTTCCAGGTCCTCCTGGGGATGTTATGTGGGTGGGGGTGTGCAGTGCTCAGTGCAGGGCAATGACACGACACCTTTCAGGGTGTTGACAAGGGGGACAGTGAGGCCCAGTGTCTCCTTGGTGGCAGAGACAACAGCCATAGCCAATAGGATGCCAACCTTATTTGGGGTGTTTGAGCTTTGGCAGTGCCTTTGTCACTCTCACCCAGGCCAGGAGGAGGGGAGGCCTTGGGAGAAACAGAGCTGGGCTGTGCAGAAAGAATGGCAGGAGCGGGCTTTACCTTGGGACCTGTGACAGAGGTGAACCAATCTCCAGGAAGGACAAGATGCCAGTGAAGAAGTCCCTTGGCCTGAGTTCACAGCCTGAGATCATCATTGGCCCAAGACCCATGCATGCCATCTAAGGGTGTGGAGAGTTTCAAGAGAGGGAGAGCTAGAAGGTTTTAAGGGTGCAGAGACCTTGGGGTGATGTGCCTCTCTCCTTGATGAAGTAAGCTTGGCTGCAGACTCTTAGGACTTGGCTGAAGGACAGTGGTGGGATCCAGATGTGTGGGAACTGTTAAGAAACCTGAGTGCCCAGAACCAATTGACAGGGACACGTTTACCCTGTAGGTCACAGGGTGTATCTGCTAGAGACACACGGCTGTGCTGGACGCCCCAGACACATTTCTGTGTCAGTGAATCAAGTGCCTGAACAGAATGAGATGAACTATTTCAATGTCAGCATCTGCTCGTGTCTCAGCTTCCTAGTGAGTAGAGCTCTGGTAGCAGTGGGCGTCTGATAACATTTTGGGGGATCAAAGCAATTTCCTACGCAGTCCCAACACACGCTCTAGAAGAAAGTAGATATGGTTAACATAGCAATCAGACACTGGCACATGCCTTCAACCACCTCTGACCCTTCCAGTGTCACCAAGGGTTTGTGTGTGTGCAGCTGACACCCACCCTGAACGACCAGTGATTGGGAGCATAGAGCAAGACCTCCCATCCAGGCATCCCTGCTGTGCTCACTTCAGCTTGGGCAAGGGGAATCCCACCTGCTGTGTGTTTCTGTGGAGCTCACCACAGAATACCATGGCAGCCCAGGGTCTTCTAAACCAGCCTGAGAATCCCAAACTGGGTGACATCAACCTATACGTGAACACTGGGAAAGTGAGCTCTAGTCTTGTATTCATTCATCTTGCCTAGCTAAGTGTTGGGAAGAGGGGCTTCCTGAGTGGGACATTTTCAGCTCTTCCAAGTAACCATGCTCTGATGAAAAAACTACAGTGCTGACAGCAGTCTTTCCTAGTGTTTAGAGAGGGACAATCAGGGATTACTTTAATTGACTACAGTGCACAATCCCCAGGAGGAAGGAGCACGAGGGACAGAGAAATTGGTAAGTTCAGCTGGGCCTCTGCTCCTGAGCGGGGCCAGGCTCCTGGGATGGAGGCATCTCGTGGCAGCCTGGCAGCACTGCCCAGAGACAGCCGAGTGCAGGAGCAGCTCCTGTGCCAAGAGCAGCAGGGCTGCGGGCACTGCCTGCTGCTGCAGACAGCAGAGGAGAGAAGGCAGCGAGAGGAGAACGGCAGTGTGGAGTGGGGGGACAGAGCAGAGCTCACTGAAGGAAGAAATCTTCACAAGCCCTTGTGTGATAAGTCTCTGTCTGCAGGGCAATGCTGCTGAGGTTCCTGGAGGGATCTTCTGAACCCATCCCACCCCATGACTGATAGGACTTGTCTCTCCTGGAGTATCCAGGGCATGGCAGGAGAAGGAGCTGATCCAGCTCAGGGATTCCCTTATGCACCTTCACAGGGCAGGGCATGCTGCTCCTTTCTTCCAGGTATCGCTGCAGGGGTGTCAAGTGCTGGGTGTGCACATAGGTCTCCCCAGGTTTCTGAATCAGAGCAGCATCCCTGCACCCAAGGGAACACCCTGGGCAGTGACTCTGCTGCCTGCAAGGGTCAGTGCTGCACAGAGAAGCTCTGACAGGGCTGGCTCCCAATCAGTCAGGATCATCTTCCTGTTGACATTGTGCTGCCTCGGTCAAGTCTGCTCACCTTGTTCATATACACGACATGTCCAAAGAGTCTTTTCAACAGGAAGATCAAGAGAAGGGGTACTTCCAAGGGTAGGAACTTTCCTTTTCCTGTCTGCACTTTCCGTTACCTTCCTAACTGCTGCAGGGAGAAAAGAGGAGTGTATTCTGTTTTGCCAAGGAAGTGGGACTCAAGCCTTCCCTCTCAGAGATCAATAGGTCTGTGAGAAATTTTATAGAGCCTCTTCTACCCACCTTAGTCTGCAGACAGCATCAGCATCACCTCTGTGCAATTTATTTTAGTTGCTCCGTAAAGTGCCTGCACAGCGATGCCCCTGGACAGTGCCCTGTCCCCAGAGGCTTTTGTAGAGCAGGACTGAGCACACAAAAGTCATGTCTCTGTGAGCACAGACTGACAAAAATTGTTGGGGCAGAGTAAGATGCCATCAGGGACTGCTGTGGGCAGCAGAGATGGCAGGGAAGGAGAGGGAAGTGCCCACCATGATGGGAGGATGGATTTGGGGAAGTCATGCTCAGTCCTTCCAATGCAGACACCTTCCTCTGAGCAAGCCCTGCCACGTCTCCTCTGCCACCCAGCAGCCTCTCTGCCCTCACAGCCTTGGGGTCCAGGGTATCAGCCCACTCCACTACAGCCAGATCTCTGGCAAAGGACAGGGGCATCCCTCCTGCTATGGGCACATTCCCTGCTGCCCAATATAGGGGCTTCAGATGCATGGCCTGCAGTGTCACCATCTGCGAGGTAGCATGCCCACATAGGTGAGGTAAGGGTGTTCCTGAGTGCCCCTCTGCCTGTCTTTCCTTTCTCCCCTTGGCAGAAGGATCGCAGGATCACCCCTTGCTTCCCCTACTTTTCTTCTCTTGGGCTCCCTGGGGTTGCAGAGTTTTCAGATGCAGTTCAGACACCTGCCCTACAAGCTGTGGAAGACAGGAATACGCATGGGAGTGAGGCGTCTCCAGTCCCCTCTAACCTGTGCAACTCCAGGAAATGCAGCCCATGGGTTTAGGAACTGAGCTAACTCTCCCTTAAGCACAGTCCATCTTCAATGCAACTTCATTTGACCCTTTTGCCTGTAATGTCTTAACAGACTTGGAGGTGCCCTCAGGAGGGACATTGCTGCCTCCTGCCATCTCTATGATGTCCAGGAGACCTCTGAAGAATCCGTTACAGAGACTGAGAGTATGAAAAAACGATCTGGGAAGTGCACATGGGCAGCTGAAAAGAGCCCTGCATATTCTTGGCTAGAAGCGGAGCTTGGAGACCTCCCTCAGGTGCCCTGAGAAAGGGAGAGAAGTTGGAGATTGGAGGTTTTGAAACTGGACTGGTCTGCCCTTAGGAGGGGCTGGGTTCTTTCTAGGACAACGGATTTGGGTGATCATCATGCACCTCAATGAGGTTTGGGCACACAACAGCTGCAATCAAGGCTAATAGGCAGAGGAGCTCTCCTCACTCTGCATAACGTGACTATAAATCCATTTTCTCACCATTCACAGTGGAAACCCTGAAAATTTCTGCCTCTGAGGAACACTCTGCAGAGGTGAGAGGGGCATCCCAAAGAAGATGCATGTCGAAATAAATGTCAAAAATCCCCAAACTGTGCTCTCAATACACGTTCATTAGAAGTGGTACTGTAGATATTGAAAAGCCCTTTAAAAACCAGGGGGATTTCACCTGAAAAATTGTGAATCACAGAGCTCATCCTCCCTCTTGTCTCCTTCCCACTACTGTAGAGCTGGACAGACTTCTCTGGAGCCCATGGGGAGATGTCCCTGCTCCTCACAGCACATTCAGCCACCCCACACTGAGGCTCAAGGAAGGGAGCTGCACAAAGATCTCCATGAAGAGAGGCAATATGGGCAGTGTATTAGAATCGGGACAAGCTGGGAGATATTTAACTTTAAAAATCTGTGATAACTGCTCAACATCTTTTCTTTTCTGAACAATCCACAAAGCCTGAAGAGAGCTAATGTCCAACAACATCTCCCTCAACGAGTTCCTCCTCCTGGCATTCGCAGACACGCGGGAGCTGCAGCTCTTGCACTTCTCGCTCTTCCTGGCCATCTACCTGGCTGCCCTCCTGGCCAACGGCCTCATCATCACAGCCGTAGCCTGCGACCACCGCCTCCACACCCCCATGTACTTCTTCCTCCTCAACCTCTCCCTCCTTGACCTGGGCTCCATCTCCACAACTGTTCCCAAAGCAATGGCCAATTCCCTGTGGAACACCAGGGCCATTTCCCATTCGGAATGTGCTGCCCAGATATTTTTCATGGCCTTCTTGTTTGGAGGAGAGCTTTCTCTCCTCACAGTCATGGCCTACGACCGCTATGTTGCCATCTGCAGA
Organism: Tinamus guttatus; assembly: GCF_059628265.1. Taxonomy (NCBI): domain Eukaryota; kingdom Metazoa; phylum Chordata; class Aves; order Tinamiformes; family Tinamidae; genus Tinamus; species Tinamus guttatus. The sequence goes on from NW_028288921.1 coordinate 762,000, forward strand.
CCCCTGCACTACGGGACCCTCCTGGGCATCAGGGCTTGTGTCAGAATGGCAGCAGCTGCCCTGGCCAGTGGTTTCCTCAGTGCTCTCCTGCACACTGGGAACACATTTTCCCTGCCACTCTGCTATGGCAATGTGGTGGAGCAGTTCTTCTGTGAGATCCCCCAGATCCTCAAGCTCTCCTGCTCAGACTCCTACCTCAGGGAAGTTTGCCTTCTTGGGGTTAGTGCCTGTTTAGTCTTTGGTTGTTTTGTTTTCATTGTGATGTCCTACGTGCAGATCTTCACTGCGGTGCTGAGGATCCCCTCTGAGCAGGGCCAGCACAAAGCCTTTTCCATGTGCCTCCCGCACCTGGCCGTGGTCTCCCTGTTTGTCAGCACCGCCATGGTTGCCTACCTGAAGCCCCCCTCCATCTCCTCCCCGCTTCTAGATATGGTTGTGTCCATTCTGTACTCTGTGGTGCCTCCAGCCCTGAATCCCCTCATCTACAGCATGAGGAACAAGGAGCTCAAGGAGGCACTGAAGAAACTCATCCAGTGGGTACAAGCTCAGTGGTAACAACTGTTTCATTCACGCACCAGGATATCTGCCATCAAGGCTGTATTTTATCCATTTCTTTCTTTTTTACTTTTCTCTATTACATCCAGCTAAAAATAATAAATAATACAATAAAGATACCTAGTTTTTGTCACGACTGCACAGGAATCTCTCATTTAGCACTTAAACATACATCATTATAAAGCAGGAAGCCACGCTTCCCCCTTCACTAGCAGAGAGGGAGGATTCTCTGAGCCCCTTCTTTGAGCTCCCTTGGATGTGCCCAGTGCACGGCGAGAGAATTTCCCTCTGCAGTGTCTTTTCCGGCACTGACATCAAGGAAACTCCGGGGAGCACTTCATCCATGGGTCCCCATCCCCTGGATCCTTCCCCCGTGGGCCCTCGTACCCTGGAGGTCCCCCTAACTTGGGTCCTTTACCCATGGACCTCCACATCCTGAACTCTTTGCCCGTGGGCCCTACTTCCCTGGACCCTTTATCCGTGGGCCCCACTTCCCTAGACCCTTTACCCATGGACCTTGCTTCTCTAGACCCTTTATCCATGGGCCCCGCTTCCCTGGACCCTTTACGCATGGATCCTGCTTCCCTGGACCCTTTATCCATGGGCCCCCACCTCCTGGGCACTTTCCCTGTGGGTCCCAGCTCCCTGGACCCTTCTTTCATAGCGGCCCAACCCCCTGAACACTGCAGCCAGGGGGTCCCCATCTGCTCGGTCCCCCCCTCCAGGAGCCAGCATCCATGGGCTCCCACTTGCAGAACAGTTCACCTGGGGGGTCCTTGTCCTCAGTGCCCATCCCCTGTGGTCCCTCCTCTAGCACAGTTCATCCATAGGCCCTATGAACCATCCCACTTGTGCCCCCACTCTCAGGACCGTTGACCCTTGGGTTCCCTTTCCTCAGCGTGATCCTCCCCCCAGCAGCCGCAGGGCCCTGTTGCCAGGACCCATTTCAAACAATGCCATTTCATAGAATGCTTAAGGTTGGAAGGGACCTCTAGAGGTAATCTAGTCCAAGCCCCCTGCACACGCAGGATCACCTAGAGCACGTGGCACAGGACTGCTTCTTAGCGGGTTTGAAGATCTCCAGAGAAGGAGACTCTGCACCTCTCTGGGCAGCCTGTTCCAGTGCTCTGTCACCCTCAGTGTTAGGAAAATTTTTCCTTAAGTCCTGTAGAACTTTTGGTGCTTCAGTTTCCAGTCACTCCCTCTAGTTCTGCCGGTGGCCACCACTGAAAAGAGGCCAGCACCATGCTCCTCACGGCCTCCCTTGAGGTACTTCTAGACACTGCTCAGGTCCCCTCTCAGCCTTCTCTTCTCCAGGCTGAACAAGCCCAGCTCCCTCAGCCTCTCCTCATAGGGCAGATGTTCCAGGCCCCTGATCATCCTTGTAGCCCTGCGCTGGACTCTCTCCAGAAGCTCCACATCCCTCTTGTACTGTGGAGCCCAGAACTGGACACAATACTCCAGATGCGGCCTCACCAGGGCTGAGCAGAGGGGCAGGATCACCTCCCTTGACCTGCTGGATATGCTCTTCTTAATGTACCCCAGGATCCCATTGGCCTTCCTGGCCACGAGGGCACACTGCTGCCTCATGGTCAGCTTGTTGTCCGCCATGATGCCCAGGTCCTTCTCTGCAGAGCTGCTCTCCAGAAGGTCGGTCCCCAGCCTGTACTGGTGTCTGGGGTTATTCCTTGCAGTGGGGCTGCGTGTGTGGCGCACGCGCACCCAGCATGCATCGCGCGTGTCGCGTGCTCACCACGTGCGCATCTTGCAGGTGTTCCGCGTGCACCATGCATCCACTGCAAGTGTCTTACATTCACACTTTGCATGGGTTGCACACCTGTCGCACGCATGTTGCCCAAGTGTTCTGCACACATCACACGTGCATTTTCCTTGCGTTCTGTGTGTTTCCTATGCATTACCCACCGTTCTTCATGTGTTGTGCGTGTGTTGCACTGTGCACTAAGCAGCACAGAGCCCATCTCCATGTCCGGTCTCTTTAGTGTTCATGCTTGCAGTGCTAAAAACATCTGTCCCATGAAGAATCCTCACCAGATATGATGGGGTAGAGTCGAAAATCGCCAAACAAAGTAATTGTAAAATTGTAAAAGTAATTGTAAAAGTAATTGCTCCGCAGGGTCCCTACGGCAGAGCCCAGCCCTGCCGGGGCAGCCAACGGGCCCCAGGGCCCCAAACTGCCCCACACACAGGGCCCAGCTGCCCCCAGCCCTGCGACGCCCTGCGCGGCCCTGCAAGATGGCGCCGCCCATGGCAGGGGAGGGCGGAGCTGCCGGCAGGGCAGGAGGCCGCAGCGTTGCCATGGCAGCTGACAGCCAATGGCTGCACTGGGCACGAGGAGGTCACTGCTGCCGCAGCCCCTGATAGGCCAGCTGCAGGAGAGGGTGTGGCTGCTGCTTGGGAGGTCCCCGCTGCGGGCAGAGCTGATTGGGCAGCAGCAGGGCTGGCTCTGGCTGGTGACTGTGAGGTCAGCGCTCCCGCAGCGCCTCATTGGGCAGCAGCCGGGCCCTGCGGGGCTCTGCGCTGCTGAGATCATCTCCGCGGAGCAGCTGCTGAGCCCGGGCTGGGCTCCTGGCGGGGAAGGGCTGGGGAGGCCATTGCTGCCCTGGAGGGCAGGGCCAGAGAGCTGGGTGGGACGGCGCTGTGACGTCATGTCTTTGTGAGTGCCTGATTGGCCGGCAGCAGGCAGGCAGGCGTGGGCGGTGGGTGGGGGGTCTCTGTGGTGAGAGGAGCTGAGAGGGCAGCAGTGGTTCCTGTGTGGGGAAGGGGTTTGAGGAAGCTGCTGTCTCTGAAGGCCATAGGCAGCAGCAGGGATGTGGTGGGTTTGCACCTGTGAGGTCACCTCCATGTGAGCAGCTGGGTTTGGGGTTTAGGCTTTAGGGTTGTGATCAGTAGCACAGAGCCTAGTTGGAGACCTGCAAGTATTGGTATGAGGAGTCAGCCAAAACCTGTTCAGTTTATTAATCAGTGACGTGAAGGGAACAAGTACACCCTGGGAGGAATGGCTGATAGCCCAGAGGTCTGTGCAGGTTTTAAGAGGGACCTGGACAGCCTGGAGAGTTACAGGTAGAGGAACCTCATGAAGTTCAACATGGGCAGTGTCTTGCAGCTAGGGAGGAATAACCCCGTGCACCAGGACAGGCTGGGGGTTGACCTGTAGGAGAGCAGCTCCACAAAAAGGGACCTAGGAATCGTGGTTGGCAACAAAGTGACCATGAGCCATCCGTGTGCCCTTGTGGCCACTGCTACTGGTGGCTGAGGTCTGATGGTACTCAGAGTGCCCCCACAATATTGCAATGGCAGGAGATGTCTTTGGGTGGCCACTAGCTCCAGGCTGTGGTGTTTCACTGAGGGTGCAGGAGTCACCCTCCACTGCCCCTTTCCCTTGGCCTCCTGGGTCCCCACTGCCTCTCTATGTATTGCAGAGCCCTCCTTTCCCCATGTGCACCTGGGTTTAGTGCTCTACCTTCTGGTCCCTGCACTGTGGGTCATCCCTGTTTCGTTAAAGCTGCACTCAGTGCCCACTCCCAGGCAAACACTGTGCCTGGAGATCCCCTGGGGGTTCTCTCATCAGCACAGTCACGTGTGGGGCAGCCTGGCGCAGGCAATGCAGAGACCATTGCCTATCTGCAGTGGTCACTGAGACATGAACCCTAGATTGAGGCTAACAGATCACCCTGGATTGCTGAAGTCGTCCCCTGGATCTCATGGAGTTCACAAGTAGAAGAGCAGACCCATTTGTGGTTGCACACCCTTGGGCATATTTTTTGATTCCAGTTCCTAAAGAGAGGTCAGATTCAGGACCATCATAGAGAAGATCCCCTTTTTATTATGGAAATGTTATTCTGGAATCCAGCTGTGGCTTAAGGGAGCCTAAGGACTGGTCCTGCCTGGTTTATCAGGGTACGAGGAAAAAAAAGCCTATCTCTACCAGGTTATGAGAGTTGTTTGACCATATCTGCAAAATGAAGCATGGAAGGACAGCACAGAAATGAGGAGGCAAACTCTAAGTAGAGAAAGTCCTGCTGCCCTCCTGTAATGTGTCTTCAGGAAAGATGAACTGCCATGGGAAGGCTGCCTCTAGACTTTCCTTCAATTCAGTCATGTTTAGTTTTGTGTGTTGGAGCTTTGCATGGAACCATGGAAACCTGTGGTGACACTTGGTTGCTATTTCTGTCATATTAGAGAGATTTGAGATCACAGTCTAACCATAGGCACGAGAGCTGAGATCTCCTAAACAACACTGGACCCCTGGTCTCAGCCCACCTGCCCTTGTCCCGCCGTGACTCTGTACCCCAGAGGTCCCTTGGTGTCAGTGCTGGAAAAGACGCTGCAGAAGGAAACTCTCCTCCCTGCACTGGGCACATCCAAGGGAGCTCAGAGAAGCGGCTCAGAGAATCCCCCTTCTCTGCTAGTGAAGAGGGAAGCCTGGTTTCCAGCTTTATCATGGTGTATGTTTAAGTGTTAAATGAGAGATTCTTGTGCAGTCATGACAAAAACTATGTATCTTTTTTTTATTATTTATTATTTTAAGATGGGTGTAAAAGGGAGAAGTAAAAAAGAAGGAAATGGATAAAATACAGCTTTGATACCAGATATCCTGGTGCGTGAATGAAACAATTGTCACCCCTGACCTTGTACCCACTGGATGAGTTTCTTCAGTGCCTCCTTGAGCTCCTTGTTCCTCATGCTGTAGATGAGGGGATTCATGGCTGGAGGCACCACAGAGTACAGAATGGACACAACCATATCTAGAAATGGGGAGGAGATGGAGGGGGGCTTCAGGTAGGCAAGCAATACAGTAACGACAATAAGGACACAACAGCCAGGTGTGGGAGGCACGTGGAAAGGGCTTTGTGCCTGCCCTGCTCGGAGGGGATCCTCAGCACAGCTTTGAAGATCTGCACGTAGGACACCACAATGAAAACGAAACACCCAAAGAATAAACAAGCATTAATCACAATAATCCCAATTTCACCGAGGTAGGAGTCTGAGCAGGAGAGCTTGAGGAGGTGGGGGGTCTCACAGAAGAACTGCTCCACCACATTGCCGTAGCAGAGTGGCAGGGAAAATGTGTTCCCAGGGTGCAGGAGAGCAGTGAGGAAACCAGTGGCCCAGGCAGCAGCTGCCATTTTGACACAAGCTGTGCTCCCCAGGAGGGTCCCGTAGTGCAGGGGTCTGCAGATGGCAACATAGCGGTTGTAGGCCATGACTGTGAGGAGAGAATACTGTCCTCCAAACAAGAAGAAGAAGAAAAATATTTGGGAGGCACATTCCAAATAGGAAATGGCCCTGGTGTTCCACAGGGAATTGTGCATGGCTTTGGGAACAGTTATAGAGATGGCGCCCAGGTCAAGGAGGGAGAGGTTGAGGAGGAAGAAGTACATGGGGGTGTGGAGGCGGTGGTCGCAGGCTACGGCTGTGATGATGAGGCCGTTGGCCAGGAGGGCAGCCAGGTAGATGGCCAGGAAGAGCGAGAAGTGCAAGAGCTGCAGCTCCCGCTTGTATGCAAAAGGCAGGAGCAGGAATTCTTTGAGGGAGCTGCTGTTGGACATTTCGTTCTCTCCAGGGTTTGTGGATTGTTCAGAAAAGAAAAAATATTGAGCAATTATCCCAGATTTTTAAAGTTAAATATGTCCCAACTTGTTCCGATTCTAACACCCTGCCCATATTGTCTCTTCATGGAGATGTTTGTGCAGCTCCCTTCCTTGAGCCTCCGTGTGCGGTGGCTGAATGTGCTGTGAGGAGCAGGGGCATCTCCTCATGGGCTCCAGAGAAGTCTGTCCAGCTCTACAGTAGTGGGAAGGAGACAAGAGGGGTGAGGTGATGAGCTCTGAGATTCACATTTTTTCAGGTGAAATCCCCCTGGTTTGTTAAAGGGCTTTTCAGTATCTACAGCACCACTGCTAATGAATGTGTATTGAGCGTACAATTTGGGTATTTTTAACATTTATTTTGACATGTGTTTTCTTTGGGATGCCCCTCTCACCTCTGCAGAGGGTTCCTCAGAGGCAGAAATTTTCGGCGTTTCTACTGGAAATCGTGAGAAAATGGATTTATAGTCACATTATGCAGAGTGAGGAGAGCTCCTCTGCCTATTAGCCTTGATTGCAGCTCTTGTGTGCCCAAACCTCTTTGACGTGCATGATGATCACCCTAATCAGTTGCCCTAGAAAGAACCCAGCCCCTCCTAAGAGCAGGCAAGTCCAGTTTCACAACCTCCGACCTCCAACTTCTCTCCCTTTCTCAGGGCACCTGAGGGAGGTCTCCAAGCTTTGCTTCTAGCCAAGAATATGCAGGGCTCTTTTCAGCTGCCCATGTGCACTTTCCAAACCGTTTTTTCATACTCTCAGTCTCTGTAACAGATTCTTCAGAGGTCTCCTGGACATCGCAGAGATGGCAGGAGGCAGCAATGTCCCTCCTGAGGGCACCTCCAAGTCTATTAAGACATTACAGGCAAAATGGTCAAATGAAGTTGCATTGAAGATGTACTTTGCTTAAGGGAGAGTTAGCTCAGTTCCTAAACCCCTGGGCTGCATTTCCTGGAGTTGCACAGGTTAGAGGGGACTGGAGGCGCCTCACTCTCATCCATATTCCTCTCTTCCACAGCTTGCAGGGTAGGTGTCTGAACTGCATCTGAAAACTCTGCAACCCCAGGGAGCCAAAGAGAAGAACAGGAGGGGAAACAAGGAGCAATCCTGCGATCCTTCTGCCAAGGGGAGAAAGGAAAGATGGGCAGAGGGGCACTCAGGAACACCCTTCCCTCACCTATGTGGGCATGCTACCTCACAGATGGTGACACTGCAGGCCATGCATCTGAAACCCCTATATTAGGCAGCAGGAAATGTGCCCATAGCAGGAGGGATGTCCCTGTCCTTTGCCAGGGATCTGGCTGCAGTGGAGTGGGCTGATACCCTGGACCCCAAGGCTGTCAGGACAGAGAGGCTGCTGGGTGGCAGAGGAGACGTGGCAGGGCTTGCTCAGAGGAAGGTGTCTGCATTGGAAGGACTGAGCATGACTTCCCCAAATCCGTCCTCCCATCATGGTGGGCACTTCCCTCTCCTTCCCTGACCATCTCTGCTGCCCACAGCAGTCCCTGATGGCACCTTATTCTGTCCCAACATTTTTGTCAGTCTGTGCTCACAGAGACATCAGCTTTGTGTGCTCAGTTGTGCCCTACACAAGCCTCTGGGGACAGGGCACTGTCCAGGGGCATCGTTGTGCAGGCACTTTATGGAGCAACTAAAATAAATAGCACAAAGGCGATGCTGATGCTGTCGGCAGACTAAGGTGGGTTGCAGAGGCTCTATAAAGTTTCTCACAGACCTATTGATCTCTGAGAGAGAAGGGTTGAGTCCCACTTCCTTGGCAAAACAGAACACACTCCTCTTTTCTCCCTGCAGCAGTTAGGGAGATAACTGAAAGTGCAGACAGGAAGAGGAAAGTTCCTGCCCTTGGAAGTAGCCCTTCTCTTGATCTTCCTGTTGAAAAGACTCTTTGGACATGTCCTGTACATGAACAAGGTGAGCAGACTTGACCGAGGCAGCACAGTGTCAACAGGAAGATGATCCTGGCTGATTGGGACCAGCCCGGTCAGAGCTTCTCTGTGCAGCACTGACCCTTGCAGGCAGCAGAGTCACTGCCCAGGGTGCTCCCTCGGGTGCAGGGATGCTGCTCTGATTGAGAAACCTGGAGAGACCTATGTGCACACCCAGCACTTGACACCCCTGCAGCCATACCTGGAAGAAAGGAGCAGCATGCCCGGCCCTGGGAAGGTGCATAAGGGAATCCCTGAGCTGGATCATCTCCTTCTCCTGCCATGACCTGGATACTCCAGGAGAGACAAGTCCTATCAGTCATGGGGTGGGAGGGGTTCAGAAGATCCCTCCAGGAACCTCAGCAGCATTGCCCTGCAGCCAGAGACTTACCACACAAGGGCTTGTGAAGATTTCTTCCTTCAGTGAGCTCTGCTCTGTCCTCCCACTCCACACTGCCGTTCCCCTCTCACTGCCTTCTCTCCTCTGCTGTCCGCAGCAGCAGGCAGTGCCCGCAGCCCTGCTGCTCTTGGCACAGGAGCTGCTCCTGCACTCGGCTGTCTCTGGGCAGTGCTGCCAGGCTGCCACGAGCTGCCTCCGTCCCAGGAGCCTGGACCCGCTCAGGAGTAGAGGTCCAGCTGAACTCACCAATTTCTCTGTCCCTCGTGCTCCCTCCTCCTGGGAAATGTGCACTGTAGTCAACTAAAATAATCCCTGATTATCCCTCTCTAAACACTAGGAAAGACTGGTGTCAGCACTGTAGTTCGTTTCATTAGAGCATGGTTACTTGGAAGAGCTGAAAATGTCCCACTCAGGAAGCCCCTCTTCCCAATTCTTAGCTAGGCAAGATAAATGAATACAAGAATAGAGCTCAGTTTCCCAGTGTTCAGGTTTTGGTTGATGTCACCCAGTTTGGGATTCTCAGGCTAGTTTAGAAGACCCTGGGCTGCCATGGTATTCTGTGGTGAGCTCCACAGAAACACACAGCAGGTGGGATTCCCCTTGCCCAAGCTGAAGTGAGCACAGCAGGGATGCCTGAGTGTGAGGTCTTGCTCTATGCTCCCAATCACTGGTCGTTCAGGGTGGGTGTCAGCTGCACACACACAAACCCTTGGTGACACTGGAAGGGTCAGAGGTTGTTGAAGGCATGTGCCAGTGTCTGATTGCTATGATCACCATATCTACTTCTTCTAGAGCATGTGTTGGGAGCAGGTAGGGAATTGCTTTGGTCCCCAAAATGTTATCCGATGCCCACTGCTACCAGAGCTCTACTCACTAGGAAGCTGAGACACGAGCAGATGCTGACATTGAAATAGTTCATCTCATTCTGTTCAGGCACTTGATTCACTGACACAGAAATAGGCCATGCTGGATGTCTGGGGCGTCCAGCACAGTCACGTGTCTCTAGTGGATACACCCTGTGACCTACAGAGTAAACGTGTCCCTTTCAAGTGGTTTTGGGCACTCAGGTTTCTTAACAGTGCCCACATGTCTGGATCCCACCACTGTCCTTCAGCCAAGTCCTAACAGTCTACAGCCAAGCTTACTTCATCAATGAGAGAGGCACATTACCCCAAGGTCTCTGCACCCTTAAAACCTTCTAGCTCTCTCTCTCTTGAAACTCTCCACACCCTTAGATGGCATGCATGGGTCTTGGGCCAATGATGACCTCAGGCTGTGAACTCAGGCCAAGGGACTTCTTCGCTGGCATCTTTTCCTTCCTGGAGATTGGTTCAGCTCTGTCACAGGTCCCAAGGTAAAGGCGGCTCCTGCCATTCTTTCTGCACAGCCCAGCTCTGTTTCTCCCGAGGCCTCCCCTCCTCCCGGCCTGGGTGAGAATGATGGTGCTAGGGCTGGGGCTGGAGGAATAATACTCAACTTTGATAATGCTCTGATAATGCTCTTTGATAATGCTTTGATAATGCTTTGATAACACCCAGATCCCTGAGGAAGAACGGAAAGCACATAGTGGCTACATGTTATCCAAACAAACAAAGAAGTTTGCTAGCTCAGGAGAAACAAGAACTGCTGTTTAGGCTACTTTGCTGCCAGCCTAACTACAAAATGCTGGTTAAGGATGTTTGAAGTCCAAAGTCACTGTGAGAATGAAAAGGATGAGGAAAGCAGGACCACCACATTGAGGAATGAGACCCCCTTCTGGAATGTGCGCATGCTCAGTCTTAGAGGGATTCTATAATAGGAAGGTGGAGATTTGCCTGCCCTTGGGCAGCCTCCTGACTTTGACCCAGGACAGTGACACCTTCACCTCCATGTGCAGCCTTGCTGGGGTCTCCAGGCACTGCGCAGGCAGGCCTGCTCCATGGTAGGAGAGGGGTCTGCAGACAGTGGGGCTGCCTTGGGGACCCTCAGCAACAGGCAGCAGAGCACGGGCACATTGCAGGCACCCGGCGGTGACAAGAAGGCAGGAGCGTCGCTCCTCCCTGGGGGCAGATGCCTTCTGAGGGCAAGGGCACGCTGGAGATGTGGGGGACCCTGGACCCTTCCGCAAGGCTTCACACACAGTCTATTTTTCTCCTGCTTTGGATATTCTCCCCACAGATTCATTTTCACTAGTACTCTTACACTTTGCCACTTCTTCCCACATTTTCCTCTGCTTTGATAATTTTCCCATGCTTTTTTTTTTCCTTCTCTTTCACAAACATTCCCTTTTATGCTTGTGACCATTTTCCCACACTTGTGAAGATTTTCCTACCCTTTCGTCTTTTACCCAACCTCTCCTTCTTTTCCCATGTGTTCTCGATATTACCGAGCTCTTGGTGTTCTTTTTGCACTTTCCTTTTTACCCCCATCACTTTATACTCTTTCCACTTCTGTAACCATTCCCACACTTTTGACCATATTCCTACGCTATTGTTCCTTACTCATGTTTTTTTCCTATTTTCCACGATCTTGACACTTCACCAATGCTTTTGCACTTCTTCCCGGCATTTCATTTTTTTCCAATGCTTACATTTGCCATCTATTATTTTCCAACTCTTGCGCTCATTTGCCACACCTTTGAACTTTTCCCTATGCTTTTAGTAATTTTCCCATGCTTTACCTTTTTTCCCTTCCTTTAACTGTTCGCCAGCACTTGCTGTATTCTTCCCACTCATTTCCACTTGTAGAACCTCATTAAAAACCCTGTATATATCAATAAAAACTATAACGATTTCTTACATATTAAGATGATAGCTAATGTCTCTTAGCTAGGCAGGGCACCTAGATGGGGACAAGAACGATTTCTTTACATATTGATTGCAATTAATAAATGGTATTAACTCCCTTCTCCACTCTTGCCACTCACTGCTGCACCCACAGGGCAGGAAGTTCACCAGTGGTAAATGAGTGTGGGCAGAAACAAGCCCACGTCAGGAACCTAAGTGCAAGAGTCCCAAGTGTTTTGTGTTTTCGTGGTGGCTGATTGGGGGTTGGCGCCACATGGAGCTGAGGGGGTGTAAAACACGTCTGTTCCCATGTGCTGACCTGATGGTCGAGCAGGCGGCCACCCTGGTGAGGAGAGCCTCAAAGTGGGAGCAACTCAGGGAGGAGGGGGACTCCAAAAAGAGTGAGGAAGTGACAGCCTGGGCTGGCAAGGAATAGCCACGGGGTGATGTGGGAAAGAGAAGCGCAGGGAGGGAGCAGCGGGATGCAGGGAGCTCTGCCTTGGGGTGAACCAAGAGGCAATTGAGAGCACAGGGGCGAGGATGGGGGGCAGAGCAACAGGGTGGCTTCATGGTGGGTGTCTCCTATGGAGCGCCTGACGAGGGGCAGGATCTTCAAGGCCTGTGGAGCGCAGAGCTGTGGAGGGGACAACTCGTCCTGTGCCCCAGGGACCTGCTCAGGGGTGGGGAGAGGAGGAAATGACGTGGTGCCTGGTGTCCCCATGGCGACTCCCAGGGCTTTGTGATGGGGGTGGCATCGTGCCCACAGGTCACTGTGATGGGGCAGTCCCCAAGGTGACCGTGTCCCTGCTGGGGTCTTCACTCTGAGGAGAGCGGCGCAACCAGCAGGGAGCAACTCCCCTTGGTGGCCGTGTGAGAGACCCTCAGAGAGGTTCCTAGACATGGAGAAGGAACAGCAGGGTAAAGCCTGCTCCTCATCCACGGAAAGGAATTCCAGTGCACAAGAGAGCGTGAGTGAGGTGAGTGGTGGAGGGAGAGGGGGAGGTGGGAGGCAGGGACAAGACCCGCATAGAGAGCATGCGGATGGTGAGGAAGGAGCCCTGGGTCATGATAGGGGGGCAGGAGCTCCTCCAGTGAGGGAGGGACATGTATTCCTGGGCTTGGGAAAAAGCAGCCCGGCCTGCGTTCTCCCCCTGTACTCGGTGTCAGTGAGGACGCACCTCAAATGCTGTATTCAGATTCGGGCATGGGAAAAATGTGGAGATGCTGGAGTATTTCTAAAGAAGGGCAACGAAGCTAGTGAAGGGTCCGGAGCACAGACCTTATGAGGAGCGGCTGAGGGGGCTGGAGTTATTTAGTGTGGAGAGGAGAGGCTCAGAGGTGACCTTATTGCGCTCTACAACTATCTGAAAGGAGGGTGCAGTGAGGCAAGGCTGATCTCTAAAATACTGATAGGAAAAGAAGAAATGGCTTCAGGTTGCACCAGGAGAGGAACTGGTTAGATATTAGGAAAACTTTCCACATGGGAAGAATTGTAAAGCATTGGAAGAGGCTGCCCAAGGAAGTGGTGGAGTCACTGTTCCTGGCGGTGTAGATGAGGCACTTAGGGATGTTTAGCAGGCATGGTGCTGAAGGGTTTACAGTTGGCCTTGATGGTTTTGAAAATCTTTCCCAAATATAATGATTCCATGATCTGGATGCTCCAAGGCCCACATGAACCCCATGAGCTCTGTGCTGAGGGCAGAGAGCAGGTTTGGGCCAAGCACAGCCGGATTGTGCTCAGACAGGAGGTTGCCTTCGACACGAGGCTGGGGTTTCCTGTGCTTAGGAGCTGCTCGTACCAACACAAGTGCCCCCACCACGGGCCTCCTTCTCCCCACAGGTGGGCCAGCAGGAGCTGCCCGCAGCAGTGCAGCGCAGACGGACCCCAGCTTCGTCCCACCAAAGGGACCGGCTGCCACCGCTGCCCGGCCCTCAGGGCTCACGCTGCTCCCAACATGGCATCGCACAGGTACAGAGCTGAGCGGTGGTGACAGCCAAGCATCCGTCTGGGAAGCATGGAGGGAGGGAAAAGGACACCAGTAACCTGGTCTTTGTGGTGGGCTTCGGTTGCAGGTCATGGAGGACAAGGCCAGTGATGTCTCCTGCACAGTGCAAGATCTGCATCCCTTCACCGGGCCTGTAAGGAAGAGTCCTTTAGGACCCAGCAGGACCTGTCTTGGCAGGACTCTTGGAAGAGCGGGGACATCAGATGTGCCCAGCTTCCCACCTCTCCCAGCCAAGGCAGCTTGGCAGGCACAGGGAGGCCTGGAGGACTCTGCAGTTAAACCAGCAGGATTTGCAAGTCACACCAAGCTGCCTGCTCTGGAAACGTCCTGCAGGTCTTCACCCAAAGGCAGGGCCTTTGCCCTGGACAAGGAAGAGGTGGCCAGGAGAGTCCTGGACAGAATGAACATGGCTTTGGAGAGGGTGGCTGCAAATTCCAGCAAAGCTGCTGCCAGGGAATGCTTCCCATCTGTTCCTGCTGCTGGAATGGCTCTGGACTCAGGGAAGAGAAGGGAAGAGCAGAAGCTGAAGCCATCGCATCTTGCCCTGCCTCCACTTCAAAGACCCCAGCAAGAAACTAGCGCTCTCATCCAGGTAAATCAAGGGCATGTGCAGGTCCTGCCTCGATCCAAGCCTGAGTCTTCAACATCATCAGTGGGAGAAGGCAGGATATTTCAAGGGGATTATGAGAGGATGAGTCTATCCCTGAAAAACCAGCAGCTCTTGGGAAGCTCCTCCTTTTTCCTGAGAGCACAGAGCATTCCTCCTGAAGGGCAAGTGCCTGCGATGGAGAATCCTCAAGAAGCAGCGGCCTCTTCTGCCCCGGATGATCCCGAGCAGGGTGCGATGGCAGCTGAAGGTGTTTCGGAGGAGGCTGGACTCAGCAGCTCCTCCATTGCAGTGGTGTCACCCAGCTCTGCACAAGATGTCACTGCCGGGTGCTGCAGTGAAATGGCCCCACTGGAATCCCCATCGTCCTTCCCACCTGAGCCTGTCAGCCTTGTTCAGGACATTGATGGAGAAACTGGCATGGAGCTGAGGTGTGAGAGTCAGGGGCCTGTCCCACATGGCCCCACACCACCTGCTGTGGGTCTGGAGGACGCAGGCGTGGGGCTGGGGTCTGCCCCCTTGAGCCGTCCTGATGACGCGAGCCCTGGAGCCAGCCAGCAGCCAGCACAGCCTGATGCCTTGGCACACACCGTCGATCAAGGCACACAGGCAAGCTCGTGGCTGCTCCAGACCATGGAGTGTGACCAAAGCAGAGCCCCTGCAGCTGAGGAAGTGCCGGATCCCTGCGCTCAAGGGGGAGAAAGGGAGGTGAGCAGGGCTGGGACACCAGCTTCCCCAGGCAAGGATGGTGGGACAGGGACACCACAACGAGCACCGGCATGGCAGGACCCAAAACAACAACCTGTGGGCATCACCTGCCATGTGCAAGGAAGGCCGCTGCGTGTACATGAAGACAACACCGTGCGGTACCTGGGGGTGCTCAGCGTCAAGACAGAGGCGCTGGAGGAGCTCGACAGGAGCTGCCTGGCCCGCACGGGGCAGAGCTTGGCCCAGATCCGGGAAGTCACTTTCCTGAGGAAGGAGCAGAGCCTGCAGGAGAGCCAGGGCGAGGAAGAGGAGGGCCATGGGGAGCGTTTCTCCCTGTCAGTGTCAGGATCCCTCAATGTGAGACCCAAGGAGGTGAGTGCAAGGGAGGACTGGGCCAGCTGGGAGCCCTCCCAGTGCTGGGACAGCAGCTGTGCCAGGCTGTGACAGCTGCGTTGCCCCAGCACTTGCAGAAAAATCCCCAAAAGACCTTTCCTGTTGGGAAAAGAAGCTCCCTTCACAAATTCTTCCTCTCTTCTCCTAGCTCCTTGCCAGAAACTCCTTCCACAACCTGTGGAAACCAGAGATCACACAAGTGGAGCTCCTGAAGGATGCAAAGGGCAAGTGGGAGGTGCTGGAGCGCCTCTATGCTCATGCCCCCAAGCAGAACATTGGAACATGCAGGAATAACCTGGATGAAATAGGAGAGCAGAGCTATGAGGAGGAGGATGCTGAGGAAGAGCTTCTGCCAGAGGAGGAGTTGGAGGAAAGTAGCTCCTTGACCTGGATTAGACCCAGTCTGCGCAGCCTGTTTGCAGAAAGGGAGATGGACCTCGAGAAGGTGCCCTGCTTGCCCGACACCAAACAAGCAGAGGCTACCAGTGAGGGACCTGGTGAGGTGGAGAGCCCCTCTGTTGAGCCAGCAATGCCCAGAGGAGCTGAGGAATCTCTGCTGCAGGAAGCAAAAGCAGCAGTTTCTCCCCTGGCTGCAGGCCCTGCTCCCCAGGTAAGCATGGAGCCTGTCACCTGTCCCCACGACCCAAGGGAGTTGCTAAGTGAGCTGTGTGGGCGGGTGTGCAGAGGGGGTGCCCAGAGCTGCCCTATCCTATTGATCCCCCTTGTCCATGGTGCCCAGATTTCCCCTCCAACCATTTACCCTTGCTGATGTCTGGTGTGGAAGAGATGCTGGGTCCTCTCCATTTCCAAGTGCCAAAGGTGCAGGGCTGATGTCCCCTCCACCCCTGCACCATGTTCAGCCCTGGGGACTGGATGCTGAGCGAGGAGGGAAGGGGCAGCCCCAGCAGCAGCCCCCTCCTCACCCAGTGCACGAGCCCCCTTGTGCCACACACCGGCTGCCTCCATTCCCCTGTGCATCACGGCCCCAGCCCAGCCCTGCTACTACGGCCCCACAACGAGCCGTGTCCCATTGCCCTGCCAGCCGCAGGTCCCTTCCCTTGGGACACAGCCGTGGGCAGCCTCCCCCAGCCCCAAACCCTTTCCCCTGTGCACCCCAGGGCACCGGTACCCTGAGCAGCTGCAGCCGATGGCCGACGGGTGCGTGTTCTTGCTCTGTCCATGCAGGAGGCCTCGGAGTCTCAAGAGGAGAAGTCATCATCGTCCTGCAGCCCCACGGCAAATGTTGAGCCAGGTACGTACCCGAGTGGAGAGCCCTGCTGGGGACGGCAGGTCTGTCTGGGACAGCGAGCGGCACCGAGGCTGGCAGGAGGAAGCGCTCGGGAGTTGCTGTGCTGAGGCCACAGCCCCTTGGGAAGCCCTTGGTGGCAGGGACAGGCAGGTGCAGCCCTGCGCCCTGCAGCCCATTGCCCACCGCTCTGCTTCCCACCGCAGGCATCGCCGCCCTCCCACACGTCGCGGCTCCCCGGCAATGGCGCTTGCGGCTCAGGACGGCACTTCGGGGTCTGCGCAGAGCGTTCTGCTGCCGCTGCATCGCGGGGCAGCGAGAGGAGCGGCGCAGGTGAAAGAAACCAGCAGGGCCCCGAGAGCGGGGCTGGCGCAGAGCAACAGACACCGTGTCCTGGGGGCTACAGAGAGGCTGCTGCATCGTGCCCCATAGCAGCCATGTGCCCACACAAGCCCTGGGTGGCAACAGCCAATGTCAGCTCCAAATAAACCCCTCAGAAGGTTTTTGTCCCCTTGTCAGTTGTTGTCAGAAAATCTCCATGAAAAGACAGGGGGGGCTGTGGCACCCTAACGCCTTGGGTGTCTCCTGACTCCGCAGTGGCCTTGGTGGCTGGGGTGGGAAGCAGATCTAGCCAAACAGGGCTGCTCACGACTGGCACAGCTGGCACGTGTCCAGGCTTTTGAATGGTTCTCAGAGTGACCCCTGGGCTCTTGCAAGACCAGGAGGTGTTTTCAGGGGTGCACTAGCTCCGGCCTGTGCTGCTTCTCTGCGAGTGCATGAATCACTCTCCAGTCCTCCTTCCCTGAGCCTCCTGGGTCCCTCCTGCTTCTCCAGGGACTGCCGAGCCCTCCTTCCGTAGTGCCCCTGGCCCTGGACCCTTCACCCGTGGGCCCCCGCCCCCAGTAAGGATCCCCTGTGGACCCCAGACCCCAGGGCCCACAACTTGTATTCCCCAACCTACAGGACCCAATTCTCATGGGCGCAAAACTCCTGTACCCATCACTAAGCGTCCCCCGCCATCAGCACCCTTACCCCGTGGGCCCCCACCTCCCAAATACTTCCCCCGTGGGCCCCGTTTCCCTGAACCCATGGTCCGTGGTGCCTGGTTCCCTGACCCCTTCATTCGTAGACCCCCAACTCTCGAACCCGTCGTCCCTGGACCCTTCTTCCCTGCACCCGTCCTCGGAAGGGTCCCCTCCCCTGACCCCTTCACCCGTGGGCCTCCACCTCCTGGCCCCTTCCCCCATCACACCCCACCTCCTGAGCACTTTCCCCATGGGCCCCGATCCCCTGCACGCTTCTCCCATAGGGCCCCATCACCAGGACCCTTCCCCCATGGGCTCCCACCTCCACGTCCCTTTATCCATCAACCCCTGCCTATGGAACCCGTCACCCCTGGGTCCCAGTTCCCTGAACCCTTCATTCGTAGACCCCCGCCTCCTGAAGCCTTCACCCCTGGGCCCCGGTTCCCTGAACCCCTCATTCGTAGACCCCCGCCTCCTGAAGCCTTCACCGCTGGGCCCCGGTTCCCTGAACCCTTCCAAAGGGCCCAAACCTCTGGACCCTTCCCCCATGGGCCCCCACCTTGTGGATACAGCACAAGAAGACCCCAAGCCCCTCCACCTTTTATTCATAGGGCCCCAGGCCCTGAACACTTCATCCATGGGCCCCCATCCCCTGGGTCCTTCATCCGTAGGTCCCCCTACCCTGGGCCCTTCACTCACGGACCTCTACATCCCGAACACTTTGCCCGTGGACCCCCCTTCCCTGGACCCTTTACCCATGGACCCCGCTTCCCTGGACCCTTTATCCGTGGACCTCGCTTCCCTAGACCCTTTACCCGTGAACCCCGCTTCCCTGGACCCTTTACCCATGGGCCCCGCTTCCCTGAACCCTTTACCCGTGGAGCCCAACCTCGCGGCCCCTTCCCCCATGGGCCCCCACCTCCTAAGCACTTTCCCCGTGGCTCCCGGCTCCCTGGACCCTTCTTCCGTAGGGCCCCGACCCCCTGAACACTTCAGCCAGGGGGTCCCCATCTGCTCAGTTGATCCATAGGCCCTATGAGCCATCCCCCTTGTGCCCCCACCCCCAGGACCGTTGACCCTTGGGTTCCCTTTCCCCAGCCTGATCCTCTCCCCAGCAGCCGCAGGGCCCTGTTGCCAGGACCCCCCACCCCCAGGACACTTCCCTCCCAGCCCCCGTCCGGGACCCCTGCCCCCAGCCCCCTTCACCCACAGACTCCGGTGCCCAGGACCCTTCCCCGCGTGGCCCTCACCCCAGCACCCTTCACCCGCACAGCTCCTGCCCCCAGCGCCCCTCGCTCCCCGCAACAGCCCCCGATCCCTCCTGCCACAGGCGCCCGGGCCCCTCCAGCCACCCTTCCCCTGGCCCCTTCACCCACAGCAGCCTCCCCCGTGCAGCCTGGATGCCCAGAGCTGGTGCCCGAGCCCCTGCAGCCTTCAGGGCAGGGGTTCCCACATTGTCCCTGCGGGGCCGTGTGTCCCGAGTGCCCTGCACCCCTGGGTGCCCACGTGCCGGCGGGTGCCTGCCGGCTGCCCCAGCGCGTGCGCCCCTCGGGTGCCCTCAGGCAGGTGCCCCGGCGCCTGGGTGCTGGGGTGCGTGTGGGTGCCGGGACACCTGGGTGCGTGGGGGTGCCTGTCCCTAATGTGCCTGCAGGCCGGTACCTGCAAGCCTGGGCCCTTGCGTTCATGCGGGCGCCCGGACGCCTGGGCCCTCGGGTGCGTGTGGGTGCCTGCTGGGGGGCACCCCCATGCCAGGGTCCTCGGGTGCCTGCGGGTGTCCAGAGCGAGCAGCGAGCTCACAGACACCCAGGTCTGTGGTGCATGCGGGAGGCCGGAGGCGAGCGTGGAGCTCCTGGGTGCCCAGCGCCCAAGGTTTGCAGGTGCTCGCGCAGAACGTGGCAGCGCCCCTCACCGAGCTTCGGGTGAAGTCTCAAGCGGCGCATGGACCACAGGGACAAGAGCAGGATGCCAGGTGAGGCCCCCAAGGCACCCACGAGTGCCCCGAGTCCCTGCTGACACCACTGGAGTCAGAGGGGAAGAGCAAGGAATGGGGACGGCCAAGGGCACAGGGCAGCTCCCCCAGCAGGGGCAGCACCTGCCGAAAAGGGGCACGGGAGCATCCCCAGGGTGGGCAGCCCAGCCAGGTGCTCACCCATGGGTGCCCCCAGATGACTCTGCTGACATGGACAACTGTTCAGAGGAGGAGACCATCTACTTGGAGTAGGAGGGCAGCGACGATGCTCTGCACAGCAGGTGGGTGCTTGATGGGTGTCCCACTGCCTGCATGGCACCCACAGGTGCCCCCCATGGTGCCACCCTGTCACACTGTCCCCCAGGACCTTTTCTACAAGAAAGAGGAGCTGCAGAAAGTGAAGAAGAGGAGGAGGATGCTCCCAGGCTCTGCTTGGACCCAAGTGAGCAGGTGCCTCTCCAGGGTGGAGGTGACAGGGTGCCCGGGGGGTCCTGCTGCAGCCTTGGGTGTTGTGGGTGCCGCAGGAGGAGCTGGGGACAGTACCCAGGATGCTCCCCCATGTGCCAGGGTGCCAGGTCCTAGAGTTGTCCCCAGGATGTCCCCAGGGGTGCTGGGTCCCCAAGCTGCCCCTGCCTCTGCCCTGACCTACCCCCTCTCCGCAACAGCAGCCCAACATCAAGCAGAAATTGTTGGCCTTGCTGAGACACTTGAAAGTGTTGGGTGAGGTAGGGTGTCCTCCCAGGCACCCATGGGTGGCCCTGGGCCCCCAGGCTCCCTGTGGAAAATGGGGCTCTGCAGATGGTCCCAAACACCCCCCAGCTCCCTCTACTCCCAATATTGAGGTGTCCCCAACCTCTCCCAGACACCCCTGGTATTGGGGTGAATCGACCTCCCTTCACCCCCACAGTATTTGGTTCCCCCCAACCTTTCCCAGACCCTTCCCAGGATTGGGGTGCCCCAAGCTACATTTTCAACCAATATTGGGGTGTCCCAGTTCCTCCCCAGGATTGCAGTGCCCCCAAATCCCTTCACCCCCAATACTGAGGTGCCCCAATTCCTTCACATCTAATATTGGGTGCCCTTGGACCCCCCAGCACCTTTTAATATGGATATTGGGATGCTCATTTCCCCCCCAGTATGAGGTTCCCCTTTATCCAACATTCTGGGGTACCCCAGACTCCCCTCACTATTGAGGTGCCTCCCATCTGCCTCCCCCCAAGTACTGGGGTGCCCCAGGATCTTCTAAGTGCTGGGCTGCCCTCTAATGCCTTCCTCCCATATTGGGGTAGCTCAGACTCCCCCAGTATTGGGGTTCCCCCAGCTCCCTTTAACCCAATAGAAGGGTGAGACCCTCCCATAATGGAGTTCCCCAGGTTCCATCTCCTGATATGGGAGGGAAATGCCCCACTTCCCACTCAGGTTTGGGTTGCTCCCAAATCCCTTCATCCACAATTTTGGGCTACCCTGGGCCACCTCTGTAATGGGATGCCACCAGAAACCTTCATCCCTAATATTAGGAGTCCCCAGAGACCCCCATATTGTTGCCAGAGCCCCCTAGCCCTGGTGGTTCCCTCAACTCTTTTCACCCCTGTCCTGGGTTACCGCAGAGCCCTGCAGTTTTGAGGGTGCCCCCAGGTCCCTTTCCCCTCAGTTGTGGGGTGCCACAGACCCCCCCAGCATCGCTGATCCCCCCCCACTCTGTACACCCCTAGTGTTAGGGTGTCCCCAACTTCTGCCAGGCTCCTCCAAATATGGATCTGCCTCCTGCTCCATTTACAGTGGATATTGGGGTGTCCCAGAGCCCTCCCCAGTATTGGGGGTGCCCCAGACTCCCTTCGGCCCAGGTATTGTTGGGCCCCAGCTACTTGCACGGCCAATACTGAGGTGCCCCCGACATCTCCCAGAGCCCTCCCTGTAGTGCAGGTGCCCACAGCTCCCTTCACCCAAAATACTGGGGTGCCGCAGATCCCCCCAACATTGGGGTGCCCAAAGCACCCCTGGCTGCCAGTATTGGGGTCCCCTGGAATCCTCCAGTATTGGGGATGCTCCCAGCTGCCTTCACTGAAAAGTTGGGGTATCCTGACCCTTTTGCCAAGTATGTGGGTGCCCCAAATTCCCCCCCCCACACATATTGGAGTCGCTCCTAGTTTTTTGAGACCCTACCCAATATTTCTCCCTCAAAACATACAAACAAACAAACAATATTGGGGTGCCCTAGAGAATTTCACCCATAATATTGGGGTATTCTGGACTCACCACCCCAGGTTTGGGTGCCCCCAGCTCCCTTTTCTCCCCAAATGGGGATGCGTAATTTCCCCCCCATATTGGGGTGTCCCAACTGACTGCCCTAACCCCCCCAGTGACCTTTCCCTGCACAGGCTGCCGGAGGAGGACCATAAAAAGCTCATGGATTCTGGAGGAATCCCCGAAAAGTTGAAGACCCAAGTGAAAAGCAGCCAAGAGGAGCCAGGTAAGGGGCAAGCTGGGGTGGAGGCTGCCAGGCAACCGAGGCTGGGGTTTGGGGTAGAGGGGGGGATATGGGTTGAGTTGGGGTCCTTGGCTCCTGAGGTGTGAGGACATTGGGGTTGCAGGAGGAATTTGGGAGCCCTAAAGTGGGATTTGGGGTCCCCGAGTGGATGAGAGATTTTGGAGTGCAGAAGAAAGGGGGGAAACTGGGTTCCCAAGAGGGCTTGGGGGTCCCTGTCGAGGAAGCAAGAAGGGATCTGTGGGGTTGGGGGGATTTTGCATCTCAGGACAGGGGTCATCTCAGGCCCCTGCGTGTCCTGAGTGGTGCCCTCATTGCCCTAGAGCTGCCAGCGCAGGACAGAGGTGCTCCAGGCGGTGGAGGTGGTGGTGGTGGGTGCACAGGGGGGCACAGCCCCCTGTTGCCTTGTTTCCTGCGGCGGCTGCTGCTGGGCACTCGCCGTGCCGAGTGGCCGGGCTGTCTGCGCTGCCTCCTCGTGCTGCAGGTGCGTCACCTTGGTCGGGGACAGTGCAGGGACGCGGGGGGACACAAGGCATTGGGGGCCACGGGATATTGGGTGGACACCTGGGGGATGAGGAATACATGGGAGATTGGGAGCACATGGTCAGGGACACAGAGGGGACTGGGGACATGTGGGATCAGGGAGACAGAGGGCAGGGAGGGAAACCTAGAGAACTGGGGACATGCGTGGCATGAAGAACGCAGGACATTAGGAACACAGCAGGACCTCGAGGGGACAGGGGCATAGAATTCACATAAGACTTTGGGTGTGGGAATATATAAGATAAAAGGTTCATGAAGGGAACCTGTTGCAGATTGCAAAACTAGGACTAAGGAACTGCTGGTGAAGCAGAGGAGATCCAGCATTGGTCACTGGGATGCTGACGCTCCAGGATTGGTGGGTTAAGATGTGTGAAGGTTATATAAATACTCAAACCTGGTTGGGTATTTATACCAACCCTTCAGCCTTTGGTTGAAGACCATTGGCCCATCAATTACTCTACAGTGCTTATAACCTACTTTCCAAAGGAACTTCGTAGCATACCCCTGGCTACCAGTATTGGGGTCCCCTGGAATCCCCCAGTATTGGGGATGCTCCCAGCTGCCTTCACTCAAAAGTTGGGGTGCCCTGACCCTTTTGCCAAGTATGTGGGTGCCCCAAATTCCCCCCCCCCACATATTGGAGTCGCTCCTAGTTTTTTGAGACCCTACCGAATATTTCTCCCTCAAAACAAACAAACAAACAATATTGGGGTGCCCTAGAGAATTTCACCCATAATATTGGGGTATTCTGGACTCACCACCCCAGGTTTGGGTGCCCCCAGCTCCCTTTTCTCCCCAAATGGGGATGCGTAATTTCCCCCCCATATTGGGGTGTCCCAACTGACTGCCCTAATCCCCCCAATGACCTTTTCCTGCACAGGCTGCAGGAGGAGGACCATAAAAAGCTCATGGATTCTGGAGGAATCCCCGAAAAGTTGAAGACCCAAGTGAAAAGCAGCCAAGAGGAGCTGACATCAGCCAGGTAAGGGGCAAGCTGGGGTGGAGGCTGCCAGGCAACCGAGGCTGGGGTTTGGGGTAGAAGGGGGGATATGGGTTGAGTTGGGGTCCTTGGCCCCTGAGGTGTGGGGACATTGGGGTTGCAGGAGAAATTTGGGGTCCCTAAAGTGGGATTTGAGGTCCCCGAGTGGATGAGGGATTTTGGAGTGCAGGAGAAAGGGAGGAAACTGGGTTCCCAAGAAGGCTTGGGGGTCCCTGTCGAGGAAGCAAGAAGGGATCTGTGAAGTTGGGGGGATTTTGCATCTCAGGACAGGGGTCATCTCAGGCCCCTGCGTGTCCTGAGTGGTGCCCTCGTTGCCCCAGAGCTGCCAGCGCAGGACAGAGGTGCTCCAGGCGGTGGAGGTGGTGGTGGTGGGTGCACAGGGGGGCACAGCCCCCTGTTGCCTTGTTTCCTGCGGCGGCTGCTGCTGGGCACCCGCCGTGCCGAGTGGCCGGGCGGTCTGCGCTGCCTCCTCGTGCTGCAGGTGCGTCACCTTGGTTGGGGAAAGTGCAGGGACGCGGGTGGACACAAGGCATTGGGGGCCACGGGATATTGGGTGGACACCTGGGGCATGAGGGACACATGGGAGATTGGGCACAGGTGGCATCAGGGACACAGGGGGCATGTGGGATTAGGGATACAGAGGGCAGGGGAGGGAAACAGAGAACTGAGGACATGCGTGGCATGAAGAACGCAGGACATTAGGAACACAGCAGGACCTCGAGGGGACAAGGGCATAGAAGGCACACAAGCCTTTGGGGACACATCGGGCATTGGAGAAACATGAGGGGTTACAGGAGATCAGGGAACACGCAGGGCATTGGGTGATGCAGAAGGAAATGGAGATTACGGGACATTGGGCGACACAGGACATGCAGGGACACATTGTCAGGACCAGGACATCAGGGAACACAGAGAATTAAGGACATATGGACATGAGGCACAGACCACAATAGGGACACACAGGAAAGAGGGGGAATTTGAGGCATAAAGGACGCACGGGACACTGGAGAAATATGCAGAATGGGAGGAGATGCAGGAGATGAGGGAACACGCAGGGCATTGAGTGCAAAGAAGTCTTTGGGGAGACATGGGGCACTGGAGACACATGGAGTATCAGAGCACACCACTGAAGGGTCACAGAGGACATCAGGGGGCATATGGAGCACTGGGTGGACATATGGTGCATAAGGGACACAGGATATTAAGGACACATAGGACATTGAGGGGCCTGCCAGGGGAAGGGGACACCCCAGGGATGCAGGACGTCACAGCAGGGATGGGGGCATTGGGGCAGTGATAAGACAGGGACAAGCAGAGTTTCCCCTGTCCCTTCCGTGGGCACTATGGTGGTCCGTGGGGTGGTGACACTAGTGTGGGCACAGTGTGGGGACACCCTGGGAGCCACCAGCACTGGGTTCCCGGTTGTCCCCACCTCCCTGGGTGCCCTCGCGGATGCTGAGCGTGTTGGGGCCCCCACAGGGCTCCCGCCAGGTGCTCCCTGAGCAGCTCAAGCCGCTCTGGGTGTGAGACAGCCCTTCCCGAGAGCATCGTTGTGGTAGAGACGGCCGAGCGGCAGGGCCAGGTGAGTGTCGGGGCACCCCCTGGTCCTGATGGCGGTGGGGGGACACGAGGACCCTGCCGGGCATGTGCTGACCCCTCTGCACATCCACCCCTGTCCGTCCCCAGCTTGTTGGGGACCTGCTGCAGGAGCAGAAGAAGCCACTGGTGGCTGCTGTCAAGTTGCAGGCCAAGCTCTCGGACGTCCTCACCCACATCCAGCACCAGTGAGTGTCACCGCTGGGTCCCCAGGATTACTCCAGTCACCCTCAGTAGTTTCCATGTCTCCTCTGTGCCAGACCTGGCGTGCCCATATTGCCCATGTCCCCTCCATGTCATCGTTGGGGCGGTCGTGGTCCCCATGACCCCCCTGTGCCATGTTTTGGGTGCCCATGGTCCCCATGACCCCATTGGGTGACCCCACCCACCCTAACATGCCCCAACGCTCCATGGGATCCCCAGTGGGTCCCCCCCAACCTGGTACCCCCCTGCACACAGTGGGAGCCACTTTGGGTGCCCACTCCCAACCCAACATGAGAACCGCTGGGTTCCCCCGTGACCCTGCTCTGGGCCCAAAGGGGACCCCAAGCGTCCCCTGCGTGTCCTGAGTGGTGCCCTCGTTGCCCCAGAGCTGCCAGCTCAGGACAGAGGTGCTCCAGGTGGTGGAGGTGGTGGTGGTGGGTGCACAGAGGGGCACAGCCCCCTGTTGCCTTGTTTCCTGCGGCGGCTGCTGCTGGGCACCCGCCGTGCCGAGTGGCCGGGCTGTCTGCGCTGCCTCCTCGTGCTGCAGGTGCGTCACCTTGGTCGGGGACAGTGCAGGGACGCAGGGGGACACAAGGCATTGGGGGCCATGGGATATTGGGTGGACACCTGGGGCATGAGGGACACATGGGAGATTGGGCACAGATGGCATCAGGGACACAGGGGGCATGTGGGATTAGGGATACAGAGGACAGGAGGAGTGAAACATAGAGAACTGAGGACATGCGTGGCATGAAGAACGCAGGACATTAGGAACACAGCAGGACCTTGAGGGGACAGGGGCATAGAAGGCACATAAGACTTTGGGTGTGGGAATATAAAGGATAAAAGGTTCCTGAAGGGAACCTGTTGAAGATTGCAAAACTAGGACTAAGGAACTGCTGGTGAAGCAGAGGAGATCCAGGATTGGTCACTGGGATGCTGACGCTCCAGGATTGGTGGGTTAAGTTGTGTGAAGGTTATGTAAATGCTCAACCCTGGTTGGGTATTTATACCAACCCTTCAGCCTTTGGTTGAAGAGCATTGGCCCATCAACTACTCTACAGTGCTTATAACTTACTTTCCAAAGGAACTTTGTAGCATACGACAGTTTTCCTCTGCCTGAATTCGTGTCACTTCCGAGGATCCTCACCTCCCTCAGCATCACAAACCTCAGCTTCTTCTGACGATGATGATTGTATAAAATGAAATAAAATGGCAGAAAGTGATGTTTCACCTGTTTATAACTCCAGAAAGCAGTTTCAAGTGTCTTTTCTCAATGCATAGTACAAGGGAAACACACACAGTAGGTTTTTTTAGGACACAAAGTGACAAGAGGGTAAGAGTACCATGTTGGGTTTATGACTTTTCTTTGAAGGATATGTACATATATCTTTTTATACTTCTCAGTGGAGATCTTTAAATTAAAATCAGTAAGTTTGGATATGGAAATAACAAAACTTAAAGGTTAAGTTTTTGATAAAACAGTGCAATGAAAGAAAAAAGTCATTATAAACTAAACTACAAGTAGAAACAGATTTATAAAAAGTAGACCTTCTGAAGTGACCTTTTAGCAGCCCTTTTGTAATGGGACATTGACAGAAATGGCAGTGAGCAACTGAAGTGGCAAAGAAATGCAATGTACACAGGTTACATGCATGCAATAAATGCAGCAAAATTCACTTGCAGAAGAAATTTAAATCAAAGTTGAGTGTGTCTGTGTATATAAATATATTCAAGAAATTGTATCTCATTTATATGCAGTCATTTAGCCCTGGAGAGTACCTGTGCACATAACCTACTTTCCAAAGGAGCTTGGTAGCATATGACAGTTCCTCTGCCTGAGGCCGGAACGCTTCCGAGGATCCTCACCTTCCTCAGCATCACGAACATCAGCTGCTTCTGATGATGATGATGATTCTGTAACTACAGCAGGAGGATACACTTCAGAGGAGCTCTCATGCACATCTCCCTTCCTGAAAATTCTTGCTGTGCTGCACAAAACCAGGAAAACTGCCCCACTATTGCTGTAGCAAGAGCACTGTTTCCCATGCTGAGTAATACTGCCCATTTACTTGACTTCCCACGTGTCTGTGGCATCTGTTGCCTTTTATTTGTGTTTGGTTGTGAGCATGTTGTGAATGTGTTCCTTCATTTTTCTGAGCATCTGTCCTGAGCTCAGCCCAGCCCAGCCCTGACATCCATCCCTCTGGCTTGTAACCCCGATGGCAATAGGGAATTATGCACACATGGAAATTATCCAGTAGTTAGCTCACTTCTGTGAGCAGTAAAGATAATTTAAAGCCAGAATTAACCTATCACCTGAGTTGCATAAGCTTTTTCAGCAGCTTCATTCTTCTTGGAAGCATGCATCAAGTTTCCCTGCTTAAAAGAACCAAGAAAATCAGTCACAAATATGCAGAGCACCTGACATGCACGTACTTTGTGCCTGTATAGAAACTTTATCAAGGCACTGCATATACACAAAAGATCCAATTTTTCTGCTCTACTTTGAAAAAAAAAAGGATTTTGGACCTAAGCAGGAAGCTACGAAGGCAACTTTCTAGCCTGCTCACAAAATGAAGTGTTCAGCATCCCAAACGAAGAATTCCAGTTACCAGCAAAAGGAGGCAATAAGGATTGCTGTGTGCTTCAACAGCAGCTCCTCCAGGGGCACAAGACTACTTAAGATGACGTGCAATGCAGGCACAGCAACAAATACACAGAAAGCAGCCACCAGGAAATGTGGTTTAGAAATTAGAAGGCTTCAAAACCCTAAAAAGGTAACTCTGGAAGTGCCTTTTAATCAGTGAATATTCTAAAATGGGCTTTAAGTCGACTTAGGAAAATGCTCACATGCTACATTTGCCTTTCACATCTGACTAAACTACACGATACAGGACATTCTTTGTAAAGTGAGGAGATTTTAAGAAAAAAATACGGGTCATGAGAAATCAAAGTTCGAGTCACGTCACACTGACAAACACACGGAGGCATTCTACAGTGCATTTTATAGGCTGTAACTTAACTGAGCTTTCCAACCTTTTTTTTTTTTTTTTTCCCCCATGATCAGAAACTTAACTTAGGAACGAAGGCTGAAAGGACAGACAGCTTGGTTGTGCCTGTGTGATGAGAGGCATCGGGCAGTCTGTTTGCCTCTCTAATCCCCAGTCACAATTTTCAGTAAGTTTTGAAGTGAATACCCAAGTCCTAGTAAGTCTGTAGACAATTTGCCCATTCAAAAATTGCTAAAAAGCAATTCAGGAAGCATGAAGCATGTAAAATGCATATGGTGGCATTTCAGTGCAGCTTCACATTTTCTAAAGACGAAATTTCCACCACCCTTGGAGAATACTTGTGGGATGGTATTGAGCGGAATGCTCAAGTTTGTGTATTCATCAATAAGGGGATTTCTCCCCAGTTTGGCTGAAGAGCAGGACAAAGGGAGGGGAGACTAAGTGGAGCCATGAGCAAGTGGGACAAAAAGAGCCATCTGCCAAGAGTTGGGGGCCTTTACAAAGGAGGGAAATAGGGGAATTCCCCCACATTCTTCAGCAGGGGGGACAAAGGAGTTGGTGAGCTCAGGTGGGAACAGATGGCGGGAGGCCGGAGTTTGGTGTAGGCGGGCCGGGAAGGCTGTAACTTCTGAGTACCTTGGCCAAGGGGGAAAAGGAGAGGGTGTCCCTCGGTCGGGAAATTAGGATAAAAGGGGGGCTGCGTCCCCCAGCAATGTGAGAGACCCCACAGGGATATGCCCGGTCGACTCTCCCTTTGTTGGAATAAAGTTTTAGGACTCCTCTGTCTCCTTTTTGGACATTCAGTTCTTCACAGCGTGATTTTCCACACAATTGGGGGCTCGTCCGGGATCCGTCCACCTTCCGGGAACGGCATATGGCGATCGGGGTTGACGGCGCACCTCACCATAGCTTTTGGTGATCGACTCCCTTCGACGGCAGCCTGCTCTGAACGACTGATTGGGTTCCAGAGACTGTCCGGAGACAGACGAGAAGCAGATCAGGGGGTTAAGCAGGTAGGACCGGGAGGGGGTCCTCAAGTGGTCTGACAGAAAGGACTAGGTCTTATGGAAAGGACCTCCAAGTAGCGCTAAGACTGACGGAAAGGACCAGGTTTGACGGAAAGGACCATTGAAATCTCACTGGTGAGTACTATGGGGCAGTGGGGAACAAAAGGGGTGACGACCCTGATATGGACATCCAGGGAGGGCAGCAGAGGGAAGCCAAAAGAGGATACTGGGAAAAAGGAATGATGACCTCGACTTATCCCCATATAGTCCCTTGGGGAGACTTTTGAGGATTTGGGATAACTTGTGCATTCCCCCAGAAATAACCAAGGAACTAATGATAAAATATTGTTTTGTTTGGCCAGAATATAAGTTATTAGGTGGCCCCCCTGTAGGGTCGGACGACGATCCTCGTCTTTGTCAGGTTTTGTGCCAGTATCTCATGATACTGAGAATGGTCTCATCAAGAAAGAATGTGCGTCTGTATGGTTAAGGGCAACATCTAGAGGAATCTATGTAACAAAAGAGAGAGGAGAAAAAGGGAAGCAGAAATCTGAAGAAAGGAAAAAGACAGATAGGGAGGTGTGGAATGTCCTCCAGTACCTTCCCCCATCTTACCATCAAAATCCATGAGGAGCCACAGCTCCTGTGGCTGTCGGGAAAACCTTGGTAATCACCAGCTTGCGCGGTTGACACAGCAGAACTAGAGGGTTTTTAGTTGCTTAAATTGGTTGTGTGCTGATAAATAAACCCCTCCTTTCAATGTTGCTCCTTGTTTGAAAGTTTGTCACTAGCGGTGGAACCTGGTCACCCTATGGAGGTGCTAAAGTTTTTTTTCTGGCTCTGTTTTGAAGCCAAGCAGGTTTTCATGCATCCAGACAACGTGTCTATGTGTGTACATGTGTATATACCTCTAGATCAAACAGACGTGCACTCTGGGTCCCTGTGCTCTGGCCTTGGACACTCAGCTTTGGACGGCTCAGACCCCGGGTCTCCGCAGTTACCGGGTAGAATTTAAATTTCCTTCTTTTCTTAGGAACCTTCTTCAAGACACTAGTTCATTGAAGACAGTTCAATGTCAGCTGGAGAAATGATTCCACCACCTTCAGATGTGTCATCGTCCTCAGATGAGCTTCCATCCCTTTCATTTGACATGGAATTTAACTTTACCAGGAAATATATTCCTATGTTTCCTATGTCTGGTCAATTAATACCTTTAAAAAGGAAGTGTAATAGCATGTACAGTGAATGGTGCTGTGCTAAATCTGCAGCTAAAACTCTACAAAGGAACCATGATTACATTAAGTTTCATGTCAGCACCCTAGAAGTGCAATGACCTTGACTTTTCCAGAGAAGATCTTCTGCTCTGATAAAAATCCTACCTCTTTCCCGACCTGTCTTGGGATCTCTCTTTCTATTGATTGCTGAGATCTTATCTGCATGCTTGCGCATTTGCAGTGATAAACTACTCTTGACAAACGAATGCAGAGATTCTTTTCTCCCTTCTCTCCCCATCCTCTTTCTTTACGGACGCAATCCCCAGACCTGACAGCAAATGAGGACAAAAGCAATGAGGAAGCGGAAGAAGGTGAGTAACAGCAACCTGGAAGGATCTCCAGGATCTCCGTTGAGGCTGGCTTCTAGATGAGGGTTGCACTTGGTCAACCCTTGCCCTTCTATTGCACTTAGCCCTCAAAGTTTGGAATTCACTGGCCGAAGTCAGCTGAAGCTGTTGTGAGAATAGATTGTTAAATGAAAAGTGGAAGTTTGGCAGGTTTCACTGATTTTCAGTGGTTTAACTTGGAATGAAATTACAGAACTGAGTAAATTTTTGTTACAGTGCAAAAACTGAAAGGGAAGCATATTAAAACTGAATGCATTATAAGAACCTTCCTATGTAAATAAACACTAGTAAGATCAATTTTATAGCAGTGGAATAAGAACTTCGTTCATAACACAAGTATTCCCACAAGTATTCTCCAAGGGTGGTGGAAATTTCGTCTTTAGAAAATGTGAAGCTGCACTGAAATGCCACCATATACATCTTACACCATGCTTCCTGAATTGCTTTTTAGCGATTTTTTGAATGGACAAACTGTTTACAGACTTACTAGGACTTGGGTATTCACTTCAAAACTTACTGAAAATTGTGACTGGGGATTAGAGAGGCAAACCGACTGCCCGATGCCTCTCATCACACAGACACAACCAAGCTGTCTGTCCTTTCAGCCTTCGTTCCTAAGTTAAGTTTCTGATCATGGGGAAAAAAAAATAAATAAATAAAAATAAAATAAAAGGTTGGAAAGCTCAGTTAAGTTACAGCCTATAAAATGCACTGTAGAATGCCTCCGTGTGTTTGTCAGTGTGACGTGACTCGAACTTTGATTTCTCATGACCCGTATTTTTTTCTTAAAATCTCCTCACTTTACAAAGAATGTCCTGTATCGTGTAGTTTAGTCAGATGTGAAAGGCAAATGTAGCATGTGAGCATTTTCCTAAGTCGACTTAAAGCCCATTTTAGAATATTCACTGATTAAAAGGCACTTCCAGAGTTACCTTTTTAGGGTTTTGAAGCCTTCTAATTTCTAAACCACATTTCCTGGTGGCTGCTTTCTGTGTATTTGTTGCTGTGCCTGCATTGCACGTCATCTTAAGTAGTCTTGTGCCCCTGGAGGAGCTGCTGTTGAAGCACACAGCAATCCTTATTGCCTCCTTTTGCTGGTAACTGGAATTCTTCGTTTGGGATGCTGAACACTTCATTTTGTGAGCAGGCTAGAAAGTTGCCTTCGTAGCTTCCTGCTTAGGTCCAAAATCCTTTTTTTTTTTCAAAGTAGAGCAGAAAAATTGGATCTTTTGTGTATATGCAGTGCCTTGATAAAGTTTCTATACAGGCACAAAGTACGTGCATGTCAGGTGCTCTGCATATTTGTGACTGATTTTCTTGGTTCTTTTAAGCAGGGAAACTTGATGCATGCTTCCAAGAAGAATGAAGCTGCTGAAAAAGCTTATGCAACTCAGGTGATAGGTTAATTCTGGCTTTAAATTATCTTTACTGCTCACAGAAGTGAGCTAACTACTGGATAATTTCCATGTGTGCATAATTCCCTATTGCCATCGGGGTTACAAGCCAGAGGGATGGATGTCAGGGCTGGGCTGGGCTGGGCTGAGCTCAGGACAGATGCTCAGAAAAATGAAGGAACACATTCACAACATGCTCACAACCAAACACAAATAAAAGGCAACAGATGCCACAGACACGTGGGAAGTCAAGTAAATGGGCAGTATTACTCAGCATGGGAAACAGTGCTCTTGCTACAGCAATAGTGGGGCAGTTTTCCTGGTTTTGTGCAGCACAGCAAGAATTTTCAGGAAGGGAGATGTGCATGAGAGCTCCTCTGAAGTGTATCCTCCTGCTGTAGTTACAGAATCATCATCATCGTCAGAAGCAGCTGATGTTTGTGATGCTGAGGAAGGTGAGGATCCTCGAAAGTGTTACGGCCTCAGGCAGAGGAAAACTGTCATATGCTACCAAGCTCCTTTGGAAAGTAGGTTATGTGCACAGGTACTCTCCAGGGCTAAATGATTGCATATAAATGAGATACAATTTCTTGAATATATTTATATACACACACACTCAGCTTTGATTTAAATTTCTTCTGCAAGTGCATTTTGCTGCATTTATTGCATGCATGTAACCTGTGTACATTGCATTTCTTTGCCACTTCAGTTGCTCATTGCCATTTCTGTCAATGCCCCATTACAAATGGGCTGCTAAAGGGTCACTTCAGAAGGTCTACTTTTTATAAATCTGTTTCTACTTGTAGTTTAGTTTATAATGACTTTTTTCTTTCATTGCACTGTTTTATCAAAAACTTAACCTTTAAGTTTTGTTATTTCCATATCCAAACTTACTGATTTTAATTTAAAGATCTCCACTGAGAAGTATAAAAAGATATATGTACATATCCTTCAAAGAAAAGTCATAAACCCAACATGGTACTCTTACCCTCTTGTCACTTTGTATCCTGAAAAAACCTACTGTGTGTGTTTCCCTTGTACTATGCATTGAGAAAAGACACTTGAAACTGCTTTCTGGAGTTATAAACAGGTGAAACATCACTTTCTGCCATTTTATTTCATTTTATAGAATCATCATCGTCAGAAGAAGCTGAGGTTTGTGATGCTGAGGGAGGTGAGGATCCTCGGAAGTGTCACGAATTCAGGCAGAGGAAAACTGTTGTATGCTACGAAGTTCCTTTGGAAAGTAAGTTATAAGCACTGTACAGTAGTTGATGGGCCAATGCTCTTCAACCAAAGGCTGAAGGGTTGGTATAAATACCCAACCAGGGTTGGGTATTTATATAACCTTCACACATCTTAACCCACCAATCCTGGAGCGTCACTATCCCAGTGACCAATCCTGGATCTCCTCTGCTTCACCAGCAGTTCCTTAGTCCTAGTTTTGCAATCTTCAACAGGTTCCCTTCAGGAACCTTTTATCCTTTATATTCCCACACCCGAAGTCTTATGTGAATTCTATGCCCCTGTCCCCTCAAGGTCCTGCTGTGTTCCTAATGTCCTGCGTTCTTCATGCCACGCATGTCCTCGGTTCTCTATGTTTCCCTCCCCTGTCCTCTGTATCCCTAATCCCACATGCCCCCTGTGTCCCTGATCCCATCTGTGCCCAATCTCCCATGTGTCCCTCATGCCCCATGTGTCCACCCAATATCCCGTGACCCCCAATGCCTTGTGTCCCCCCGCATCCCTGCACTGTCCCCGACCAAGGTGACGCACCTGCAGCACGAGGAGGCAGCGCAGACAGCCCGGCCACTCGGCACGGTGGGTGCCCAGCAGCAGCCGCCGCAGGAAACAAGGCAACAGGGGGCTGTGCCCCCCTGTGCACCCACCACCACCACCTCCACCGCCTGGAGCACCTCTGTCCTGCGCTGGCAGCTCTGGGGCAACGAGGGCACCACTCAGGACACGCAGGGGACGCTCGGGGTCCCCTTTGGGCCCAGAGCAGGGTCACGGGGGAACCCAGCGGTTCTCCTGTTGGGTTGGGAGTGGGCACCCAAAGTGGCTCCCACTGTGTGCGGGGGGGTACCAGGTTGGGGGGGACCCACTGGGGATCCCATGGAGCGTTGGGGCATGTTGGGGTGGGTGGGGTCACCCAGTGGGGTCATCAGGACCATGGGAACCCAAAACATGGCACAGGGGGGACCTGGGGACCACGACCGCCCCAATGATGACATGGAGGGGACATGGGCAACATGGGCACCCCAGGCCTGGCACAGGGGAGACATGGAAACTACTGAGGGTGACTGGAGTAATCCTGGGGACCCAGCGGTGACACTCACTGGTGCTGGATGCAGGTGAGGACGTCCGAGAGCTCTGCCTGCAGCTTGACAGCAGCCACCAGTGGCTTCTTCTGCTCCTGCAGCAGGTCCCCAACAAGCTGGGGACAGACAAGGGTGGTTGTGCAGAGGGGTCAGCACGTGCCCGGCAGGTTCCCGTGTCCCCCCGCTCCCAGCAGGACCAGGGGCTGCCCCGACGCTCACCTGGCCGTGCCGCTCGGCCGTCTCTACCACAACGATGCTCTCGGGAAGGGTTGTCTCACACCCAGAGCTGCTTGAGCTACTCAGGGAGCACCTGGCGGGAGCCCTGTGGGGGCCCCAACACGCTCAGCAACCGTGGGGGCACCCAGGGGGACGAGGACAACCAGGAAGCCAGTGCTGGTGGCTCCCAGGGTGTCCCCACACTGTGCCCACACTGGTGTCACCACCCCACGGACCACCATAGTGCCCAAGGCTGGGACAGGGGAAACGCTGCCTGTCCCTGTCTTGTTACAGACCCACTGCCCCGATCCCTGCTGTGACGTCCTGCATCCCAGGCACGTCCCCTTCCCCGGGCATGTCACTGAATGTCCTGCGTGTCTCTAACTTGCCATGTATCCTTGATGCACCATATGTCCACCCAATGCTTCATATGTCCCCCGATGTTCTCTGTGGCCCACCAATGTCCCACATGTCCCTGATACTGCATGCGTCCCCAGTGCCCCATGTCCCCCCTATCTCCCATGTGTCCCTAATGTCCTGTGTCCCTAATGCTCCACATGTCCCTCATGCTCTGGCTGTCCCCTGATGTCTGTGTCTCCCTGATTCCCCATGTGTCTGCCCATGCCCTGGGTGTCCCTAATGTGCTATGGACCTGGTGGCAAACGTGTTCCCAAGCTCCATGTCGCCCCAAATATCCTGTGAACCCCTGATGTTCTGTCTCCCTGATGGCCCTTGTGTTCCACATCATCCTTGTGCACCCAGCGTCTCAATGTGTTCCTTAAGACCCAAATTCTCCCAATTCCCTATGTATCCCTAATATGCTCTGTGCCTCATGTCCTCCATATCCCCAATGCTCTGTACATCCCATCATGGCCTCTGTCCTGACAATGATCCATGTGTCCACACGTGTCTTGTGTCCTCTTATGTCCTGTAATCTCCATTAGCTCTTGTGTCTCTCAATGCCCTGCATGTTCCCAGATCTCCTATGTCTCCTCCTGTTCCCCATGTTTCTCCAATGCCCTATGTGTCCCCAAAGGCTTGTGTGCCTTCTATGCCCTTGTCCCCTCGAGGTCCTGCTGTGTTCCTAATGTCCTGCACTCTTCATGCCACGCATGTCCCCAGTTCTCTAGGTTTCCCTCCCTGCCCTCTGTCTCCCTGATCCCACATGTCCCCAGTCCCGTCTGTGTCCCTGACCATGTGCTCCCAATCTCCCATGTGTCCCTCATCCCCCAGGTGTCCACCCAATATCCCGTGGCGCCCAATGCCTTGTGCCCCCCCGCGTCCCTGTACTGTTCCCGACCAAGGTGATGCACCTGCAGCACGAGGAGGCAGCGCAGACAGCCCGGCCACTCGGCACGGCGGGTGCCCAGCAGCAGCCGCCGCAGTAAACAAGGCAACAGGGGGCTGTGCCCCCCTGTGCACCCACCACCACCACCTCCACCGCCTGGAGCACCTCTGTCCTGCGCTGGCAGCTCTGGGGCAACGAGGGCACCACTCAGGACACGCAGGGGCCTGAGATGACCCCTGTCCTGAGATGCAAAATCCCCCCATCACCACAGATCCCTTCTTGCTTCCTCGACAGGGACCCCCAAGCCCTCTTGGGAACACAGTTTCCCCCCTTTCTCCTGCACTCCAAAATCCCTCATCCACTCGGGGACCCCAAATCCCACTTTAGGGACCACAAATTTCTCCTGCAACCCCAATGTCCCCACACCTCAGGAGCCAAGGACCCCAACTCAACCCATATCCCCCCCTCTACCCCAAACCCCAGCCTCGGTTGCCAGGCAGCCTCCACCCCAGCTTGCCCCTCACCTGACTGATGTCATCTCCTCGTGGCTGCTTTTCACTTGGGTCTTCAACTTTTTGGGGCTTCCTCCAGAATCCATGAGCTTTTTATGGTCCTCCTCCTGCAGCCTGTGCAGGGAAAGGTCACTGGGGGGATTAGGGCAGTCGGTTGGGACACCCCAATATGGGGGGGAAATTACGCATCCCCATTTGGGGAGAAAAGGGAGCTGGGGGCACCCAAACCTGGGGTGGTGAGTCCAGAATACCCCAATATTATGGGTGAAATTCTCTAGGGCACCCCAATATTGTTTGTTTGTTTGTTTTGAGAGAGAAATATTGGGTAGGGTCTCAAAAAACTAGGAGCGACTCCAATATGTGGGGGGGGAGAATTTGGGGCACCCACATACTTCGCAAAAGGGTCAGGATACCCCAACTTTTCAGTGAAGGCAGCTGGGAGCATCCCCAATACTGGGGGATTCCAGGGGACCCCAATACTGACAGCCAGGGGTGCTTTGGGCACCCCAATGTTGGGGGGATCTGGGGCACCCCAGTATTTTGGGTGAAGGGAGCTGTGGGCACCTACACTACAGGGGGGGGTCTGGGAGATGTCGGAGGCACCTCAGTATTGGCCGTGCAAGTAGCTGGGGCCCAACAATACCTGGGCCGAAGGGAGTCTGGGGCACCCCCAATACTGGGGAGGGCTCTGGGACACCCCAATATCCAGTGTAAATGGAGCAGGGGGCAGATCCATATTTGGAGGAGCCTGGCAGAAGTTGGGGACACCCTAACACTAGGGGTGTACTGAGTGGGGGGGGATCAGCAATGCTGGGGAGGTCTGTGGCACCCCACAACTGAGGGGAAAGGGACCTGTGGGGCACCCTCCAAACTGGAGAGCTCTGCGGTAACCCAGGACAGGGGTGAAAAGAGTTGAGGGAATCACCAGGGCTAGGGGGGTCTGGCAACAATATGGGGGTCTCTGGGGACTCCATATCCATATTAAAAGGTGCTGGGAGTCCTAGGGCACCCAATATTAGATGTAAAGGGATTGGGGCACCTCAGTATTGGGGGCAAAGGGATTTGGGGGCACTGCAATCCTGGGGAGGAACTGGGACACCCCAATATTGGTTGAAAATGTAGCTTGGGACACCCCAATCCTGGACAGGGTCTGGGAAAGGTTGGGGGGAACCAAATACTGTGGGGGTGAAGGGAGGTGGATTCACCCCAATACCAGGGGTATCTGGGAGAAGTTGAGGACACCTCAATATTGGGAGTAGAGGGAGCTGGGGGGTGTTTGGGACCATCTGCAGAGCCCCATTTTCCACAGGGAGCCTAGGGGCCCAGAGACACCCATGGGTGCCTGGGGGGACACCCTACCTCACCCAACACTTAGAAGTGTCTCAGCAAGGCCAACAATTTCTGCTTGATGTTGGGCTGCTGTTGCGGAGAGCGGGTAGGTCAGGGCAGATGCAGGGGCAGCCTGGGGACCCAGCACCGCTGGGGACATCCTGGGGACAACTCTAGGACCTGGCACCCTGGCACGTGGGGGAGCATCCTGGGTACTGCCCCCAGCTCCTCCTGCGGCACCCACAACACCCAAGGCAGCAGCAGAACCCTCCGGGCACCCTGGCACGTCCACCCTGGAGAGGCACCTGCTCACCAGGGTCCAAGCAGAGTCTGGGAGCATCCTCCTCCTCTTCGTCACTTTCTGCAGCTCCTCTTTCTTGTAGAAAAGGTCCTGGGGGACAGTGTGACAGGGTCGCACCATCGGGGGCACCTGTGGGTGCCACGCAGGCAGTGGGACACCCACCAAGCACCCACCTGCTGTGCAGAGCATCGTTGCTGCCCTCCTGCTCCAAGTAGATGCTCTCCTCCTCTGAACAGTTGTCCATGTCAGCAGAGTCATCTGGGGGCACCCATGGGTGAGCACCTGGCTGGGCTGCCCACCCTGGGGATGCTCCCGTGCCCCATTTCAGCGATTGCTGCCACTGCTGGGGGAGCTGCCCTGTGCCCTTGGCCATCCCCATTCCTTGCTCTTCCCCTCTGACTCCAGCGGTGTCAGCAGGGACTCGGGGCACCCGTGGGTGCCTTGGGGGCCTCACCTGGCATCCTCCTCTTGTCCTTGTTGTCCATGCGCCGCTTGACACTTCATCTGAAGCTCGGTGAGGGGCACTGCCACGTTCTGCGCGAGCACCTGCAAACCTTGGGCGCTGGGCACCCAGGAGCTCCACGCTTGCCTCCGGCCTCCCGCATGCACCACAGACCTGGGTGTCTGTGAGCTCGCTGCTCACTCTGGACACCCACAGGCACCTGAGGACCCTGGCATCGGGGTGGCCCCAGCAGGTGCCCACACGCACCCGAGGGCCCAGGCGTCCGGGCGCCCACATGAACCCAAGGGCCCAGGCTTGCAGGTACTGGCCTGCAGGCACATTAGGGACAGGCACCCCCACGCACCCAGGTGTCCCGGCACCCACACGCACCCCAGCACCCAGGCACAGGGGCACCTGCCTGAGGACACCCGAGGGGCGCACGCGCTGGGGCAGCCGGCAGGCACCCGCCGGCACGTGGGCACCCAGGGGTGCAGGGCACTCGGGACACATGGCCCCGCAGGGACAATGTGGGCACCCCTGCCCTGAAGGCTGCAGGGGCTCGGGCACGAGCTCTGGGCATCCAGGCTGCACGGGGGAGGCTGCTGTGGGTGAAGGGGCCAGGGGAAGGGCAGCTGGAGGGTCCCGGGCGCCTGTGGCAGGAGGGATCGGGGGCTGTTGCGGGGAGCGAGGGGCGCTGGGGGCAGGAGCTGTGCGGGTGAAGGGTGCTGGGGTGAGGGCCAGGCGGGGAAGGGTCCTGGGCACCGGAGTCTGTGGGTGAAGGGTGCTGGGGGCAGCTTAAGGGGGAGGGGTCCTGGACGGGGGCTGGGAGGGAAGTGTCCTGGGGGTGGGGGGTCCTGGCAACAGGGCCCTGCGGCTGCTGGGGGGAGGATCAGGCTGGGGGAAGGGAACCCAAGGGTCAACGGTCCTGGGGGTGGGGGCACAAGGGGGATGGCTCATAGGGCCTATGGATCAACTGAGCAGATGGGGACCCCCTGGCTGAAGTGTTCAGGGGGTCGGGGCCCTACGGAAGAAGGGTCTAGGGAGCCAGGACCCACGGGGAAAGTGCTTAGGAGGTGGGGGCCCATGGGGGAAGGGGCCGCGAGGTTGGGCTCCATGGGTAAAGGGTCCAGGGAAGTGGGGCCCATGGGTAAAGGGTCCAGGGAAGCGGGGTTCACGGGTAAAGGGTCTAGGGAAGCGGGGTCCATGGGTAATGGGTCCAGGGAAGGGGGGTCCACTAGCAAAGTGTTCGGGATGTGGAGGTCCGTGAGTGAAGGGTCCAGGGTAGGGGGACCTACGGATGAAGGACCCAGGGGATGGGGGCTCATGGATGAAGTGTTCAGGGCCTGGGGCCCTATGAATAAAAGGTGGAGGGGCTTGGGGTCTTCTTGTGCTGTATCCACAAGGTGGGGGCCCATGGGGGAAGGGTCCAGAGGTTTGGGCCCTTTGGAAGGGTTCAGGGAACCGGGGCCCAGGGGTGAAGGCTTCAGGAGGCGGGGGTCTACGAATGAAGGGTTCAGGGAACTGGGGCCCAGGGGTGACGGGTTCCATAGGCGGGGGTCGATGGATAAAGGGACGTGGAGGTGGGAGCCCATGGGGGAAGGGTCCCGGTGATGGGGCCCTATGGGAGAAGCGTGCAGGGGATCGGGGCCCATGGGGAAAGTGCTCAGGAGGTGGGGGCTGACGGGGGAAGGGGCCGGGAGGTGGAGGCCCACGGGTGAAGGGTTCAGGGGAGGGGATCCTTCCGAGGACGGGTGCAGGGAAGAAGGGTCCAGGGACAACGGGTTCAAGAGTTGGGGGTCTACGAATGAAGGGGTCAGGGAACCAGGCACCATGGACCATGGGTTCAGGGAAACGGGGCCCACGGGGGAAGTATTTGGGAGGTGGGGGCTCATGGGGTAAGGGTGCTGATGGGGGGGGACCCTTAGTGATGGGTACAGGAGTTTTGCGCCCGTGAAAATTGGGTCCTGTAGGTTGGGGAATACAAGTTGTGGGCCCTGGGCCCTGGGGTCCACGGGGGATGGTTACTGGGGGCGGGGGCCCACGGGTGAAGGGTCCAGGGCAGCGGGCACTACGGAAGGAGGACCCAGGGAAGCAGGACACATGGGTGAAGGGTTTGACAGTTGGGGACCCATGGGGAAAGGGGCCGGGAGGCGGGGGTCCATGAATGAAGGGTCGAGGGGAACAGAGTCTTTGGGTAAAGCATCCTGCAGGTTGGGGCTTTCGGGTGAAGGGTTCAGGGGAGGGGACCCTTCCAAGGACGGGTGCAGGGAAGAAGGGTCCAGGGACAACGGGTTCGAGAGTTGGGGGTCTATGAATGAAGGGGTCAGGGAACCAGGGACCACGGGTCATGGGGTCAGGGAAACGGGGCCCACGGGGGAAGTATTTGGGAGGTGGGGGCCCACGGGATAAGGGTGCTGATGTTGGGGGACCCTTGGTGATGGGTGCTGTAGTTTTGCACCCGTGAGAATTGGGTCCTGCAGGTTGGGGAATACAAGTTGTGGGCCCTGGGGTCTGGGGTCCACGGGGGATCCTTACTGGGGGCGGGGGCCCACAGGTGAAGGGTCCAGGGCAGCGGGCACTACGGAAGGAGGACCCAGGGAAGTAGGACCCATGGGAGAAGGGTTTGACAGTTGGGGGCCCATGGGGAAAGGGGCCGGGAGGCAGGGGTCCACGAATGAAGGGTCGAGGGGAACAGGGTCTTCGGGTAAAGCATCCTGCAGGTTGGGGCCTTCGGGTGAAGGGTTCAGGGGAGGGGACCCTTCCGAGGACGGGCGCAGGGAAGAAGGGTCCAGGGACGATGGGTTCGAGAGTTGGGGGTCTACGAATGAAGGGGTCAGGGAACCGAGGACCACGGGTGTTGCGTTCCATAGGTGGGGGTGGATGGATAAAGGGATGTGGAGGTGGGAACCCATGGGGGAAAGAGCCGGGTGATGGGGCCCTATAGGAGAAGGGTGCAGGGGACCAGGTCCCATGGGGAATGTTTTCTGGTGGTGGGGGTTGATGGGGGAAGGGGCCGGGAGGTGGGGGCCCACGGGTGAAGGGTTCAGGGAAACGGGGCCCACGGGGGAAGTATTTGGGAGGTGGAGGCCCACGGGGTAAGGGTGCTGATGGGGGAGGACCCTTGGTGATGGGTGCTGTAGTTGTGCACCCGTGAGAATTGGGTCCTGCAGGTTGGGGAACACTGGCTGTGGGGTCTGGGATCTGGGGTCCACGGGGGATGGTTACTGGGGGCGGGGGCCCACGGGTGAAGGGTCCAGGGCAGCGGGCATTACGGAAGGAGGGCCCAGGGAAGCAAGGCCCATGGGTGAAGGGTGTGACAGTTGGGAGCCCATGGGGGAAGGGGCCGGGAGGTGGGGGTCCAGAAAGGAAGGGTGCCGGGTACCAGGGCCCACGGGTGATGTGTTGCATAGGTGGGGGTGGATGGGCTCCTGGGAATGGGGGTCCATGTGTGATGTGGTCCTGGGGGGGCCGTCCCATGGATGAAGGGTCCCCTGGGCCTAACCGTGGGACTGAAGGAGCCTGATGTTTCGAGCAGGCGGCTGAGGGATCCTGGGGACGTGTTCCCACGGGTGAATGTTCACTGGGACTTTGGCCTGGCGTGGGGGGTCTTGTGGGTGAGGGTTCTATAACAATACAGACGTAGTCGGGAGTTTTGGGGATGAAGGGGCCTGGGGTTGGGAGCCCGAGGTTGAGGTGCCCAGGTGGGACGTGTCCCTGAGTGGGGGGCCCTGGTGTTGAGGGCCCGAAGGTGACGGGTCCTGCTGGTTGGGACCCAGCAGGGAGGGCTCCTGGTGCTGGTGGCCCCACAGCGAGGGCTCCTCGTGCTGGGACCCCCAGGGTGGCAGGTCCCGGTGGCAGCGCCCCAGGGGCACTGGGTGCCGGGGGCCGCAGGGCGAGGGGCGCTGCGCGCGGGGGCACCTGTGCGGGGGCTCGCGGGGCCGCGGGCCCCGTCTGCAGCTGCAGCTCCGGCGTGAGGGGGGCGCTGGGCCCCACGGCCCCCTCCAGCTCCTTGGAGCGCAGCACCCGCGGGGAGCCCTGTGCCGGGCTCGGTGTCACCAGGAGGCACCCAGCAGTGCAGGGGCGCAGGGCCCCCTTCCCCCTGGAGCCCCAGCCACTCCATGGAGTTTCCCTCCTTCCCCAGGAGCCCCTGGCAGCTCTCCAGACCCACTGGAACGCCCAGCTGCACCACAGGGCACTTATGGGATCCCCTCCAGACCCATGTCTGCACCCCAGGGCAACCACTGCAGCCCCAGGTGGCTTGGGACCCGCCTGCACCCTGGGGCAACCTGGGAACCCCACAGACCCACTGGGATCCCCCTGTTGCACCTTGGGGAACCCTTGGTCTTGCCTAGACTTCTTGGTACCCCCACCTGCCCCTGGGGCTCCATGGGACCCCCAGACCCCTTCAGACCCCCTGTGGCACCACAGGACACTCTGGGGATCCCCAAAACCTTGCAACCCGCTGCCTGCACCCTGGGGCACCCAGGGGACTCCACCAGATCCTTCGGGACCCCCTGTGCAGCACAAGGCACCTTTGCCCCCCTGCAGCCCTCTTGTCACCCCCAGGCCTGCACCCTGAGACACCCTTGTTGCCCTCCAGACCCACTGGGACCCCCCACCAGGTACCCTGGGACTCCCTTGCTCACCCAGACCCTTTGGGACTCCCCTGCTGCACCCTGGGGCACCCATGGAACGCCCAGAGACTCATCAGAACCCCCTGCTTGCACCTTGGGGCACTCATGGGACCCCAACAAACCCCTTGGGATTCCCCTCTTGCACCACAGGGCACCTTTGGAACCCTCCCCCTGCTACAGATGCCTCGTAACCCCCTGCCTGCATCCTGGGCACCCTTGACCTGCCCCCCCTGCCCCACACACACCCACTGGGACCCACTCCTGCACCCTGGGCACCCTTGGAACCTCCCAGACACACTGACATCCCCCTGCCTGCATCCCGGGCCACCATTACCCATTGGGATCCCCATGTTGCACCATGGCAACCCCAGGCCCCTTGGAACCCCCATGTTGGACCCTGGGACACTCATGGGATCCCCAGATCCCTTGGATTCCCTGTATTATAAACCCGGGTACCCACGGGACACTGCTGACCCCTTGGGACACCCCAGCCTACACCCCGAGGCACCCATGGGCCCCCCAGACCCTTTGGGACTCCCCTGTTGCACTCTGGGGCATCCTTGGGGCTCCCAGACCCCTTGGGTCCATCCTGCCCATGCTCTAGGGTACCACTGTGCCCCTCAAGACCTGTTGGGACCCCCTGTGTGCACCCTGGAGGACCCGTGGTCCCTTCGGACCCTTTGGGACCCCCCCGTTGCACCATAGGGAAACACTGAACCCCCACTCCCACCCCAGACCACTTGGGACACCCCTGTTGCACCCTGGGATCTCCCCAGACACATTTAACCCCCCATGTGGTACCCTGGGGCACCCACGGGACACCATCCCCCCAACTCATTGTGATGCCCATGTTGCACCCTTGGAATCCCCTTGGGACTCCCCTGCCTGCAGCCTGGGGCACCCCTGGGCCCCTCCAGGCCCCTCGGAATCCCCCTCTTGCACCATAGGGCGTCTTGGGAAGCCCCTGGAACCATTTCCCAACCCCTGCCTGCACCCCGGGACAGGACCCTTGTGCGCTTTGGACCCCGCAGTTTTCTGGGACCCTCACCAAAAGCCCCGATGATCCATCCCATTGGTACACCCTCCCACCAGCTCTGCCCTGCGACAGCGATGGGACCCCCCAGACCTCAGGAGCCAGGGGCCCCTTCGGCAGCTTCCCCACAGACCTCTTTGAGCCCCCCAGATACCCTGGTGTCCCCCCCAGGGGAAGGAACCCTTCGGTCCTGACTCTCCCACCCACGGGACCCCCTTGGGTCTCACCTGGGGCTCGGCAGTGGTGGCGTTGGGGTTCTTTGCCACTACACGCACAATCCGCAGCCTCTTCAGGAAGGCTCTGAAGAACCTGGGGAGGATGGGGGGCGGGT
This sequence comes from Tinamus guttatus, assembly GCF_059628265.1. Classification (NCBI taxonomy): domain Eukaryota; kingdom Metazoa; phylum Chordata; class Aves; order Tinamiformes; family Tinamidae; genus Tinamus; species Tinamus guttatus. The sequence goes on from NW_028288921.1 coordinate 806,497, forward strand.
CAATGGACAGAGTGGGGGCCCGGGAGCCTGGGCCCATTCCCATAATCCCAGCAGGAGACATGGGGACCCCGGGCAGGGTGCGCACGAGCACAGTGTGTGCTGCAAGCAGGTGTCATGGGCATGTGCACGAGCACCAGCGTGTCTCACACACGGGTGACGTGACCATATGCATGAGAACACGTGTCCTACACAGGCAGGACACGAGTGTGCTGACGAGCACACACGTGTCACAGGAGGCACGGGTGGCCGTGAAGACTCACACGCCTGGGGTGCATCTCCCGTGTGCAGCACACACACTCGCCAGCTCGCACGCACCGCGCGCACGGATGGCCAGGCTCACGTGCAGCCCCGGGGCCACACGGGCCCCTGCCACGAGGAGGCAGGAGCAGGCGCAGCGCACACGCACACACGGGCACGGGCACGTCCGAGCACGTGCACACCCAAGCACACGCACGTCCCCGTGCTCGCTTACACACACGCACTTGTGCGCAGGCATCTCTCCATGTCTGCAGACAGGCGAGTGTGTTTGTGGGGCCGTGTCACACGGGGAGGGGACACTGGGAGGACAAAAGTGCCAAGTCCCTGCACCCCAGGGCAGAGGGAGGGCAGTGACGGGGACCAGGGGTGGGGGTAGATGGGGACCGGTGGGACCCTGCACCCAAGGGCAGAGAGGGACATGGCCCCCACGGGAAGCGGCGCTGGGGGGAAGGGCCACCCGGGCTGTCTGTCACCCAATGCAGGGGGGTACCCAGCCCCAAGGGGGCAGCTCTGGGGGTGCCACGGGGGACGGCAGCACCCAGGGGGGCCAAGAGGGGACGGCACCCGCGCGGCGGCTCCTGCCGCCGCTCACCTCGGCACGCAGCCGGCCGAGCTCTGCTTCTCCATGGTGGCTGCGCAGCTCCCGGGCCCCGCCGCCTGCCGCGCGCTCCCGCACAGCCCAACGGCCGCTGCCCACAACAGGCAGCAACGGCCCCAGCCTCCGGCTGCGAGGCCGCGGGGCCCCAGTCGGCCCCTCGCGCCTCGGGCCGCCTCCAGCCGCCGCCTCCCGCGGTCCTGAGCGCCTCTGGCTGCACAGGGATCGCGCAGGGATTGGTCGTGCGGGACTCGCGCCGCCCGCAGCCGCCGCCGCCCGCCGCGCGCCTCGCTGCGGCCCCGGGGCCGCCGCCGCCTGCAGCCGCCGCTGCCCAACGGCCGCCTCACGTGCTGGCCCCGCCCACGGCACGCGCCACCACGCCCCCAGCCTCCCGCCGCGCGCTCATTGGCTGCTTCTGCCGCTGCCCCGCCCACCTGCCAGCAGTGCTCAGTACCTGCCCCGCCCCTGGGCCCCGCCGCCACCTGATTGGCTGTGGATTAATGAATATTCGATAACATCGGTAACATTGGAGCCCAGCGCTGCGGCTGGTGCCAGCAGGGGACGATCATCTGTGGGCTGGAAATGTCCCACTGCAGAAGCCTCTGCTCCCGCCACATAAGAGGACAGGACACCTGCCCAGGAGCAGGAAGTTGGTTCGTTTCCTCCTGCTCCATGGACTCTTCACGGGGAGTTAATCCACACACCAAATGCCCATGGAGAAGCTCCTGGGATGCAGCGGGGTTCAGTTCCCTCCTCTGTGCTCCGCAAGTTCACAGGAGGTTTCCCCTTGACTAAATTTTATGTCTCTCTGCATAGGAGCTTCCTGTCTAAGCTGCCATCGTAATCCATAGGGATGGAGAGAAGGTGGCAGCTGGACACACACAGACACCTTTGGACTTTAGAAGGGACAGAGTGGTGGTGGGGTTGTGTTTCCATGTGTTTCCTAAGTAACGCAGGACAAGGCAATGGGCAGCCTTATGCCAGACTTAGCCTCCAGAAAAACACTAAGTTTTTGTCTTTCTTCTGAAGCTGGGGTCAACAGCACACCAATGCACCCAAGGGATTGCAGCATGAAAGGGCCTCTGCTCTGCCTGTGCGCTCTGTGGGCTCCAGGGGAGGAGGTCAGAGTCCCAGCGTGGTCTTTCAGGGACCAAGGGCTGCATTCGGGGTTCATGTCCCTGGGAGCACTGCCAGTGGAGGTGCAGAATGGTCTCTGAATTGCATGCCTGGGGCTGTCGCACAGGTGACAGTGCTGATGACAGATGCCCATCCTTGTGGAAGGGAACCCAAGGCTCCAGGACAGCTCAGGGGAACCCCGGGGATGCCTAGGGGTGGCAGTGAGTGCAGTCTCACCAAACATGAGGCAGTCCATGGTAGAGTCCCCCAAAGACCATGCAGCAAATGCAGGCACGCCTGGGGAAAGGAGGGCTCGGCAGTTCCTGGAGAAGCAGGGGGGACCCAGGAGGCTCAGGGAAGGAGAACTGGAGAATGATTCATGCACTCGCAGTGAAGCAGCACAGGCCGCAGCTAGTGCACCCCTGAAAACATCTCCTGCTCTTGCAAGAGCCCTGGGGTCACTCTGAGAACCATTCAAAAGCCTGGACACGTGCCAGCCGTGTTAGTTGTGAGCAGCCCTGTTTGGCTAGATCTGCTTCCCACCCCAGCCACCAAGGCCAGTGTGGAGTCAGGAGTCACCCATGGCCTTAGGGCCCCACAGACCCACTAGTTTTTTCATGGAGATTTTCTGACAACAACTGACAAGGGGAGAAAAACCTTCTGAGGGGTTTATTTGGAGCCGGCGATGGCTGTTTCCACCTAGGGCTTGTGTGGGCACATGGCTGCTATGGGGCACGATGCAGCAGCCTCTCTGTAGCCCCCAGGACACGGTGTCTGTCGCTCTGCGCCAGCCCCCGCTCTCAGGATCCTGCTGGGCTCTTTCACCTGCGCCACTCCTCTCGCTGCCCGGTGATGGCAGCGGCAGCAGAACGCTCTGCGCAGAGCCCGAAGCACCGTCCTGAGCCGCGAGCGCCATCGCTGGGGAGCCGCGACGTGTGGGAGGTCAGCGATGCCTGCGGTGGGAAGCAGAGCTGTGGGCAACGGGCTGCAGGGCGCAGGGCTGAACCTGCCCGTCCCTGCCACCAAGGGCTTCCCAAGGGGCTGTGGCCTCAGCACAGCAGCCCCCGAGGGCTTCCTGCTGCCGGCCTCGGTGCTGCTCACTGTCCCATACAGACCCGCTGTCCCCAGCAGGGCTCTGCATGCAGGTACATACCTGGCTCAACGTCTGCTGTGGGGCTGCAGGAGGATGATGACTTCTCCTCTTGGGGCTCCAAGTCCACCTGCATGGGCAGAGCAAGAAGACGCACCCGTCCGCCATTGGCTGCTGCTGCTCAGGGTACCGGTGCCCTGGGGTGCACAGGGGAAAGGGTTTGGGGCTGGGGGAGGCTGCCCAGGGCTGCGTGCCCAAGGGAAGGGACCTGCGGCTGGCAGGGCAATGGGACACGGCTCCTTGTGGGGCTGTAGCAGCAGGGCTGGGCTGGGGCCATGATGCACAGGGGAACAGAGGCAGCCGCTGCGTGGCACAAGGGGGCTCGTGCACTGGGTGAGGAGGGGGCTGCTGCTGGGGCTGCCCCTTCCCTCCTCGCTGGGCATCCAGGCCCCAGGGCTGAACGTGGTGCAGGGGTGGAGGGGATGTCAGCTCTGCACACTGAAACACTTGGAAACAGAGAGGACCCAGCATCTTTTCCACACCAGACATCACCAAGGGTCAATAGCTGGAGGGGAAATCTGGGCACCATGGACAAGGGGGATAAACAGGATAGGGCAGCTCTGGGCACCCCCTCTGCACACCCGCCCACACAGCTCACATACCAACTCCCTTGGATCGTGGGGATAGGTGACATGCTCCATGCTTACCTGGGGAGCAGGGCCTGCAGCCAGGGGAGAACCTGCTGCTTTTGCTTCCTGCAGCAGAGATTCTTCAGCTCCTCTGGGCATTGCTGGCTCAACAGAGGAGCTCTCCACCTCACCGGGTCCCTCACTGGCAGCCTCTGCTTGTTTGATGTTGGGCAAGCAGGACACCTTCTCGAGATCCATCTCCCTTTCTGCAAACAGGCTGCGCAGACTGGGTCTGATCCATGGCAAGGAGCTGCTTTCCTCTACCTCATCCCTTTGAAGAAGCTCTTCATCAGCATCCTCCTCCTCATCACTCTGCTCAGCTATTTCATCCAGGTCTTTCCTCCATGTTTTAATGTTCTGCTCAGGGGCATGAGCATAGAGGCGCTCCAACACCTCCCACTTGCCCTTGGCGTCCTTGAGGAGCTCCACTTGCGTGATCTCTGGTTTCCACAGGTTGTGGAAGGAGTTTCTGGCAAGGAGCTAGGAGGAGAGAGGCAGAATTTGTGAAGGGAGCTTCTTTTCCCAACAAGTGCTGGGACAACCCGGCTGTCACAGTGTGGCACCGGGGCCGGCCCCAGCACCGGGAGGGCTCCCACCTGGCCCAGCCCTCCCTTGCACTCACCTCCTTGGGTCTCACATTGAGGGATCCTGATGCTGACAGGGAGAAACGCTCCCCATGGCCCTCCTCTTCCTCGCCCTGGCTCTCCTGCAGGCTCTGCTCCTTCCTCAGGAAAGTGACTTCCCGGATCTGTGCCAAGCTCTGCCCTGTGCGGGCCAGGCAGCTCCTGTCGAGCTCCTCCAGTGCCTCTGTCTTGACACTGAGCACCCCCAGGTACCGCGCGGTGTTGTCTTCGTGCACACGCAGCGGCCTTCCTTGCACGTGGCAGGTGATGCCCACAGGCTGTTGTTTCGGGTCCTGCCGTGCCGGTGCTCCTTGTGGTGTCCCTGTCCCACTATCCTTGCCTGGGGAAGCTGGTGTCCCAGCCCTGCTGACCTCCCTTTCTCCCCCTTGAGCGCAGGGATACGGCCCTTCCTCAGCTTCAGGGGCTCTTCCTTGGTCACACTCCATGGTCTGGAGCAGCCACGAGCTTGCCTGTGTGCCTTGATCGACAGTGTGTGCCAAGGCATCAGGCTGTGCTGGCTGCTGGCTGGCTCCAGGGCTCGCGTCATCAGGATGGCTCAAGGGGGCAGACCCCAGCCCCACGCCTGCGTCTTCCAGATCCACAGCAGGAGGTGTGGAGCCACGCGGGACAGGCCCCTGGCTCTCACACCTCAGCTCCATGCCAGCTTCTCCATCAATGCTCTGAACGAGGCTGACAGGCTCAGGTGAGAAGGGCAATGAGGATTCCAGTGGGGCCATTTCACTGCAGCACCCGGCAGTGACGTCTTGTGAAGAGCTGGGTGGCACCACTGCAATGGAGGAGCTGCTGAGTCCAGCCTCCTCCGAAACACCTTCAGCTGCCATCGCACCCTGCTTGGGATCATCCGGGGCAGAAGAGGCCACTTCATCTTCAGGATTTGCCCTGGCAGGCATTTGTTGTTCAGGAGGAATAGTCTGTGTTCCCGGGACAAAGGAGGAGCTTCCCGAGTGCTGCTGGCTTTTCAGGGAAACATTTGTCCTCTCACGACCCCCTTGCAACATCCTGGCTTCTCCCACTGATGATGCTGAGGACTCAGGCCTAGATCGAGGCAGGAACTGCACATGCTCCTGAGTTTCCTGGGTGAAAGCATGGGTCTCCCACTTGGGTCTTTGAAGTGGAGGCAAGGCCAGACACGATGCCTTTACCTTCTGCTCTTCCCTTCTCTTCCCTGAGTCCAGAGCCATCCCAGCACCAGGAACAGATGGGAAGCGTTCCCTGGCAGCACCTTTGCTGGAATCTCTAGTCACCGTCTCCAACGCCACGTTCATTCTCCCCAGGACTCTCCTGGCCACCTCTTCCTTGTCCAGGGCAAAGGCCCTGCCTTGGGGAGAAGACCTGCAGGACATTTCCAGAGCAGGCAGCTTGGTGTGACTTGCAGACCCTGCTGGTTTCACTGCAGAGTCCTCCAGGCCTCCCTGTGCCTGCCAAGCTGCCTTGGCTGGGAGAGGTGGGAAGCTGGGCACACCCAATGTTCCCGATCTTGTCCTGCCAGTCAGTGTCCTGCTGTATCCCAAAGTAGCCTTCTTTGCAAGGCTGGAGGAGGGATGCAGATCTTGCACTGTGCAGGAGACATCACTGGCCGTGTCCTCCACGACCTGCAATCGAAGCCCACCACAAAGACCAGGTTACTGGTGTCCTTTTCCCTCCCTCCATGCTTCCCAGATGGACGCTTGGCTGTCACCGCCGCTCAGCTCTGTACCTGTGCGATGCCGTGTTGCGAGCAGCGTGAGCCCTGAGGGCCGGGCAGTGGCGGCAGCCGGTCCCTTTGGTGGGACGAAGCTGGGGTCCATCTGCGCTGCACTGCTGCGGGCAGCTCCTGCTGGCCCACCTGTGGGGAGAAGGAGGCCCGTGATTAGGGCACTTGTGTTGGTATGAGCAGCTCCTAAGCACAGGAAACCCCAGCCTGGCGTCGAAGGGAACCTCCTGGCTGAGCACAATGTGGCTGTGCGTGGCCTGGACCTGCTCTCTGCCCTCAGCACAGAGCTCATGGGGTTCACGTGGGCCTTGGAGCATCCAGATCATGGAATCATTATATTTGGGAAAGATTTTCAAAACCATCAAGGCCAACTGTAAACCCTTCAGCACCATGCCTGCTATACATATTCCTACATGCCTCATCTACACGTTTCTTGAACACTGCTAGGAACAGTGACTCCACCACTTCCCTGGGCAGCCTCTTCCAATGCTTTACAATTCTTTCCATGTGGAAAGTTTTCCTAATATCTAACCAGTTCCTCTCCTGGTGCAACCTGAAGCCATTTCTTCTTTTCCTATCAGTATTTTAGAGATCAGCCTCCCCTCACTGCACCCTCCTTTCAGGTAGTTGTAGAGAGCCATAAGGACACCCCTGAGCCTCTCTTCTCCACACTAAATAACTCCAGCCCCCTCTGCCGCTCCTCATAAGGTCTGTGCTCCAGAGCCTTCACCAGCTTCATTGCCCTTTGGAAATATTCCAGCACCTCAACGTTTTTCCCATGCCCAAATCTGAATACAGTATTCAAGGTGCGTCCTCACTGGCATCAAGTACAGTGGGAGAGTGTAGGTCAGGCTGCTTTTCCCACGCCCAGGAATACAAGTCCCCTCACTGGAGGAGCTCCTGCCCCACTATCGTGACCCAGGGCTCCTTCCTCGCCATCCTCGTGCTCTCCATGCGGGTCTTGTCCTTGCCTCCCACCTCCCCCTCCAGCCCCACCACTCACCTCACTCATGCTCTCTTGTGCACTGGAATTCCTTTCCGTGGATGAGGAGCAGGCTTTACCCTGCTGTTCCTTCTCCATGTCTAGGAACTTCTCTGAGGATCTCTCACACGGGCACCAAGGGGAGTTGCTCCCTGCTGGTTGCGCCACTCTCCTCAGAGTGAAGACCCCAGCAGGGACACGGTCACCTTAGGGACTGCCCCATCACAGTGACCTGTGGGCACGATGTCACCCCCATCACAAAGCCCTGGGAGTCGCCTGGGGACACCAGGCACCACGTCATTTCCTCCACTCCCCACCCCTGAGCAGGTCTCTGGGGCGCAGGATGAGTTGTCCTCTCCACAGCTCTGCGCTCCCCTGGGCTGCCCCTCGTCAGGCGCTCCATAGGAGACACCCACCATGAGGCCCCCCTGTTGCTCTGCCCCCCATCCTCGCCCCTGTGCTCTCAATTGCCTCTTGGTTCACCCCAAGGCAGAGCTCCCTGCATCCCACTGCTCCCTCCCTGCGCTTCTCTTTCCCACATCACCTCGTGGCTATTCCTTGCCATCCCAGGCCGTCGCTTCCTCACTCTTTTTGGAGTCCCCCTCCTCCCTGAGTTGCTCCCACTTTGAGGCTCTCCTCACCAGGGTGGCCGCCTGCTCGACCATCAGGTCAGCACACGGGAACAGACACGTTTTACACCCCTTCAGCTCCATGTGGTGCCAACCCCCAACTGGCCACCACGAAAACACAAAATACTTGGGACTCTTGCACTTAGGTTCCTGATGTGGGCTTGTTTCCACCCACACTCATTTACCACTGGTGAACTTCCTGCCCTGTGGGTGCAGCATTGAGTGGCAAGAGTGGAGAAGGGAGTTAATACCATTTATTAATTGCAATCAATATGTAAAGAAATCATTCTTGTCCCCATCTAGGTGCCCTGCCTAGCTAAGAGACATTAGCTATCATCTTAATATGTAAGAAATCGTTATAGTTTTTATTGATATATACAGGGTTTTTAACGAGGTTCTACAAGTGGAAATGAGTGGGAAGAATACAGCAAGTGTTGGCGAACAGTTAAAGGAAGGGAAAGAAGGGAAAGCATGGGAAAATTACTAAAAGCATAGGGAAAAGTTCAAAGGTGTGGCAAATGAGCACAACAGTTGGAAAACAATAGATGGTAAACGTAAGCATTGGAAAAAATTGAAATGGCGGGAAGAAGTGCAAAAACACTGGTGAAGTGTCAAGATCATGGAAAATAGGGAAAAACATGGGTAAGGAATGATAGTGTAGGAATATGGTCAAAAGTGTGGGAATGGTTACAAAAGTGGAAAGAGTATGAAGTGATGGGGAAAAAAAGGAAAGTGCAAAAAGAACTCTGAGAGCTCAATAATATCGAGAAAGCATGGGAAAAGAAGGAGAGGTTGGGTAAAAGATGAAAGGGTAGGAAAATCTTCACAAGTGTGGAAAAATGGTCACAAGCATAAGAGGGAATGTTTGTGAAAGAGAAGGAAAAAAAAAGTCAAAGCATGGGAAAATTATCAAAGTAGAGGAAAATGTGGGAAGCAGTGGCAAAGTGTAAGAGTACTGGTGAAAATGAATCTGTGGGGAGAACATCCAAAGCAGGAGAAAAATAGACCGTGTGTGAAGCCTTGTGGAAGGGTCCAGGGTCCCCCACATCTCCAGCGTGCCCTTGTCCTCAGAAGGCGTCTGCCCCCAGGGAGGAGGGACGCTCCTGCCTTCTTGTCAACGCCAGGTGCCTGCAATGTGCCCCTGCTCTGCTGCCTGTTGCTGAGGGTCCCCGAGGCAGCCCCACTGTCTGCAGACCCCTCTCCTACCATGGAGCAGGCCTTGCCTGCGCGTGCCTGGAGACCCCAGCAAGGCTGCGCATGGAGGTGAAGGTGTCACTGTCCTCGATCAAAGTCAGGAGGCTGCCCAAGGGCAGGCAAATCTCCACCTTCCTGTTATAGAATCCCTCTAAGACTGCGCATGCACACATTCCAGAAGGGGGTCTCATTCCTCAATGTGATGGTCCTGCTTTCCTCATCCTTCTCATTCTCACAGTGACTTTGGCCTTCAAACTTTCTTAGACAGCATTTTGTAGTTAGGCTGGCAGCAAAGCAGCCTAAACAGCAGTTCTTGTTTCTCCTGAGCTAGCAAACTTTGTTTGTTTGTATAACATGTAGCCACTATGTGCTTTCCCTTCTTCCTCAGAGATCTGGGTGTTACAATCTTCCTTTGTTGGTGGCCTCTGCGGAGCATTATCAAAGTTGAGTATTGTTCCTCCATCCCCAGCCCCAGCACCGTCATTCTCACCCAGGCCAGGAGGAGGGGAGGCCTTGGGAGAAACAGAGCTGGGCTGTGCAGAAAGAATGGCAGGAGCCGCCTTTACCTTGGGACCTGTGATAGAGGTGAACCAATCTCCAGGAAGGACAAGATGCCAGCGAAGAAGTCCCTTGGCCTGAGTTAACAGCCTGAGGTCATCATTGGCCCCAGTCCCGTTCACGTCATCTAGGGGTGTGAAGAGTTTCAAGAGAGGGAGAGCTAGAAGGTTTGAAGGGTGCGGAGACCTTGGGGTGATGTGCCTCTCTCATTTATGAAGTAAGCTTGGCTGTAGACTGTTAGGAGTTGGCTGAAGGACAGTGGTGGGATCCAGACATGTGGGCACTGTTAAGAAACCTGAGTGCCCAAAACCACTTGAAAGGGACAGATTTACCCTGTAGGTCACAGGGTGTATCTGCTAGAGACACACGGCTGTGCTGGACGCCCCAGGCATCCAGCATGGCCTGTTTCTGTGTCAGTGAATCAAGTGCCTGAACAGAATGAGATGAATTGTTTCAATGTCAGCATCTGCTCGTGTCTCAGCTTCCTAGTGAGTAGAGCTCTGGTAGCAGTGGGCATCTGATAACATTTTGGGGGACCAAAGCAATTCCATACCTGCTCCCAATATATGCTCTAGAAGAAAGTAGATATGGCGATCACAGCAATCAGACACTGGCACATGCCTTCAACCACCTCTGACCCTTCCAGTGTCACCAAGGGTTTGTGTGTGTGCAGCTGACACCCACCCTGAACGACCAGTGATTGGGAGCATAGAGCAAGACCTCCCATCCAGGCATCCCTGCTGTGCTCACTTCAGCTTGGGCAAGGGGAATCCCACCTGCTGTGTGTTTCTGTGGAGCTCACCACAGCATACCATGGCAGCCCAGGGTCTCCTAAACCAGTCTGAGAATCCCAAACTGGGTGACATCAACCAATACCTGAACACTGGGAAAGTGAGCTCTATTCTTGTATTCATTTATCTTGCCTAGCTAAGAGTTGGGAAGAGGGGCTTCCTGAGTGGGACACTTTTAGCTCTTCCAAGTAACCATGCTCTGATGAAACAAACTATAGTGCTGACACCAGTCTTTCCTAGTGTTTAGAGAGGGATAATCAGGGCGTATTTTGGTTGACTACAGTGCACATTTCCCAGGAGGAGGGAGCACGAGGGACAGAGAAATTGGTGAGTTCAGCCGGGCCTCTGCTCCTGAGCGGGGCCAGGCTCCTGGGACAGAGGCAGCTCGTGGCAGCCTGGCAGCACTGCCCAGAGACAGCCGAGTGCAGGAGCAGCTCCTGTGCCAAGAGCAGCAGGGCTGCGGGCACTGCCTGCTGCTGCGGACAGGAGAGGAGAGAAGGCAGCGAGAGGGGAACGGCAGTGTGGAGTGGGAGCACAGAGCAGAGCTCACTGAAGGAAGAAATCTTCACAAGCCCTTGTGTGGTAAGTCTCTGTCTGCAGGGTAAAGCTGCTGAGGTTCCTGGAGGGATCTTCCGAACCCATCCCACCCCATGACTGATAGGACTTGTCTCTCCTGGAGTAGCCAGGGCATGGCAGGAGAAGGAGCTGATCCAGCTCAGGGATTCCCTGATGCACCTTCACAAGGCAGGGCATGCTGCTCCTTTCTTCCAGGTATTGCTGCAGGGGTGTCAAGTGCTGGGTGTGCACATAGGTCTCCCCAGGTTTCTGAATCAGAGCAGCAGCATCCCTGCACCCGAGGGAGCACCCTGGGCAGTGACTCTGCTGCCTGCAAGGGTCAGTGCTGCACAGAGAAGCTCTGGCAGGGCTGGCTCCCAATCAGACAGGATCATCTTCCTGTTGACACTGTGCTGCCTCGCTCAAGTGTGCTCACCTTGTTCATGTACAGGACATGTCCAAAGAGTCTTTTCAACAGGAAGATCAAGAGAAGGGCTACTTACAAGGGCAGGAACTTTCCTCTTCCTGTCTGCACTTTCTGTTATCTCCCTAACTGCTGCAGGCAGAAAAGTGTATACTGTTTTGCCAAGGAAGTGGGACTCAAGCCTTCCCTCTCAGAGACCAATAGGTCTGTGAGAAATTTTATAGAGCCTCTTCAACCCACCTTAGTCTGCAGACAGCATCAGCATCAACTTTGTGCTATTTATTCTACTTGCTCCGTAAAGTGCCTCCACAGCGATGCCCCTGGACAGTGCCCTGTCCCCAGAGGCTTGTGTAGGGCAGAACTGAGCACACAAAAGTCATGTCTCTGTGAGCACAGACTGACAAAAATTGATGGGACAGACTAAGGTGACATCAGGGACTGCTGTGGGCAGCAGAGATGGTCAGGGAAGGAGAGGGAAGTGCCCACCATGATGGGAGGATGGATTTGGGGAAGTCATGCTCAGTCCTTCCAATGCAGACACCTTCCTCTGAGCAAGCCCTGCCACGTCTCCTCTGCCACCCAGCAGCCTCTCTGCCCTCACAGCCTTGGGGTCCAGGGTATCAGCCCACTCCACTACAGCCCGATCCCTGGCAAAGGACAGGGGCATCCCTCCTGCTATGGGCACATTCCCTGCTGCCCAATATAGGGGCTTCAGATGCTTGGCCTGCAGTGTCACCATCTGTGAGGTAGCATGCCCACATAGGTGAGGTAAGGGTGTTCCTGAGCGCCCCTCTGCCTGTCTTTCCTTTCTCCCCTTGGCAGAAGTATCGCCGGATTGCTCCTTGTTTCCCCTCCTGTTCTTCTCTTGGGCTCCCTGGGGTTGCAGAATTTGCAGATGCAGGTCAGACACCTATCTTGCAAGCTGTGGAAGAGAGGAATATGGATGAGAGTGAGGTGCCTCCAGTCCCCTCTAACCTCTGCAACTCCAGGAAATGCAGCCCATGGGTTTAGGAACTGAGCTAACTCTCCCTTAAGCACAGTCCATCTTCAATGCAACTTCATTTGACCATTTTGCCTGTAACGTCTTAATAGACTTGGAGGTGCCCTCAGGAGGGACATTGCTGCCTCCTGCCATCTCTGCGATGTCCAGGAGACCTCTGAAGAATCTGTTACAGAGACTGAGAGTATGAAAAAACGGTTTGGAAAGTGCACATGGGCAGGTGAAAAGAGCCCTGCATATTCTTGGCTAGAAGCAAAGCTTGGAGACCTCCCTCAGGTGCCCTGAGAAAGGGAGAGAAGTTGGAGGTCGGAGGTTTTGAAACTGGACTTGCCTGCTCTTAGGAGGGGCTGGGTTCTTTCTAGGGCAACGGATTAGGGTGATCATCATGCACCTCAAAGAGGTTTGGGCACACAACAGGTGCAATCAAGGCTAATAGGCAGAGGAGCTCTCCTCACTCTGCATAATGTGACTATAAATACATTTTCTCACTATTCCCAGTAGAAACGCCGAAAATTTCTGGCTCTGAGAAACACTCTGCAGAGGTGAGAGGGGCATCCCAAAGAAAACACATGTCAAAGTAAATGTTAAAAATACCCAAATTGTACGCTCAATACACATTCATTAGCAGTGGTGCTGTAGATACTGAAAAGCCCTTTTACAAACCAGGGGGATTTCACCTGAAAAACTGTGAATCTCAGAGCTCATCACCCCTCTTGTCTCCTTCCCACTACTGTAGAAGTGGACAGACTTCCCTGGAGCCCATGCGGAGATGCCCCTGCTCCTCACAGCACATTCAGCCACCCCACACGGAGGCTCAAGGAAGGGAGCTGCATAAACATCTCCATGAAGAGACAATATGGGCAGGGTGTTAGAACCGGAACAAGTTGGGAGATATTTAACTTTAAAAATCTGGGATAATTGCTCAATATTTTTTCTTTTCTGAACAATCCACAAACCCTGGAGAGAGCGAAATGTCCAACAGCAGCTCCCTCAAAGAATTCCTGCTCCTGCCTTTTGCATACAAGCGGGAGCTGCAGCTCTTGCACTTCTCGCTCTTCCTGGGCATCTACCTGGCTGCCCTCCTGGCCAATGGCCTCATCATCACAGCCGTGGCCTGCGACCACCGCCTCCACACCCCCATGTACTTCTTCCTCCTCAACCTCTCCCTCCTTGACCTGGGTGCCATCTCCACAACTGTTCCCAAAGCCATGCACAATTCCCTGTGGAACACCAGGGCCATTTCCTATTTGGAATGTGCCTCCCAAATATTTTTCTTCTTCTTCTTGTTTGGAGGACAGTATTCTCTCCTCACAGTCATGGCCTACGACCGCTATGTTGCCATCTGCAGACCCCTGCACTACGGGACCCTCCTGGTGGAGCAGTTCTTCTGTGAGATCCCCCAGATCCTCAAGCTCTTCTGCTCAGACTCCTACCTCAGTGAAATTGGGATTATTGTGATTAATGTTTGTTTATTCTTTGGGTGTTTCATTTTCATTGTGGTGTCCTATGTGAAGATCTTCATTGCGGTGCTGAGGATCCCCTCCGAGCAGGGCCAGCACAAAGCCTTTTCCATGTGCCTCCCGCACCTGGCCGTGGTCTCCCTGTTTGTCAGCACCGCCATGGTTGCCTACCTGAAGCCCCCCTCCATCTCCTCCCCATTTCTAGATATGGTTGTGTCCATTCTGTACTCTGTGGTGCCTCCAGCCCTGAATCCCCTCATCTACAGCATGAGGAACAAGGAGCTCAAGGAGGCACTGAAGAAACTCATCCAGTGGGAACAAGGTCAGGGGTGACAACTGTTTCATTCACTCACCAGGTTATATGGTATCAAAGCTGTATTTTATCCATTTCCTTCTTTTTTACTTCTCCCTTTTACACCCATCTTAAAATAATAAATAATAATATAATATAAAGATACATAGTTTTTGTCACGACTGCACAAGAATCTCTCATTTAACACTTAAACATACACCATGATAAAGCTGGAAACCAGGCTTCCGTCTTCACTAGCAGAGAAGGGGCATTCTCTGAGCCCCTTCTTTGAGCTCCCTTGGATGTGCCCAGTGCAGGGAGGAGAGTTTCCTTCTGCAGCGTCTTTTCTAGCACTGACACCAAGGGACCTCTAGGGTACAGAGTCACGGCAGGAAAAGGGCAGGTGAGGTGAGACCAGGGATCCAATGTTGTTTGGGAGATCTCAGCTCTCGTGCCTATGGTTGGAGTGTCATCTCATATCTCTCTAATATGAGAGAAATGGCAACCAAGTGTCACCACAGGTTTCCATGGTTCCATGCAAAGCTCCAACACACAAAACTAAACATGAGTGAATTGAAGGAAAGTCTAGAGGCAGCCTTCCCATGGCAGTCCATCTTTCCTGAAGACACATTCCAGGAGGGCAGCAGGACTTTCTCTAATTAGAGTGGGCCTCCTCATTTCTGTGCTGTCCTTCCATGCTTTATTCTGCAGATATGGCCCAGGAACTCTCATAACCTGGTAGACATAGGCTTGTTTTCCCTCGTACCCTGGAAGAACAGGCAGGATCAGTCCTTAAGCCATAGCTGGATTCCAGAATAACATTTCCATAATAAAAGGGGATCTACCCTATGATGGTCCTGAATCTGGCCTCTCTTTAGAAACTGGAATCAAAAAATATGCCCAAGGGTGTGCAACCACAAATGGGCCTGCTCTTCTGCTTGTGAACTCCGTGAGATCCAGGGGACAACTTCGGCATTCCAGGGTGATCTGTTAGCCTTAATCTAGGGTCCATCTCTCAGTGACCACTGCAGACAGGCAATGGTCTCTACATTGCCTGTGCCAGGCTGCCCCACACATGACTGTGTTCCCCCAGGGAAGGGGCAGTGGAGGGTGATTCCTGCACCTGCAGTGAAACACCACAATCTGGAGCTAGTGGCCACCCAAAGACATCTCCTGCCATTGCAATATTGTGGGGGCACTCTGAGTACTGTCAGACCTCAGCTACCAGTAGCAGTGGCCACAAGGGCACACTGATGGCTCATGGTCAATTTGTTGCCAAACACGATTCCCACGTCCCTTTTGTGGAGCTGCTTTGCAACAGGTCAACCCTCAGCCTGTCCAGGGGCATGGGGTTATTCCTCCCTAGTTGTTAGACCCTGTACTTGCCAGTGTTGAACTTCATGAGGTTCCTCTACCTCCAATTCCCCAACCTCTCCAGGTCCCTCTTAAAGCCTTCACAGACCTCTAGGCTATCAGCCATTCCTCCCACTTTTCTATCCTCAGAAAACTTGCTGAGGGTGCACTCTGCCCCTTCAGGTCACTGATTAATAAACTGAACAGGTTTTGACTGACTCCTGATACCAATAGTTGCAGGTCTCCAACCAGGCTCTGCGCCACTGATCACAACCCTAAAGCCTAAACCCCAAACCCAGCTGCTCACACGGAGGTGACCTCACAGGTGCAAACCCCACCACATCCCTGCTGCTGCCTGTGGCCTTCAGAGACAGCAGCTTCCTCAAACCCCCTCCCCACACAGGAACCACTGCTGCCCTCTCAGCTCCTCTCACCACAGAGACCCCCCACCCACCGCCCACGCCTGCCTGCCTGCTGCCGGCCAATCAGGCACTCACAAAGACATGACGTCACAGCACCGTCCCGCCCAGCTCTCTGGCCCTGCCCTCCAGGGCAGCAATGGCCTCCCCAGCCCTTCCCCGCCAGGAGCCCAGCCCGGGCTCAGCAGCTGCTCCGCGGAGATGATCTCAGCAGCGCAGAGCCCCGCAGGGCCCGGCTGCTGCCCAATGAGGCGCTGCGGGAGCGGTGACCTCACAGTCACCAGGCAGAGCCAGCCCTGCTGCTGCCCAATCAGCTCTGCCCGCAGCAGGGACCTCCCAAGCAGCAGCCACGCCCTCTCCCTGCTGCTGGCCTATCAGGGGCTGCGGCAGCAGTGACCTCCTCGTGCCCAGCGCAGCCATTGGCTGTGAGGCCCTGCGGGGCTCCTGGCTGTGCTGGGGTCTGTGCGGGGCCGGGGCAGGGAGGGGAGCCCAGCTCGGGGCTGCTGGTGCTGGGGGTGCTGGTGTGGGGGCCTGGGGGGCTGTGTGAGCTGCTGTGTTGGGCTCAGCCAGCACTGCCCACCCCTGCACGGGGGAGAAGAGGGGCAGCCAGTGCCAGGGAAACCTGCCCTGGATTCTCTCCTTCTGCCCCCAGCACCCACACAAGGGTTGCAGCTGCCCCACGGGAGCCTTGGGGCTCAGGAAAGCCCCAGCCCCAGGGGTCCTTGCTTCTACCTTGTCCCCTGAGCAAGGTGGGACCATCAGGCAGGACTCTTGCAGCAGCCTCCAGCCCTGAACAGCCACAGCCACAGCGTGGGATCCACAGGGGTCTTTGCAGTGACAGTTTCTGTGTGACGCATCGGGAGGGAGCTCCTGAAGCTGGGAGCCTTGGTGTAGAGCAGCAGGATCACTGGGAACAAGAACTGGGGTCCAGGTTGCGGATGTTGATCCATCGGTCCCTATCTCACTCATCAGTCCCCATCTCATTTGACTCCATCAGCAGTTTGTGAGATGACCAGCTCCCGACTCTGCAGCTGATGAAGCTGGCGAATATCCCTGCAGTCTCCCTTCGTGCTCTTCCTCATCTCTGCAGAGTCCTGGGGACCATCTGACAGAAGAGAAACCCCATCTCCCTGGAACCCTGTCAGAGATGTGGCTTTCCAAACCACTGCCAAAGGAAGGACTTCTTGGGGTTGTTTATTCAGTCTGTGGCAGCTCATGAGTGATGCTGTGAGCCCAACTCTTCATGCCGGGGGTCTTGGCCCATTCTTTCCTCTGTCTCCTGTGCGTCTACCTAAGTTTCCCTTTCCCACATGTCCTGTTTAAAGTGACACTTTCTAACATCCCCTTTAGGGCACTATCTGGACACATCGTGACTCCTCCCGATACTCTGTTCACTCAGAGACCCACCTGCTCATTTGCCCTTTATGGAGGTTACAGCTTGCTCTGTCTTTCTGCAGTCTGCCCCATTAGTCAAGTCCTTACTATATGTATAGACTGTATGGATACATTCAAAGAGTGTCATTATTTTCCATGAAACTGTACTCTTTTTTTTTGTTTGTTTCTTTGTAACTAAAAGAAGACCCCCCTGTGCCTGTTGGCAGCCAGTTAGGTCTAAGTAAAGCAGGTGAGAACTGGGGCAGGTGATCTATAACACTGAGTGCAGACTTAGGTGGACTGAGGTTGGCTTTCAACATGAGTGATTTAAATTCCCGAGAGGCCGATGAGAGAAATGGTAGAGCTGGGGAGATGGAGAGGAAGATTGTGCATACAGTGCCTGATCTCTGGGACACTGCTTTTCCTACATGTGCTGCCTTCATTAGGAGTTACTCTGGATGGCTATAAATTGGACGGCGTGCTGTCTCCTATTGTTTAGAATAATAATCCAAAACTTTAAAAACATGAAATACTTGTATATGATTGTTGTCTTCAGCTTTCAGCTACACTGCCCACACCTTTCCAATTAGCATCAGAGCCCCAGCAAAAAGTGCCCTGCCAAAGCCCGTGGCTTGGTTCGTGTGTTTGGGGATACCCGTGCACCGATGGCACCGTTCACTTGGACCTGCTCTAGGTCAGCATCTGCCTTGGTCCTCCTGGCCCTCTTTGGAGCCTGAAAGGGAGAAGCCGGCTTGGTCCTGTCATCAGTGCAGGTGTCCCTTGTCCCTGTTGCCTGGCAGCTCCCATTCACCCCTGCCAGAAATCCCCTTCCCCAGGGCACGTGGCACTTGGTCCCCCACGGATGCCCATGTTGGCCTGACCCCGGCCGTCACGTCCCTGCCAGCACCACGGCCAGCACAGGACAGGGACATGTCTCCAGTTACAGGCCCGTTTCCAGCTGCCCCATCAAGGCAGTGAGGGTGACTGCCCTGTAACGTCACCCTTTGTGAGGTGGCATGCCCAGATGGGTAAGAGGCTTTCCAGGAGGCCTCTCTGTCCCTCTCCTTGCACCCCTTGGCAGCAGGGTCATGCGCCTTGTTTCCTCTTGTCCATGCTGCTCGAATACTTTCTCTCCGCTTTCTGCAGCTGGATGTTTTCTGCTGTGATTCAGACACTGATGCCACAAGCTGTGGAACAGAGGGATCTGCATGGCAGTGCGGTTAACCCACTTCGGTTTTGTGGAACTCCAGGAACTGCAATCCATGCATCCGGAAACTGATCTGAGTCTCGCTTAAGGACAGCCCATCTTCGGTGTAATGGTCCTTTGGCTTCTTAACTTTATTATCCTGCCAGGTTGCCACCTGCCCTCCAGAAAGGCTCTGCTGTCGCATGGCATGGCTGTGGTATCTCAGAGACCCATGAGGAATCAGCAGAGATGCTGAGAGTAGGGAGATGGTGTTGGAGGGCTGCAAAAGGGCTCAGCAGGAGCTGGTCTCCTTTGAGAGTAACATTGTACTCTAACTCAACAAAGTGAGAGCCTCAGGGACCTGGCAATGAGATGAATACATGATTTTATTAATTTTCCTTTCACAGTGTCCTAACTATGAGCTGGTGCTCCTTGGCCCATGCAAAACTCAGCCACAGCCAGAGGAGCTCTTTGGGTGCAATTCACTGAGTCCATTCTTGACTCCAGCTTGGGAGGAAGAGCCCAACCTTCAGGCACAGTGCTAAAAAATCCCTGGGAAGTCAGTTCTGACACAGTGAGAAGCAGATGGACAGAAGACCTCTGAATCAGAAAGACCTCTGAAGGACAGAGAAGAATTCACATATTTGTGTACAAACACACTTACCACACATGGCACAGGCCAACCACCAATGTCACCTGAAAGAGCAGAGAAATCACTTGCAAAGAGAGAGTGTATCTGCTAGAGACACGTGGCTGTGCTGGATGCCCCAGGCATCCAGCATGGACAATTTCTGTGTCAGTGAATCAAGTGCCTGAACAGAATGAGATGAACTATTTCAATGTCAGCATCTGCTCGTCTCTCAGCTTCCTAGTGAGTAGAGCTCTGGTAGCAGTGGGCATCTGATAACATTTTGGGGGACCAAAGCAATTCCCTACCCAGTCCAAACACATGGTCTAGAAGAAAGTAGATATGGTGATAAAAGCCTGGCACATGCCTTCAACCACCTCTGGCCCTTCCAGTGTCACCAAGGGTTTGTTTGTGTGCAGCTGACATCCACCCTGAACGACTAGTGATTGGGAGCATAGAGCAAGACCTCCCATCCAGGCATCCCTGCTGTGCTCACTTCAGCTTGGGCAAGGGGAATCCCACCTGCTGCGTGTTTCTGTGGAGCTCACCACAGAATACCATGGCAGCCCAGGGTCTTCTAAACCAGCCTGAGAATCCCAAAGTGAGTGACATCAACCCATACGTGAACACTGGGAAAGTGAGCTCTAGTCTTGTATTTATTTATCTTGCCTAGCTAAGAGTTGGGAAGAGGGGCTTCCTGAGTGGGACATTTTCAGCTCTTCCAAGTAACCATGCTCTGATGAAACAAACTACAGTGCTGACACCAGTCTTTCCTAGTGTTTAGAGAGGGATAATCAGGGATTATTTTAGTTGACTACAGTGCACATTTCCCAGGAGGAGGGAGCACGAGGGACAGAGAAATTGGTGAGTTCAGCTGGGCCTCTGCTCCTGAGCGGGACCAGGCTCCTGGGACGGAGGCAGCTCGTGGCAGCCTGGCAGCACTGCCCAGAGACAGCCGAGTGCAGGAGCAGCTCCTGTGCCAAGAGCAGCAGGGCTGCGGGCACTGCCTGCTGCTGCGGAGAGCAGAGGAGAGAAGGCAGCGAGAGGTGAACGGCAGTGTGGAGTGGGAGCACAGAGCAGAGCTCACTGAAGGAAGAAATCTTCACAAGCCCTTGTGTGGTAAGTCTCTGTCTGCAGGGCAATGCTGCTGAGGTTCCTGGAGGGATCTTCTGAACCCATCCCACCCCATGACTGATAGGACTTGTCTCTCCTGGAGTATCCAGGGCATGGCAGGAGAAGGAGCTGATTCAGCTCTGGGATTCCCTGATGCACCTTCACAGGGCAGGGCATGCTGCTCCTTCTAGGTATCACTTCAGGAGAGTCAAGTGCTGGGTGTGCACATAGGTCTCTCCAGGTTTCTGAATCAGAGCAGCATCCCTGCACCCGAGGGAGCACCCTGGGCAGTGACTCTGCTGCCTGCAAGGGTCAGTGCTGCACAGAGAAGCTCTGACAGGGCTGGCTCCCAGTCAGCCAGGATCATTTTCCTGTTGACACTGTGCTGCCTCGGTCAAGTCTGCTCACCTTGTTCATGTACAGGACATGTCCCAAGAGTCTTTTCAACAGGAAGATCAAGAGAAGGGCTACTTCCAAGGGCAGGAGCTTTCCTCTTCCTGTCTGCACTTTCAATTATCTCCCTAACTGCTGCAGGCAGAAAAGAGGAGTGTATTCTGTTTTGCCAAGGAAGTGGGGCTCAACCCTTCTCTCTCAGATATCAATAGGTCTGTGAGAAATTTTATAGAGACTCTTCAAACCACCTTAGTCTGCAGACAGCATCAGCATCGCCTTTGTGCAATTTATTTTACTTGCTCTGTCAAGTGCCTCCACAGCGATGCCCCTAGACAGTGCCCTGTCCCCAGAGGCTTGTGTAGGGCAGAACTGAGCACATAAAAGTGATGTGCTCTGTGAGCACAGACTGACAAAAATTGTTGGGGCAGAGTAAGGTGCCATCAGGGACTGCTGTGGCCAGCAGAGATGGTCAGGGAAGGAGGGGGAAGTGCCCACCATAATGGGAGGATTGATTTGGGGAAGTCATGCTTAGTCCTTCCAATGCAGACACCTTCCTCTGAGCAAGCCCTGCCACGTCTCCTCTGCCACCCAGCAGCCTCTCTGCCCTGACAGCCTTGGGGTCCAGGGTATCAGCCCACTCCACCACATCCAGATCCCTGGCAAAGGACAGGGACATCCCTCCTGCTATGGGCACATTTCCTGCTGCCCAATATAGGGGCTTCAGATGCATGGCCTGCAACGTCACCATCTGTGAGGTAGCATGTCCACATAGGTGAGGTAAGGGTGTTCCTGAGTGCCCCTCTGCCTGTCTTTCCTTTCTCCCCTTGGCAGAAAGATCGCAGGATTGCTCCTTGTTTCCCCTCCTGTTCTTCTCTTGGGCTCCCTGGGGTTGCAGAGTTTTCAGATGCAGTTCAGACACCTACCCTGCAAGCTAGGAATATGGATGAGAGTGAGGCACCTCCAGTCCCCTCTAACCTGTGCAACTCCAGGAAATGCAGCCCAGGGGTTTAGGAACTGAGCTAACTCTCCCTTAAGCACAGTCCGTCTTCAATGCAACTTCATTTGACCCTTTTGCCTGTAATGTCTTAACAGACTTAGAGGTGCCCTCAGGAGGGACATTGCTGCCTCCTGCCATCTCTGTGATGTCCAGGAGACCTCTGAAGAATCAGTTACAGAGACTGAGAGTATGAAAAACGGTTTGGAAAGTGCACATGGGCAGGTGAAAAGAGCCCTGCATATTCTTGGCTAGAAGTGAAGCTTGGAGACCTCCCTCAGGTGCCCTGAGAAAGGGAGAGAAGTTGGAGATCTGACGTTTTGAAACTGGACTTGTCTGCTCTTAGGAGGGGCTGGGTTCTTTCTAGGGCAATTGATTAGGGTGATCATCATGCACGTCAAAGAGGTTTGGGCACACAGCAGCTGCAATCAAGGCTAATAGGCAGAGGAGATCTCCTCACTCTGCATAACGTGACTATAAATCCATTTTCTCACGATTCCCAGTAGAAATGCTGAAAATTTCTGCCTCTGAGGAACACTCTGCAGAGGTGAGAGGGGCATCCCAAAGAAAATACATGTCAAAATAAATGTCAAAAATTCCCAAATTGTTCTCTCAATACACATTCATTAGAAGTGGTGCTGTAGATACTGAAAAGCCCTTTTACAAACCAGGGGGATTTCACCTGAAAAATTGTGAATCTCAGAGCTCATTACCCCTCTTGTCCCCTTCTCATTACTGTAGAGCTGGACAGACTTCCCTGGAGTCCATGGGGAGATGCCCCTGCTCCTCACAGCATATTCAGCCACCCCACCGTAAGGCTGAAGGAAGGGAGTTGCAAAAAG
The DNA here is from genome assembly GCF_059628265.1 of Tinamus guttatus. Classification (NCBI taxonomy): domain Eukaryota; kingdom Metazoa; phylum Chordata; class Aves; order Tinamiformes; family Tinamidae; genus Tinamus; species Tinamus guttatus. The sequence continues at coordinate 828,769 of NW_028288921.1, forward strand.
ATCTCCATGAAGAGAGGCAATATGGGCGGTGTATTAGAACTGGAACAAGTTGGGAGATATTTAACTTTAAAAATGTGGAATAACTGCTCAATATCTTTTCTTTTCTGAATAATCCACAAAGCCTGGAGAGAGTGAAATGTCCAACAGCAGCTCCCTCAACAAGTTCCTCCTCCTGCCATTTGCAGACACACGGGAGCTGCAGCTCTTGCATTTCTCGCTCTTCCTGGCCATCTACCTGGCTGCCCTCCTGGCCAACGGCCTCATCATCACAGCCGTAGCCTGCGACCACCGCCTCCACACCCCCATGTACTTCTTCCTCCTCAACCTCTCCCTCCTCGATTTTGGCTGCATCTCCACCACTCTCCCCAAATCCATGCACAATTCCCTGATGGATACCAGATCCATTTCCTACTTGGGATGTGTTGGGCAGGTCTTAAGTTTTACTATTTTCATATCAGTAGAGTATTCTCCCCTCACAGTCATGGCTTATGACCGCTACGTTGCCATCTGCAGACCCCTGAACTATGGGACCCTCCTGGGCAGCAGAGCCTGTGTCAAAATGGCAGCAGGTGCCTGGGCCAGTGGCTTTCTCTATGCTCTCCTGCACACTGGGAACACATTTTCCCTACCCCTCTGCCAAGGCGATGTGGTGGAGCAGTTCTTCTGTGAGATCCCCCAGATCCTCAAGCTCTCCTGCTCAGACTCCTACCTCAGGGAAGTTGGGTTTCTTGTTGTTAGTACCTGTTTAGTCTTTGGGTGTTTCACTTTCATTGTGGTGTCCTATGTGCAGATCTTCACTGCTGTACTGAGGATCCTGTCATAGCAGGGCCGGCACAAAGCCTTTTCCATGTGCCTCCCGCACCTGGTCGTGGTTTCCCTGTTTCTCATCACTGTATTGTTTGCCTACCTGAAGCCCCCCTCCATCTCCTCTCCAGCTCTGGATCTGGACTCGGTGGTGCCTCCAGCAGCGAACCCCCTCATCTACAGCATGAGGAACAAGGAGCTCAAGGATGCCATTAGGAAAGTGATTTCATGGACCTTTTTAAGCAGTGGTAATTTTTCCACATCTCTCCACACTTTCTGTATCCCGTAATTGGATTGAGCATTGTTTCTTCATGTTATTTTTATTATTACTTTTACTAGTGATAATAATTTTTATCGTGTTGCTACACAACTACTTGTATTCATTCCCCTGCTTCGTCTCACGTGATACCCTAAATTGTGTCGAATTCTGGACAAGGACTGGCTCCCTAACAGTATCTCTGTAATAAAGAAATTTCTATCAGTACAGTGCGTGAAAACTGGGCTTTTCCTCCAAAACTGGTGTCAAAAATAGGCCCAAGTACATGTACCCCTGGAGGGCCTGGTGCACAGGTTTCTCCACAGGTTCAGAAACACAGAGCTCAGAATCATGTAATGATCTTTCAGAGACCAAGGGCTGGTTTGAGAATTCACCTCTCAGAGTCCAAGGATAGTGGAGACGCTGAATGGTCATGGATTTACACATGCACAGCTCTCCTACGTATTAAGGCACAGTGTCAGATGGCTGTTCTCATGGAGGGGAAGCTGGCGGTGTCAGGAGAGCACAGAAATCCACCTGGGACAGCATATACCTGGGATGGCCTGTGAGTAGAGCCTCATAAAGGGAGAGGTCCTCAAAGATGGAGTTTCTTAGAGGTAAAGCACTGGGTATTTGCAGGCAAAAGAGGACTCTGCAGTCTCAGGAGAGGCAGTGAGGACTCAACTGTTAGGAAGAAGGGAGAATGGAGAGTCCTCTGGGTCACCATCTATCAAATACCAGGGGCAGGATGTATAGGCACAACTGGACACAACGAGCACCCTTGGCAATGCTCTGCAGTCCAGGTGCCCTGGACTGTGCAGTCATCTGCAGTCCCTCAGAGGGATTAGAGGTCGTGATACCCATTTGGTTGGGTGTGACTCCTACCCCCGGTCACAGGGGCAGGGAAATGACATCCTTAGCCACTTTATTTGCGCCACGCCCCCGCCTCCATATCCTTCCCAGCTCTGGATCTCTCTGTACTGGCCATTCCATACTCAGCGATGCCTCCAGCACTGAACTCCCTTATCTACAACATGAGGAACAAGGAGCTCAAGGAGGCACTGAGGAAACTTCCTCAATCGGTACAATGTCACTGCTAAAAACTGTCCTGTGCGCAGTAACTTGTCATTCCCATGTACTTGCCATGAAACACGTGCTCTTCATTTATTTGTTTCTGAATTTTTACTCTTACCTTCCTGATAAAATAATAATAAATAATTATTTAAAGCACAATACAACAATACAGCAGGAACAAAAGGCAGACTAGGGAAAATACAGGCCTGCTGCTAAATGGGCCAAGAGACCTGGTGAGAGAGGACACAGAAAAGGCCCCCTTTGCACTGGAGAGTTGTCCTGCTTCATTCTTTATACCACAGGATGCAGGGAGGAGGAATCTGTGACCTGATTAACAAACATCTCATGAAAACCAGGACACCCGTTAACCACATGAAGAGTACACTAACACTTGCCTCCTCACTACCCTGGAACAGGCAACTGCTGCCTGAGAGAACTCCGGGTGCAACTTGTGTCCTTGGTAGCTCTTCAGAGCTGGCTGGAAACACTTGTGGCCCCCTCCAACTGGTCTTGATTTGAGGGTGACCACCTGCAGGAAGCAGCACCAGACCAGAAGTACAGCTGCCTTCAGAAATACTGTTCCCTGCAAGGCTGAAAATCAGAGACCAACCTTGCATCCTGAGAGCTGCAATGGGCATCTGCAAAGAACACGGTGTTTTGCCAATTGACTGGGGCAGACGGGGTGACAGAAAGAACCAGACACCACTGGAAAGAATGGTTTATTTCACTATTAATATTAAGGCAGTACTGAATGATACATTTAATAAAATAAGCTTATTACTCAGTTTTAGCGACAGACAAAATAAGCAAGGTAATGCACCTAACCATTACTACATGAGAAAGGGAATAGCAATTAAAAGATGCATCACCAATTGCCTAAATATGTTACTGTCATCCAGATCCGCAGTTGCTGGGGCGTCCCTGTTGTGGTTAGCATTTGAAGAACCTTCCCAGGAACTGGGACGTCTTACGTGGTGCATCCACCCGTGAGGTCTCCAACATCGCGTCAAGAGTGACCATCTTTTATAGAGCCAAATCAGCAAATCATGACAACTTGCATTTTGTTTGTGAGCGGTAACATCTGATGCGGCATACTTTCCCTATCATGGGGGATGGGGATCTGGTCAGAGCTCAGACCTCGGATGGGAGGGTTCCCTTCAAGGGCAAAAACAGCCGCACGAGAGCCTAAAAAAGCTACAGTTTAATAAGCCTCCGTGCAAGCTGGCATGAGCAGTCCTACAGGCGAGTGTTGTGTACTGGAAAGCCAGTGCCGTATTCATCTCTAAGTCAACCCCGACTCGGGCCTGTAGTTCAGGCCCTGGCACTTCAGTTCCTCATGTTCCACTCTGTCATGACACACAAGGTTATATTCATCCCCACATTGTGGGGCTGCCAAGAGATTTCCTTGTTGGTGGGAAGCAGCATGAAAAGAGGAAACAGGACCAAAATACAGCCTGGGAAGCTCAGGTTGGGCAATAGGATGATGAAATATCACTTGAAGGGTAGAGCAGTGGTGCTACAGGGCACCCAGAGTGAGTCTGTCACCACCAATGGTTCTCTGTTTCAAGAAACAGCCACTAAGGATGGAAAAGCTCTCAGTGAAGGGAAGGAGAACCTCTTGGGAGAACTTGCTGGGGAAGCAGATTGTGTGTCTATAGCCTGCAGGGACACAGGAGAAGGTGTAGGATGACCTGTGGTAGAGATGGCCAAGGGCACTGCCAAGGTCTTATCCTCTTGACTATGGCTGTTGTGTCTGTCACCAAGGCCAAGCCCGAATTACCAGGACTTCTTTACCCTCTTTATACTTCTGGGGACCCTGGGAGGTGTCGTGTGTTTGTCCTGCACTCAGCATTGCACACCCTCACCCAAACACTGATGCCAGGAAGAGACTCGGGCAACACATGGAGGAAAGAATCGCCCTTCCCAGGGTTTCTCTGCCTGTGCTCTGCCATTTTCCTTGATAAAACTCATCAAGGGTGTATTTGGCATCAGTATCACCTGAGTATTTCCTCTACCTAACTATTACCAGTGATTATATTTTTTAGCTTTAATCAGCCCCTGGTGAGTTGTAGTTAATGGCCTCAGTGGGATCCATTAATGCTCTACAAAACTTTAGGGTTTCCTTCTGACTTTGACTTCTTCCCGGATTTCTTCAATCTCCTTTCAATAGCTGCAATTCATGGACTCAGCTCCAAGTAGTGCATGGGGCTCATTAAAAAGCAAAACCCCTGATAAAACAGGACTCTCCCTGCAATTTCCTTCAAGTGTCCATGGCTAATTGCAGAGCTTTGGGGAGTGTAGCATGAAAGCTAAAGACAACAATCTTTCATCTTTTAAAAGTTTTCTATTATTATTCTAAAGAATAGGTAACAGCACACCATCCAATTCATGGCCATCCAGAGTAACTCCTAATGAAGTGAGCAGATGTAGGGAAAGCAGTGACCCAGAGATCAGGCACTGTATGGACAATCTTCCTTCCCATCTCCCCAGCCCTACCATTTCCCTCATCAGCCTCTTGGGAATTTAAATCAGTCATCTTGAAAGCCAGCCTTAGTCCACCTAAGTCTGCACTCAATGTTACAGCTCACCTGCCCCAATTCTCACGTGCTTTATTTAGACAACTGGCTTCCAACAGTCACAGGGGGATCTTCTTTTAGTTACAAGGAAACAAAAAAATAAAGCAGAGTAGAGTTTCATGGAAAATAATGACACTCTTTGAATGTATTCTAAGTCCATACAATCCATACATATATAGCAAGGACTTGGCTCTACAGGGCGGACTGCAGAAAGACAGAGCAAGCTTTAACCTCCCTAAAGGGCAAACCAGCTGCTGGGTCTGAGTGAATAGAGTATTGGCAGGAATCACAGTGTGTCCAGATAGTGCCCTAAAGGGGATGTTAGGAATTGTCACTTTAAACAGGACATGTGGGAATGGGAGACTTAGGTGGACGCACAGGAGACAAGGAGAGAATGGGCCAAGACCCCCAGCCTGCAGAGCTGGGCTCACAGCATCACTGATGAGCTGCCAGAGACTGAAAAAGCAACCCAAAGAAGTCCTTCCTTTGGCAGTGACTTGAAAAGCTACATCTCTGACAGAACTCCAGGGATATTGGGTTTCCCTTCTGTAAGATGGTCCCCAGGACTATGCAGAGATGAGGAAGAGCAGGAAGGGAGGTTGCAGGGATATTCACCAGCTTCATCATCTGCAGAGCAGGGAGCTGGTCGCCTCACAAACTGCTGATGGAGTCAAATGAGATGGGGACTGATGAGTGAGATGGGGACTGCTTGATCAACACCCACAGCCTGGACAGTTCTTTTTCCCAGTAATCCTCCTGCTCTCCACCAAAGCTCCCAGCTTCGGGAGCTCCTTCCCGATGCGTCACACAGAAACTGTCACTGCAAAGAGCCCTGTGGATCCCGGGGCTGTGGCAGCAGCTGCTCAGGGCTGGAGGCTGCCACAAGAGTCCTGCCTGAGGGTCCCACCTTGCTTGTGGACAATGTGGCAGCCAGGACTCCTGGGGCTTCCCTGAGCTTCTGGATCTGTGGCTAAGGAATAAGAAATCACAGAGTTGCAGAGAAGTTGCTGTGGGAAGGGACCCCTGGAGTTTTGCAGTCCAACCTCCTACACAGAGCAGGGCTGGTTGGAGCTCTTCAGTATAATCTGGCCACTGCTGGACTCCACCTGACTCCCGTTACCATCCACAAACCTGCTCTGTTCCTCTTGTTTGAGCACTGGAGGATGGCATCTTCTGTCCATAGATCCCAGCACTATTGGCCCTGCCTGGATCTGGGGCATTATAAGCTCAGACCTATGTGGCTGCTCTTGCTTCATGCACATAAGACTCTGTGTGCAGTCTTCCTGGGTAGGCAGCCTGAAACTGAAGCTCTCCTCATGCCTTTAAATTGTTTGTCAGGAAATTTTCTGCCCTGTACATACAGACAGCTTTTTATCTAGGGACCTGCTCAGTTTCAGCTTCCCTTGCCAAGACTTTCCAAACCATTAGGAGGGCCAAGTTGAGCTGGAGATGGGAAGTCATCTCCACAGAATGATGAAAAGACCAGGTCAGGACCCAGCTCAGCCATGTCCACAGCATCAGTCAGGGCAAGTGCAAGGGCAAGGCAGAAGCTCCCTGACAAGAGGCAGGAGGCCCCATAATGAGATCGATGACTCCCTGTCTCCCTAGCTCTTGTGCCCAGCAGGTCCCCTTCCTGTCTGCCTGCAGTCCCTCCGTACCCACCCTGCTGCCCAGCACATCCCCAGAGCCCTGGGCCTGCAGCCCCTCCAACAACTTGTCTTGGTGGGACATGCTTGTCATGCTTGTCTGCTTGTCATGGTGGGAAACTGACTCAGTAGGAATTGCACATGCCTAAAATTCATGTGAGAGACTCTTGAGGACAAACAGCATGAAACAGAATATTTATTTTTGTTTACAGGAATGTAACAAAACAAAAGTAAGAAATAAATTGAAAAACAACACATATATTTCATGTCAAAACCCTCAGTACAGATGTTGCTGACATTATAACAATTGGATGAGTTTCCTCAGGGCATCCTTGAACTCCTTGTTCCTCATGCTGTAGATGAGAGGATTCACTGCTGGAGGCACCACTGAGTACAGAACAGCCAGCACCAGATCCAGAGCTGGGGAGGAGATGGAAGGGGGCTTCAGGCAGGCAAACAGACCAGTGCTGACAAAGAGGGAGACCACGGCCAGGTGCGGGAGGCACATGGAAAAGGCTTTGTGCCGGCCCTGCTCAGAGGGGATCCTCAGCACAGCTCTGAAGATCTGCACGTAGGACACCACAATGAAAATGAAACACCCAAATACTAAAAAGGTACTAACAACAAGAAGCCCAACTTCCCTGAGGTAGGATTCTGAGCAGGAGAGCTTGAGGATCTGGGGGATCTCACAGAAGAACTGCTCCACCACATTGCCTTGGCAGAGGGGTAGGGAAAATGTGTTCCCAGTGTGCAGGAGAGCATTGAGAAAGCCACTGGCCCAGGCACCTGCTGCCATTTTGACACAAGCCCTGATGCCCAGAAGGGTCCCATAGTGCAGGGGTCTGCAGATGGCAACGTAGCGATCATAGGCCATGACTGTGAGGATAGAAAACTCCCCTCCAAACAAGAAGAAGAAGAAAAATATCTGGGCAGCACATTCCGAATAGGAAATGGCCCTGGTGTTCCACAGGGAATTGTGCATGGCTTTGGGAACAGTGGTGGAAATGGAGCCCAGGTCAAGGAGGGAGACGTTGAGGAGGAAGAAGTACATGGGGGTGTGGAGGCGGTGGTTGCAGGCTACGGCTGTGATGATGAGGCCATTCCCAAGGAGGGCAGCCAGGTAGATGGCCAGGAAGAGTGAGAAGTGCCAGAGCTGCAGCTCCCGCGTGTCTGCGAATGCCAGGAGGAGGAACTCGTTGAGGGAGCTGCTGTTGGACATTAGCTCCCTCCAGTCATGTGGGACTGTCTAAAGAATAGAAGATATGGAGAAGTTAAGATAAGCTTTGGAAGATAAATCCCTGAAGTCTTTCAGTTGTCTGACACCGTCTTCCATTACCTCCCTTTAGTAAGAGTATCTTAGTGCAGTTTTTCTTGTTTATCTATTAGTCTTTTTCCCCTCTGTCTTGTACTCCTGTCTCCTTGAGCTAGAGGATAATCGTGTTCATTATGCTGGCCTCAAAGGAGACCAGGCTCTGCTGAGAGCAGAGCTCTGCATTTTCCAAGTGCCCATCTCCAAATTTCTCACCCTTTCTCCACACACCTAAGGGAGGTCTCCACACTCCCCTTCTAGCCAGAGACACACAGGGCTCATTTCAGCTGCTCATGGACAGCCTCTCACCACCATCTCCATACCCTCAGCATCTCGGCAGCTTCCTCACACATTGCTCAGGTATCACAGATAGGCCATGAGACAGCAGAGCCTTTCTGGAGGGCAGGTGGGACCTGCAACCTTGCGGGACACCACAGGGAAACAGGAAAAGGAGTGTTAGCAATGAAGACGGGCTCTCCTTAAGGGAGAGCCAGTGCAATGCCTAGGCTCACAGGCTGCATTTCCGGGAGCTCCACAGGACAAAAGCTGGCTTGGGAAATCTCACTCCCATGCAGACCCCTCTGTTCCACAACTTGTAGCATCAGTGTGTGAACTGCAGCTGAAAACATCCAGCTGCAGAAAGCTGAGGGCAAGAACAGGAAAAGCATGGACAGGAGGGGAAACAAGGAGCAACACCATCAATGTGCTGCCAAGGGAGGCAAGGAGAGGGACAGAGAGGCCTTCTGGAAAACTTTCACTTTACCGTCTGTGTATGTCACCTCTCCGAGGGGGACGTCGCAGGGCAGTCCCTCTTAGCCCTTTGGTGGGGCAGCAGGCAATGACCTGTGGCAGGAGAGCTGCCCCTCTCCTCTGCTGCAGGTCTGGCTGCAGAGGAGGAGGCTCCTGCCCTGCACCTCCTGCCCCTTCCCTGCCCATCTCTGCTGCCTGCAGCTGTCCCTGCCACCAGCTCGTCCTCTATCCCAGTGTCCTGTCCCTGCCATTGCTCACAGATCCCATATTGTATCACCCTCTGTGTGCTCAGTTCTGCCCTACAGAAACATCTGGGCCATGTCCAGGGGCAGCTGTGCAGTTGCAGATCCTAACTAGCTTGTCACATGGGGTCCTATGAGTCCACAAAGACGATATGGATGCTACCTGTAGGTTATGGTGGGCATGAAGCAGCTTGCTGAGTCTTCTCACAGACCTATTAATCTCTAGGCATGAAGATCTGTCAAAACAGAAAACTTGTTCCTTCATTCCCCCTGCAATATTAAGGAGGCTGAAAGAGCAGAGAGAGGAAGGAAAGCTCCTTTGCTTTCAAGTGGCCCTTCTGATCTTGCTCCTGTAAAGGACCCCTTGCACGTGCCCTGTGTATGAGCTGGAGCTGTGAGCAGACTTCACTCTGCAGCAGCCTCTTAGCAGCAGAATGAACCTGCCGTCAGCAGCATTGCCCTGCAGCTAGAAACTCACCGTGTCGAGGTCTGGGAAGGCTGCTCCCACAACAGCTCTGCTCTCTGCTCCCACTCCACACTGCCGTTCCCCTCTCGCTGCCTTCTCTCCTCTGCTGTCCGCAGCAGCAGCCAGTGCCCGCAGCCCTGCTGCTCTTGGCACAGGAGCTGCTCCTGCACTCGGCTGTCTCTGGGCAATGCTGCCACAAACTGCATCTGTCTCCAGATGCTGCTCCTGAGCAGGGGGTCGGAAGTAGAGTCCCAGCTGAATTCAACAATTTCTCTATCCCTTGTGCTCATTACTCCTGGGAAGTTATCACTAGAATAGACTTCAACACTCCCTGATGTTCCCTCTCTAAGTAGTGAAGGAAGACTGATGCTAGAAGGGCAATTGCTCTCATCAGAAATTTTCCACCTCTTATTTGCCAGAGTTGGAAATATCCTGCTCTGAAAGCCCTCATACACATCTCTGCTAGACAGGACACCTAGTTCTGGACAAGAAGGGAGTTCATTTAACCATGGTTCAGATATTGATTCCAATCTGTCAATATGGGCATGTCATGCAGGTTTAGAAGCCCCTGGCATGCAGTGGGATTCAGCTCCCTGCCCAGAACTCCACGAACATAAAGGTTGTGGGATTCCCCTTTCCCAAGCTGAAGGATGATCTCCATTGATGACTGCAGGGGAGGTCCTCGTCTAAGCTTCTGCTGTAACCACATCAGATGCAGGGTGGGAGTCAATTTCCTGGTGACACCAGGTGACATCTGAAGAGACAGGGTTGTCCCAGGCATGGGCTAGTGTCTATTGCTCTGCTAGAGCAAATGTGATACTCACATCTTTCTAGAATGTCTGGTCAGGGCCCGGTGGGCATCTTCCTTGGCCATCTGAAATAGCACTAGATGCTCACTAGTGTTAGAGCCACACTCACTAGGAAGCTGAGACACATGGAGATGTTGACAATGTAAACTGTGACCATAATTCATTTTGGACACTTGATTCAGTGACACTGAAGTAGGCCTGCAAGGCCATGATACATGCCTGGGATTTTTAGCACATCTGCATGGGCAGGAGCTATGAGGAAACTCTGCCTTTCTTCAGTAGTTGCTAGGAAAAGACCTCAGGTTCTCTCAGGTTTTCCTACTTGTGCCCAGACATTTGTACAGCGTCTACTGAGGGCCTGGAGCCAGCTGTGTCCCCCAGGGAGTAGTATTGGGTCCAATCCTATTCAACTTCACCATCAGTAACCTGGAAGAAGGAACAGAGTGCACTCCCAGCAAATTTTGTGATGATACAAATGCAGGAGGCTTGGCTGATAGATCAGAGGGCTGTGCAGCCATGTTCCTGAGTTAGGGAAAGAGGACTGGATTCAGCTGCCACTTGTGGGTGCCCAGTGCCGTGGAGAGGGTGAGTGCTCAGAAGGGATCTGCTGAGGACAGTCCCACTCATTACAGAACTGGGACAGATGCCCATCCTCCTGGAAGGGGCTATGGAGCCACCATGGAGCACAGGAGACCTCCAGGGGCAGAACATGCCTGGAGTGGGGGTGAGTGCTGTGCTGGGAGAGGGGCTGCCCAGAGGGGCTGCAGGAATGATTCATGTATTCAAGACATAGAAAATATGGGGGCGATCACAGAGATTTCCTCTACAGTCCAATGGAGAGAGCAGTGGACACTAAAAGGCAAGGGCAGATAAATATTTTTTCACAGCAGATTCAGAAACTTCCTGAAGATTTCCACTCTTTCATCACTGGAAGACATTGAAAACAGTCCTTCATCTTCGCAGGCAGAGCTCAAGTGTCTGAGCACCAGCACCCAGCGGGACTCAGAGATGTCCCAGTGTCTCTGAGTGACCTGCGTGGGCCTGAGAGCTCTCGCAGGGACCTGTGGGAGAGCAGAGCCCCTCAGAGCTGCAGAGGGAGGCTGGGGACAGGGGACCACGGCACCTGGAATGGCACCAGCTGTGCAGGAATCTGGGACTGCATCCCACCCACTTCTGAAAATCACTTTCCTTTTCAAGAACAAATGATGATGATGAAGTCTAGTGTACTAAAACACAACAATGAATAATGGCGGGAAGTATAACAAATCATTTTTTGCTTTAATTCTTTCTCTTAATTTCTGTCTAGATTTGTTTTTTATCAAATTTTCTAAACTTTTATGTTAGCATCAGGCCTATACCTGTAAGGTTTCTTTGTCCCACTCAGAGCCCAGTGCTCAGAAAAGCCCCCTGCCCACAGCTCTCCCTGCCACCCCTCACTCTCTGCACAGAGCACGTCGCACTCGGAGGTGTCATCCTCTCTTGATTGGTGCAGGAAGTTGGGGACCAGCTTCAAGGAAATGCACTCTTTTCATGTGGCTGACTTTGCACAAACTAAATCTATCCCAGTTAAAGCAAAGGCCAGGGCCAGGAAGAAATGAGCCCTCCACAGAAGAGCTCCTAACTCTCGCTTCATCCCGGCTCCCCTTTGACACCATCCTTGTGCTCTCCATCTTGGTGCCATCCCCGCTGCCTGCCTCTCCCTTCAGCCCCACTGCTCACCTCTCTCCCACTCTCCTGCAAGCCTGAGAGCCCGTCTGTGGGCTGGGAGCAGGCGTTCGCTTGATGCTCCTTGTCCATGTTCAGGATCCTCTTATGGGGACCTGACAGTGGCACCAAGGGGAGTCGTTCCCTCCTGATGGAGCTGCTCTCCTCGGAGTGGGGAGCCTGGCATCTTTGTCCCCAGCAAGGGCATGGTCACCATGGGGCCCATCCCCTCACAACGGCATTATGGACCTTATGCCACTGCCATCACAATGCCCTGGTGGTTTCCAAGGGGACGTTATTCCGATGCCCTGGTGGAGACCACCGAGACCCTATCATGATGCCTTTGTGGGGACTATGGAGATGCCATCATGATGCCTTGGTGGAGACCATGGAGAAAGACACAGAGCTTGGAGTGATGTGCCTCCTCTTTTTGCAGCATTCTGCATGTAGGTGGGACAGTTCTGCATGTAGGTGGGACTATTTTCCCTACAGTCAGTGCTGGAATTCATTGATTAGGGTAGAGGTAGGAAACTCAGCATAGCCTGGGGCACTTGCCCAGCAAGCACTGCAATGGGGCATGGTTTTCCTGCAGGTGCCCTACTGTATCTGCTAGAGACACATGGTTGTGCTGGACACCCCAGGCATCTGACAAGGCCCTGCCAGCATTTTTCTGTGCCATCAGATCAAGTAGCTGCATTGAATTACCAGAACTTCTGCTTTATGCCAGAATCTTTCTATGCCTGGTCTTCATAGTTCCTGGGGCTGCCATTGTATTTGGCATCTGGGGTCATTTCAGATGGGCAATGCAATTCTCCTGAGGCCCCCACCCTGATGCTCTAGGATGATGCAGGTCTCCGAGGAGCTGCATCAGAGAAAGTGGGCACTGGCACATGCCCTGGACCTCCTCAGTTTTCTCAGCTGTCCCCAGGTGTTTGTGTGGGAGCAACTGATTCCCATCCTCCATCTCCAGTGATTGCAATTGCTGATTAGACAAGGAGCTCTCTTACAGACCTCTTTGTTGTGCTCACTTCAGTTTTGAAAGGGGAATCACTTGACCTGCCTGTGGAGCTTGTAGGATTTTTCTGAATCCCACTTCATGTCAGGGGCTTCTAGACCAGCATGATATGCCCAGACTGACACATCTGAGTCAATCCCTGAACCATGTGTCAAGGAGCTCCCTTCATGTCCTAACTAGGTGTCCTGCCTAGGTCAGAGATGAGAATTGGGTGTTCCACAGGAGCAGATTTCCATCTCTCATAGGTAGTGATCCTCTGATGAAAGAATTTGCAAGGTTGGAAATAGTTGCTCTCCACTCAATGGGAAGAGACAACAGGTGATCACTTCAGTCTATTCCAGTGAACATTTCCCAGGAGGAGGGAACACGAGGGACAGAGAAATTGGTGAGTTCAGCTGGGCCTCTGCTCCTGAGCGGGGCCAGGCTCCTGGGACGGAGGCAGCTCGTGGCAGCCTGGCAGCACTGCCCAGAGACAGCCGAGTGCAGGAGCAGCTCCTGTGCCAAGAGCAGCAGGGCTGCGGGCACTGCCTGCTGCTGTGGACAGCAGAGGAGAGAAGGCAGCGAGAGGGGAACGGCAGGGTGGAGCGGGAGGACAGAGGAGACCTTCACAGCTCTTGACATGGTGAGTTTTTGCTTACAGTACAATGCTACGGAGCTTCTTGAAGAGAATATAAGAACCCATCACATCCCATGGCTCCCAGCATTTTTTCCTTCTTTCTGCTGGCTTTTGCAGTGCAGAGGAAGAGGAGCTGCTTCAGAGCAGGGATTCTCTAACATACCACCTAAGGGCAGGGCATCCTGCTGCCTTCCCCAACAGAAACAGCAGTGATGTGAAGCTGGGGCGTGCAGACAGGGTGAGAGGTCTGCACTTCAGAGCAGGGTCCCTGCACCCAAAGGTGCTGTGTGCCCGCAGCAGTGACTGTGTCACCTGTGAAGGTCAGCACTAAGCCTGCCCAGGGAGCTCCCCACAGGACTGAGGGGAGAAGTTCTGGGTGGGAGGATTATCCTCTACCAGGACAGGCTCCTTCTCCTGCTGGGAGGGTGCTGCAGGGCTCAGGTCTGCTCACGGGTGAGCTGTGAGCACATTTCAATGAACACTTCTCGAAAGGAAAGAGGAAAGGTAAGAGGAAAATGGTAACAAAACTGTCAGATTTGGACAAGAGACTGAGACTCATTAAGAGATTCAAGGAGCAGACAAAGAATCTGCCAGGGACATCTGAATGTCCCCTCAGACATCCCTTAGTTCATAGACAGAACCAGCTTCTCCTCGGCTGCTGCATCAGGGTCTATCTAAGCTGCTCCTTAGCACCTGCAGACATGGGGGTGCCCCTGGACAGTCCCCTTCTCCTGGGCTGTTTCTGCAGGGAGAACTGGGCTCACTTGTGAGTGTCATTGTCCTTCATCTGAGTGAGGTGCAAGTACACGACAGTGAGGGGTAGGGCTCAGTGATGAAGCAGGTCCCATGATGAAGTCTTTTTTCTCCTGTTGAGATGCACACGGGTTCCTGCTGAGAGTGCTTGAAACACCAAGGATTTCTGTTCTGTTCTTTCAAAGAATGCTCCCACATTGAGGAGGCACCTTTGTGTGTTTCTGTGTGCACCATCATATATATTATATATACGCACATTTCTATACCAACAGACTCCTGCAGTGACCCTTTTGCAGAGGACACTGGATTTCCGCTTATTGAAGAGCCCTGCCATAGAAGGGGAGGCCGTCGACTCCTGCAGATTTTGTGCAGCAAAGCTATTCCTTCTCTCTGAAGTTTCTGGAATACAGCTGCAGATGGTGAAGTGGCATGAGGACAAGGTCTGTGTCTAGACATCTCGACATCTAAAAAGAGGTAAGGTCTTTCCTTGCTTCCATTTGACTGTTCTCCCTGGCTGGAGTCAGATCTGGTGTGAGAGATTCAGACACAAATATCTCTGTTGAGGAGGGCAAGATTGATGGGGACAAATCCTTCACAAAGCTCTTCTCCTTCAGACACAACTGGTGTGAGCACTGTATTCAGCTCTCATGCTGGTGAATGGAGAATATTCCCAGTGGGGTTTCTGGGCCTAGTCCCTTCCAAGCTATGTGAGACGCCATTCACAGGCATCTGCAGAAAAACTGATCAAAAAGTGGTTTGACACATCCAATTACACCTGCAGCGCAGCAGAAACAAATCTTTGAGCCATGGGAAGCGGGTCCCTGCCATTTCAATGTGGATCACCTGAAATGGGGCTGAATTAAGGGAGAGAGGAAATATGGGGGATTTTCGAGAAACTGAAATGGTTTGGCTCAGACAAGTCTGCTCTAAATTTTTGCTTCCTTTCCTTCCTTGGACAGGACTCCCAAAGGAGCTAATGTCCAACAGCAGCTCATTCAATGAGTTCCTCCTCCTGCCATTCACAGACACACGAGAGCTGCAGCTCTTGCACTTCTTGCTCTTCCTGGCCATCTACCTGGCTGCCCTCCTGGCCAATGGCCTCATCATCACAGCCATAGCCTGTGACCACCGCCTCCACACCCCCATGTACTTCCTCCTCCTCAACCTCTCCCTCCTTGACCTTTGCTCCATCTCCACGACTGTCCCCAAATCAATGGCCAATTCCCTGAGGAACAACAGGATCATTTCCTACTCAGGATGTGTTACCCAGGTGTTCCTGGTAGCATTCCTGTTTTCAGCAGAGTTTTCTCTCCTCACAGTCATGGCCTATGATCGCTACGTTGCCATCTGCAGACCCCTGCACTATGGGACCATCATGGACAGCCGAGCTTGTGTCAAAATAGCAGCAGCTGCCTGGGCCAGTGGCTTTCTCAATTCCCTCCTGCACACTGGGAACACATTTTCCCTACCCCTCTGCCAAGGCAATGTGGTGGAGCAGTTCTTCTGTGAGATCCCCCAGATCCTCAAGCTCTCCTGCTCAGATTCCTACCTCAGGGAAGTTGGGCTTCTTGTGCTTAGTATTTGTTTATTCTTTGCATGTTTCATTTTCATTGTGGTGTCCTACATGCAGATTTTTACAGCTGTGCTGATGATCCCCTCTGAGGAGGGTCAGCACAAAGCCTTTTCCATGTGCCTCCCACACATGGTCGTGGTCTCCCTGTTTCTCA
Organism: Tinamus guttatus; assembly: GCF_059628265.1. NCBI lineage: Eukaryota > Metazoa > Chordata > Aves > Tinamiformes > Tinamidae > Tinamus > Tinamus guttatus. Next base: position 844,516 of record NW_028288921.1, read on the forward strand.
GCAGTAGCATGTTTGCCTACCTGAAGCCCTCCTCCATCTCCTCCCCAGCTCTGGATCTGGTGTTAGCTGTTCTATATGCAGTGTTGCCTCCAACGATCAACCCTCTCATCTACAGCATGAGGAACAAGGATCTGAAGAACACCCTAATGAAACTGGCTCAGTCAGTGCTGGAAATAAGCTCCCTGTCCTTTCTAACAAGTGGTTCCTAATGCATCTCAGATAGTTCTGTGCTTTGAGCATTCTCTCTGTGTTTATAATGATTTTTTTTTACTTAAGTTTTTGAATGCATCCTACTGTGCCAGAAGCATGAACTCACTCTGTGTAATTGCCATACCGGCTATAAATATGTCTGTCCTTGTGTTTCTGTGTCAGTCCTGGTTTCGCTCAAATAAAAGTGGATTTCCTCACTGCAGTATTTGAAGGTTGGCCTCTCCTTCCAAAGTCAGATTCTAAAATGTGCTCAGGGACTTTTACCCTCCAAGTATCTGTTTCTTTCTCAGGGCTTTCCAGGGCCTCCAGCAATGATCTCATAGATGATGTGTTAGGGAAGGAGGGATGGATTCAGTTCTGACCTGTGGGTGCTCAGAGCTCCTGCAGGTGGTGAATGGTCAAGCACTATCTTCCATGTGACAGGGCTGAAGATGCATATGGAGCCTCCAGGAGAACACAGGGCATCTCCAAGGGCACCATGTTCCTAGCAGTGAATGGTGATTCAGAAACTCAAGGGGAGCCACCCGAATGGAAAGGGCAAAAACAATGAATGTGCAGGCTAGGGAGAGCACTGCAGTCCCACAAGAGGCAGTGGGGACCCAGGAAGCCCAGGGAAGCCTGGAGAGTCACTGAGGTCACCTTCAGTGTCAGTGTTTGGCTGCCTGGGCAGCTCCTTCCTGCCGGCCTCGGTGCCTGTAGCCAGAGGACCAGCCGGTCCTGCCCAGCCTCTCTCCCAGCTCAGAGGCCAAGGACGGCTCTGCACCAACCCCAACGTGGTACAAGGCTGGGCCCAGCAGGGTTTGTGGGGGGACAGGGCAGTGCGGGCTGTCATGGGGACCATGTCAGAGGGACATTTCCCCAGGGCTGAGCACCCTGCCCTGGGTGCTGTCTGCACAGTGGAGCCAGGGAGCCGTGTGCGGGTGCAGGGATGGGCACACATGGAAGCCCCCATGTTCTGCTTGGGAGAAGGGAAACTGCCAAGAGCTCTCCCACCCCTGCCCCACCAGCACCAGTGATGACCAGCCCTGCTGCTGCACCCAGTTTCTCCATTCTGAACTCAACCACGTCCCCAAGCTGCTCCCTACAGCTGGCTGCAGGGACACCCATGGGGCCTGGCCATTCCTGCTCCTCACAAGCCGCTTGTTCAAGGCAATGCTGGAAGAACATCCTCTTGGCCCTGCCCTGCCTGTGGCTGGGACAAGTGAGCAATCCCCTCCAGAGAATGATTCCTGGGACAGGCACTTGGGAACAAGCAGCTGGCAGTGCTGATGGGAGCCCATCTGGGACATGTCCTCTGGGTAGACAAGGAGGCCTCAGGCTGCCCTCAGCCTTTTGGGGAGGAGTTGGTCACTGGGAGGAGTGTGGGGAGGAGGGACGTGAGTCCTCTGTGGTTTGTGAGGTGAAGGTTCTGACATGTGCTGGGGACCAGGACACTGCTGCCTTCTAGGTCCTCTTCCAGCTCCTGGGAGGTCATTGCATGAGCCAACCAGCCCTGGAGAACACCTATCTCCACAGCCTGGGAGCCAGTGCAGGGAGGGTGTGTGCACGTGGGGTGCTCTTTGAGCCGCATAATTGCTCACATTGCATAAAGGAGACTGTACCCACCTTCTCACCCTGCCTGGGTGCTTGGTCACTCCCACTGTGGTCTCACCCTTGTCACCTACAAGCTCGCACCCAAGACCTAGCCCTCGAGTTCAAAGAGCTCCATACACCTGAGCTGCTCATTCACACCAAGGGCAGCCCCCTTGCTCATCTTCCTGTGGTCCATCCTGAAGATCTCGGAACCTGCCACTGTACAGGCTCTATAATCATGTGTGAGATTCCACCACATCCCAGCTATTCCAGCAACAATGTCTCAGTCAGATGAGCACCTCCATTTGCTCCTTTCTCATTTCCAGGCTTTATGCACTTGTGCAGGTTTCAGTTACAGAGCCTTCGCTGTGGCACAGAGAACAGGTTGGTGATGGTGAAACTTGTTCTACCAAGGGCCAAGGACACAGCGTTTGCAGTGGCTGCACTTCAGAGCATGGGCATGCTGTCATGCAGAGCAGGTGTCCATGTGATGGTGAGAGGAGATTCCCACTAACATAGCAAAGCCTGCAGAGTCCAGGGCAGGGGGAAACAGAGTTGGACCGCCCAGCCCTGGCAAGAGAGGATTTTGCTCCCTGAGCTCCCTCTGCAGCACCTTGGGGCCTGGGACAGAGCTGATCTTATCTCCAGGAAGGACAATGCACTAGTGAAGAAGGTCCTGGCTTGGGCTGTATTGCAGTGACCACGTGGACATCATTAACACTGTCCTTGTTCCGAAAAGAGCGTGACAGAGAAGAGAATTAGAAGGTTTCAGGAGCCCAGAGACACGACAGAAGACCTTTGTGTGATATGCATCCCATTAGAGCATCATGCTTGCATGTGGACAGTGCAGACTGTGCCTAAAGGCAGAGGTGGGACTCATTTGTTTGGGCACAGGTAGGACAATGTTGGCACCCTAGGGCACTTGGCCAGCACCACTGCAAAAGGACATGACTTTCCTGGGAGTGCCAGGCTCTATCTGCCAGAAACATGCGGTTGTGCAGGATGTCCCAGGCATCTGACATGGCCCTTCAAGTCTATTTTTATGTAATTGGATGAAGAGTCTGACAGATGGCATTATGGTCTTGCATCATAAGGACCTACTTGTGTCCCAGCTTCATAGTGGGTGCTGCTCTAGCAGTATTGGTCATCTGGGGTAATTTCTGATGGCCATGGAAATTCCCCACTTGGCCCCCAACTCATGATCTAGAAAGATACGGGTCTCCCAGCTGCTCCATCAGAGCCAGCAGACACTAGCACATGCCTTGCATCACCTCCGTCTCATCCAATGTCACCATGTGTTCCTGTGTGGCCACCTCATTCCCACCCTTCATTTCTAGGGATTACCTGAAATGAGACAGATGCTGACTGCCACCAGAGTTCCTCTTACCAGGCAGCTGACACTCATGCACACCCTGCAAACAGTTAATGTTAGGCTATGTGCTCTTTAGGAAGGACAGGCTGGGAAGGCGAGGTGGTGGAGTTGCTCTTTATGTGAGAGAGCAACTGGAATGCATGGAGCTCAACCTGGGAGTCGAGGATGAGCGAGTTGAGAGCTTGTGGGTAAGGATTAGAGGGCAGGCTAATGTGGGAGACACTGTGGTGGGTGTCTGCTACCGGCCACCTGACCAAGACGAGGAGGTTGATGAGGCCTTCTATAGGCAGCTGGATGTTGCCTCACGGTCACAGGCCCTGGTTCTCATGGGGGACTTCAACTACCCCGACATCAACTGGGAGGACAACACAGCCAGGCATAAGCAGTCCTGGAGGTTCCTGCAGAGCGTCGACGATAACTTTTTGACGCAGGTTGTGGAGGAGCCGACGAGGAGAGGTGGGCTACTGGACCTCGTGCTATCAAATAGGGAGGGCCTAGTAGGAGATGTGAAGGTGGGGGGTAGCCTCGGCTGCAGTGACCATGAGTTGGTGGAGTTCAGGATTCAACGAGGAGGAGGAAGGGCTGTAAGTAGCCTTGCGACGATGGACTTCAGGAGGGCCAACTTTAGCCTCTTCAGAGACCTCCTCGGTAGAATCCCATGGGCTAGTGCTCTAGAAGGCAGGGGGGCCCAAGAGAGCTGGTTAGTTTTCAAGCGGCACTTTCTCCACGTCCAGCAACAGTGCATCCCTGTGTGTAGGAAGGGAGGCAGAGGGGGCAGGCGACCTGCGTGGATGAGCCGGGAGCTTATGGCAATGCTCAAGCAGAAGGCAGCGGTATACAGAATGTGGAAAAAAGGACAGGCCCCCTGGGAGAAATACAGGAACGTAGTCAGGGAGTGCAGAGATGCGACAAGGAAAGCTAAGGCACGTCTGGAAGGCAAGCTGGCAAGGGACGTTAAAAATAACAAAAAAAAATTCTTCAAATACATTAACAGCAAAAGGAAGATCAGGGAAAACGTGGGTCCGCTGGAGGAAGGGATGGGCACCTTGGTTACAAATAACACAGAAAAAGCAGAGTTGCTCAATGCCTTCTTTGCTTCGGTGTTTACCAAGGGCAGCCCTTTAGAGCCTCAGGCCCTAGAGGCAAGAGAAGAAGCTGGTGGAGAGGAAGACTTGCCCTGGGTAGAGGAAGATTGGGTCAGAGAGCACCTAAGGAACCTCGATACCCACAAATCCATGGGCCCTGATGGGATGCACCCCAGAGTGCTGCGGGAGCTGGCAGATGCCATAGCTAAGCCGCTCTCCATCATCTTTGAAAGATCCTGGAGAACGGGGGAGGTGCCGGAAGACTGGAAGAAGGCCAATGTCACGCCAGTCTTCAAAAAAGGCAAGAAGGAGGACCCAGGCAACTACAGGCCAGTCAGCCTCACCTCCGTCCCCGGAAAAGTGATGGAACGGCTCATACTGGCTGTTGTCTCCAGGCACATGGAGGACAAGAAGGTGCTCAAGAGTAGTCAGCATGGATTCACCAAGGGAAAATCTTGCCTGACTAACCTGATAGCCTTCTATGATGAAATGACCGGCTGGATAGACGAGGGGAGAGCGGTGGATGTCGTCTATCTCGACTTCACCAAGGCTTTTGACACCGTCCCTCACAACATCCTCCTGGGCAAGCTCCGGAAGTGTGGGATAGATGAGTGGACAGTGAGATGGATTAGGAACTGGCTGGATGGCAGGGCCCAGAGAGTGGTGATCAGCGGTGCAGAGTCTAGTTGGAGGCCTGTGGCTAGTGGGGTCCCCCAGGGGTCAGTCCTTGGTCCAGTCCTGTTCAATTTATTCATCAATGATCTGGATGAAGGCACAGAGTGCTCCCTCAGCAAGTTTGCTGATGATACCAAACTGGGAGGAGTAGCCGATACCCCAGAGGGCTGTGCTGCCATCCAGAGGGACCTGGACAGACTGGACAACTGGGCGGTGAAAAACCTCATGCAATTCAACAAGGCCAAGTGCAAGGTCCTGCACCTGGAGAGGAATAACCCCAGACACCAGTACAGGCTGGGGACCGAGCTTGTGGAGAGCAGCTCTGCGGAGAAAGACCTGGGTGTCATGGTGGACGACAAGTTGACCATGAGGCAGCAGTGTGCCCTCGTGGCCAAGAAGGCCAATGGGATCCTGGGCTGCATTAAGAAGAGCATCTCTAGCAGGTCGAGGGAGGTGATCCTGCCCCTCTACTCAGCCCTGGTGAGGCCACATCTGGAGTACTGTGTCCAGTTCTGGGCTCCACAGTACAAGAGGGATGTGGAGCTGCTGGAGAGAGTCCAGCGCAGGGCTACAAGGATGATCAGGGGCCTGGAACATCTGCCCTATGAGGAGAGGCTGAGTGAGCTGGGCCTGTTCAGCCTGGAGAAGAGAAGGCTGAGAGGGGATCTAATCAGTGTATATAAATACCTCAAGGGAGGGAGTGCAGAGGACGGGGATGGTCTCTTTTCAGTGGTGGCCACTGATAGGACTAGAGGAAATGGCCGGAAACTGAAACATCAAAAATTCCATAGGAACTTAAGGAAAAATTTCTTAACAGTGAGGGTGACAGAGCACTGGAACAGGCTGCCCAGAGAGGTTGTGGAGTCTCCTTCTCTGGAGATCTTCAAAACCCGCTTGGATGCAGTCCTGTGCCACGTGCTTTAGGTGTCCCTGCGTATGCAGGGGGGTTGGACTAGATGATCTCTAGAGGTCCCTTCCAACCCTAAGCATTCTATGATTCTATGATTCTATGATTCTATGAATGTTATTTAGAGCAGGCCCTTGATTCAGTGACACAGAAAGAGACCTGCAGGGACATGTGGGGTGTCTGGGATGTCCTGCACAACCACTTGGTTCTAGCAGATACAGCATGGGACCTTTAGGAAAGCCATGTCCCTTTGGAGTGGTGGCTGGCAAGAGGCCTACAGTGACTCATGTTTCTTACCAGTATCCAATCAACAGGATGCCACCATTGCCTAAGGCCAAGTCCTCCTTATCTCCAGAGAAGCATGCTTCATAAACGGGAGAGCCACATCACATCAAGGTCTCTACTCTAGTTGCTGCACCCTTATAGCTCTCCCTCGGTGGAAACTCTTCCCACACTTAGATGAGGGAAATGGGCTAATGATGACCTCCGTGTGGCAAATCACAGGCTGTCCAGGTCCAGGTACTTCTTCAGCGGCACCTTGTCCTTCTGGAGAGGGGTTCACCTCTGTCACAGGCCCAAGTTGCCATTAATTACCCCTAGGAGGCAAATCCCTCTCCTGTTTCTCCCTGGCCTTGGGCATTACAGATTTTGCTCTCTTTGTGGGAACCTCCTTTCAGCATAACCTTGACAAGTGCTCTCTACACAAGCATGTCCCTGCTGCCAAGTTGGGCAATTGCACACACGGTGTCCTTGACATGGGAAAGTGTAGGAGAGCCCAAGGAGGAGACAGCCGAGGGCAGTGCCAAAAACCTCCTCAAGAACTAGGTCTATGTGCTCTTGGCCATGGCTGGTATCTCTACCATTGAGGCTTAAGAGAAGAAACTTCTTCCTTCTGGCAACAGGGCCTCCTTGCCTGCTTTCCCCCAGGGACACAAGAGGTCCTGGATCAGTGTCCTGCCCTAGGCCTTGAACACCCCCACCTACACACTGCTCCAACCAAAAGCCTTGGGCAAAGCATGATGGAAAGGATGTCTGTACTCAGGGCCTGGGCCTCTGTTTGGTCAATCTGCTTGAAAACACACATGTAGGGTTGAGATGGCATCAGAGGTAGCTGCACTTTGCATTTTCCTATGTTTAATCATGGCTTCCAACTCTCTGCTCTAATCAGTCCCTGGGGAGGCTTTGCTTGGTAATGAACCGCAGAGGGACCCATTAACCCGCCAAGAAACTTGAGGACGTGCTTCTGACTTGAACTTCTTGAGAAGTTTCTTCAGTCTCCTCTCAGCTTTGGTGGTTCATGGGCTCAGCACCAATTACTCTGAAGGGGTCAGTCAAATGCAAAACCCCTCGGGAGCCATGATTCTTGCCATAATTTTCTTCAATTTTCAAATCTTCTATAGCTAATTGGAAAGGAGTGTATTAACATTAGACTGATTACAATGAGCACCTGGAAAAGAAAGATGGCTATTTTTTTTTGAGCTTTCTTTATTCTTCCATTTTCTGAATCAGCCATATGCACTTTCTCCACTTCCTAGAGTGTCTCCTAATGAAGTATGGACGTGTGTGAAAAGTAATGGTTTTGAGGGGAGACCTGTATGCAGAACCTTCTTGCTCAGCTCCCCAGCCCTGCCACTTCTCTGATCAGCCACTGGGGACTTGGATCACTCTGGCTAAAATCAAACTGTTTTTCTCGCTCCAGTAGCTGAATGTTACAGCCTACAATGAATAACCTTCCTTGAACCGCTTTTCACAAACAGATAGTAAAGGCTGGATAGAGTGAATGACCTGGTTAAGAGACAACAAGAGTCTCCTGAAAGACTCCGTGAAGCTCAAAGCAGCAAGGGAAGAGCTGAGAGGTGTCTGAACGATAAACTGCAAGGGGAAAAGGAATACTCAAACCATGAAAAGTGCAGATGTGCAGATCATCTGAATCAAAGTTGACTTTCAAAGTGATAAGTGTCAGACCCCATCCATGTAGTTGCCTCTGTCAAATGCAGTTGTCTGGAATTCCCTTTCTAGTCAATGCAGGGGAATAAGTGGTCTTAACAGATATTTGATTTCAGTACCACAGGGGAACACAACTGCTGCAGGGAATCTCCAGCAGCACCAGCCTCTCTATGTGATCAAATTGAATCCAAACCCTACAGCAGATTTTAGACATAAGTCAGAACATTCTCATAGAATGACAAAAATTATCCCTTCTAAAACTTCTGGCCATTTTTAACATTATGAAATACATTTTCATTTTTCTTATTTGGCAGCACCATGTTGGTGCACAACATTGACCATGGCAATGAAGTAAGGCTGGAAGCAGATTCCTAGATAAAGTTCTCAGGAGGATTTGTGTTAAGGGCACCTTTGCTCTTTTCTGGCCTATCACTTCTATCTTAAGCAGCACAGTGCATGAAACCCTGCTGAGGAACTGAAGAACAGCAAGCCTGCTTCGGTGCCTCCAGGAGGAAGACTGTCTTCTGCCACAGACTGTCCTCCATCCCACTTCTACCCAAAGAGCAGCCCACAGCAGTTATCGTGGAGCTGAGGCTCATCCTCATCTCAGCCTGTGCTCAGACTTTGTGCTCTTTCATCCCACAGGACTTTGATCCTGTCTTGCCAAACGCCAAACCCTCAAACCAAGCCCCAACCCCAGGCAATCCCATAGTTCTGCCCGGGGCACACACTTGCCAGGGAAGGGACAGAGAAGTGAGCTCTCCAGTTGCCCCTTTCAGACATTTCTCAGGCTTCACCTTGTTGGTGATGGCTGACTGAAGCCAAGCAGGGCTGCACTTGCTAGAATCCCAGTCCCATTCAGCCATTAGCCCACATTTTCCTTCTTCATTATTTACTCTTACTGAAGCAGGAGCAGGGAGATTTGGCTTTCCTCAAACCATCCTTACTTTACTGGACAATATTTGTGACTTCCTCCTTTGCAGCCTTTTCCCTTTTCCACATGCTGCCTTATTGACTTGAAGACCACATGCCAGTTCCCTGTTTAGTCAAGCTGGGCTCCAGAGATGTTTCCTAATTTTACCAACTGTTTGTATGGAGCATTCTTCTTCTTGACAAATGCTTACTTAATGGCTGCCTTTCCTGAGGTCCTCCGCCTTCCATAGCTTCTTGCCTTTGTCCATCCTACGGAAGAGCTCCCTGCATCCAGGCTGTCCATTCTGCTTGGCATTCTCAGCAAGTCTGCTGATGATATGAAACTGGGAGCTGTAGCTGATACCCCAGAGGGCTGCACTGCCATCTAGAGGGACCTGGACAGACTGGAAAACTGGGTGGTGAAAAGCCTCATGAAATTCAACAAGGCCAAGTGCAAGGTCCTGCACTGAGGGAGAAATAACCCGCAGACATTAGTACAGGCTGGGGACTGACCTTCTGGAGAGCAGCTCTGCAGGGAAGGCCCTGGGTGTCATGGTAGACTGCAAGTTGACCATGAGGCAGCAGTGTGCCCTCTTGGCCAAGAAGACCAATGTGATCCTGGGGTGCATTAAGAAGAGCAACTCCAGCAGGTCGAGGGAGGTGATCCTGCCCCTCTACTCCCACGTGACCCACGTCCTGTCCCACGTGCTCTAGGTGACCTTGTGTGTGCAGGGGGGTTGGACTAGACGACCTCTAGAGGTCCCTTCCAACCTTAAGCATTCTATGATTCTATGATTTCCCCCTGCCCATCTTCCCTGGTGGTCTCTCGTCAAGAATTCCATGCTGCCCTTGAAGGAATGCAGCCATTCAAATGATCTCACCACATCTCCCTTCTTCTAACTACATGGCACTCCTGTGGCAACTTGTGCATCTCCCTTTGCACTGGCTGCAAACCAGGCATGGAGGCTTTTCCGTGTGCTTTCCACACATGGCCGTGGTCTCCCTCTTGGTCAGCACTGGCAACTTTGCTTACCTGAAGCCCCCTCCATCTCCTCCCCAGCTCTAGATCTGTCCCTGGCCACTTTGTACTTGGTGGTGCCTACATCTGCAGCATGAGAAACAAGGAGCTCAAGGAATGGGATCAAGAAGCTCGAGGAACTGGGTTTACTTGGGGATATTCCAACAGCAATAAGCTGCACACCACTCTTTGAAAGTGATTTCATAGCTGTTTGAAGTGGTTTGGCTGTTCTATTTTGGATAAGCCTATTTGTACACAGATATCTAAATTCATCAGAAACAGGACTGGATTCAGCTGCCACTTGTTGGTGCCCAGTGCCCTGGAGAGGGTGAGTGCTCAGGAGGGATCTGCTGAGGACAGTCCCAGTCATTACAGAGCTGGGACAGATGCCCATCCTCCTGGAAGGGGCTATGGAGCCACCATGGAGCACAGGAGACATTCAGGGACAGAACATGCCTGGAGTGGGGGTGAGTGCTGTGCTGGGAGAGGGGCTGCCCAGAGGGGCTGTGGAAATGATTCATGTATTCAAGACATAGAAAATATGGGGGCTATCACAGAGATTTCCTCTACAGTCCAATGGAGAGAGCAGTGGACACTAAAAGGCAAGGGCAGGTAAATATTTTTTCACAGCATATTCAGCAAGTTCCTGCAGATTTCCACTCTTTCATCACTGGAAGACATTGAAAACAGCCCTTCATCTTTGCAGGCAGGGCTCAAGTGTCCAAGCACCACTACCCAGAGGGACTTGGAGATGTCCCAGTGTCTCTGAGTGACTGTGACCTGTGTGGGCCTGAGAGCTCTTGCAGGGACCTGTGGGAGACCAGAGCCCCTCAGAGCTGCAGAGGGAGGCTGGGGACAGGGGACCACGGCACCTGGAATGGCACCAGCTGTTCAGGACTCTGCCTTTCATGAGCTTTTTCATGAAAAAAAGATCATGCCGAACCCTAGGGTGCTAAAACAGATCAATGAATAACAGTGGGAAGTAAAACAAAGCATTTATTTGCTTTAATTCTTTCTCTTAATTTCTTTACAACTTTTTTTTTTAAGACATTCTCTAAAATTTCTGTTACAATCAGGCTTATAGCACTAAATAGGAGGTTTCCTTGTCCCACTCAGAGCCCAGCACTCAGAAAAGCCCCCCTGCCCACAGCTGTCCCTGCACAGAGCACGTCACACTCAGAGGTGTTGTCCTCTCCTGACCGATGCGGAAAGTCGGAGGACCAGCTTCAAGGAAATGCACTCTTTTCACGTGTCAGACTTTGCCCAAAAGAAATCTACCCCAGTTAAAGCAAAGGCCAGGGCCAGGAAGAAATGAACCCTCCCCAGAAGAGCTCCTAGCTCTTCTCTCATCCCAGCTCCCCTTCGACACCATCCTTGTGCTCCTCGTGTTGGTGCCATCCCCGCTGCCTGCCTCTCCCTTCAGCCCCACTGCTCACCTCACTCCCACTCTCCTGCAAGCCTGAGAGCCCGTCTGTGGGCTGGGAGCAGGCGTTCCCCTGCTGCTCCTTGTCTATGTTCAGGATCCTGTTGTAGGGACCTGCCAGTGGCACCAAGGAGAGCTGCTCTCTCCTGATGGACCTGCTGTCCCCAGAGTGGGGATCCTGGGATATTTACCCCCAAAAAGGACATGGTCACCATGGGGACCACCCCCTCACAATGGCCTTATGGGCATGAGGCCACTGTCATCACAAAGCCCTGCTGGTTTCTATGGGGAGCCTATCATCACGCCCTAGTGCAGACCGTAGAGATTTATCACGACGTCTTAATGGAGATGATGGAGACCCCATCACAATGTCTTTGTGAAGATTATGAGGATCCCACCAGAATGTCCTGGTGGAGACCATGCAGACCCCATTACAAAGCCCTGGGGGAGGCCATGCAGACCCCATAATGATGTCTTGGTGGAGACGAAGAGGACTACGTCACGATGCCCTGGTGAATACCTCATCTTGGTAGAGACCATGGACACCCCATCATGATGCCTTTGTGGGAACTATGGAGACCCCTCATGATGCCCTGGTGGAGACCATGGAGAGAGACCCCATCACAGTGTTTTGAGGAAGAGCATGGCAATCTCATCATGGTGCCTTGGTGGCGATCCGTACCAGAGATCTACACAAGGCCACTGCTCTTGCTCTACCTACCAATCCTCATCCTTAGAAACCAGACTGAATCTCTGTCCATCTCTAAGCAGAGCTCCCTGCATCCCACTGCTCTCTCCAGGGTATCCTTTGTCTACATCTCCTGCACATTTCTCTGCCATCCCAGGCCATCAATTCCTCACTCTTGCTGGAGTCTTCTTCTGCCCTCACTCACTCCCTAGTTAAGGCTGTCCTCAGCAGCTTAGCCAGCTGGTTGGTGACCATCAGTTTGGCAGACGGGAACAGTCTCCTTCCAAATGAAATGTGATAACCTGCAGCCTTGCTGCCTTGCTGTGGCCTCCAGGTCCTCCTCCAGCTCCTGCCAAGGAAAAAAAAAAAAAAAAAAAAAAGGGGGGGGGGCTACGGAGGGGAGGAGGGGAGGGAAAAAAATAAGTCCTTTGCTCTTCATCCTCTCCATTTTCAGCTTGTAATGAGCTCGTATGAGGGTACATGAAAGCAATATGAATTAGGGTATCTGAAATGCAGAATTAAACCATGAATCCTTAGGACATGTTTCTCCTTCCTGCATCAGTGCATGCCCAGATGTGCAGGGATGCTGCTGCTGGAGACAGATTCTGTGCATCATTGTGCCAGAGCAAAGGCCACCCCAAGGGAACTGACTGAAGTCTCCAAAGCCCATGGAGAGACCAGCAGATCGTGAGGAAGCTCCAGAAGCGCCTTTGCCCACTCTGGCCCATGGACAGCACCAGCAGCCCCTTTGCTGGCCCCATGAGTCCACAAAGCAGGGTTAAGAGATAACGAAGGGATCCTAGGAACCCAAGGGCCATGCCAGTGCCGTAGGGACCATGGGTGTGTGTGTGCAGGGGTTGTAGGTGGGCACAGGGGCCACTTGTGACTATCACAGCTGCCTAGCCCGCGGGACAGGGCAGGATGGCAGATTTCTTGAAGCAATCTCTGGGAAAGCAAAGGTGCTACTGCAGAAGTCCCTAGGCCTGCGTAGCCAGCGGTCCATCCACACTGAGGCCCTCATTAGCCCAGTCCCTGTTCATATCATCTGGCAGAGTGAGCAGAAATTCAGGGGAGAAGAGCTAGAAGGATATGAGAGTTCAGAGACCAGAGCACAGAGCTCAGTGTGATGTGTCTCCTATTTTTGCAGCACGCTGCGTGCAGGCGGGATGGATTTTCCCTACAGTCAGTGTTGGAATTCATTTATTAGCGTAGAGGTAGGAAGCCCAGCATAACCTGGGGCACTTGCCCAGCAAGCACTGCAGTGGGACATGGTTTTCCTACAGGTGCCCTCCTCTATCTGTTCCTGTCCCCACTGCTAACGCTTTCCTGTTTTCTTTCTGTAGAGAGAACTCTGTGGACCGTTCTTGTGAGAAATCCTTCAGACCCTCAAGCTCTCCTGCTCACACTCCTACCTCAGCCATGTTAGGCATCTTATTATCAGTGCCAGTTTAATGTTTGATTGTTTCATTTTCACAGTCTTATCCTATGAGCAGATCTTTGCTGGTGTGCTGAGAGCAGGGCCAGCACAAAGCCTTTTCCATGTGTCTCCCGCACCTGTCCATTGCCTGTTTTTCTCATAGCACTGGCATCTTTGCCTATCTGAGGTCCCCTATGTCTCCTCTCCTGCTCTGGATCTGGTAGCGGCTGTTCTGTACACGGTGGTGCCTGCAGCACTGAACCCCCCTCACCTACGGCACGAGGAACAAGGCACTCAAGGAGGCTGAGGAAAATAATTTCACGGATATTTTTCAGCCTGGGGAAATTGTCATTGCTCTCTAAAAAATGATTCCCTCAGCATCCCATACCAATGTTGAACATTGCCTCTTCACTATTTTTTAATATTTATATTATATTTTTAATATTTTTTCACTTTATTTTTATTAACAGTAGTAGTATTTTATATCCTGTTGCTACCCAAACTGTTGCATATCTTCCACCTTAACTGATATTTCTCTGTTGCATCTGGTGTCCACACTCCAGAAACCTCACAGGCTGTTTACTTCCTGGTGTTTGCCTTTCCAGTGAATGTTAGGGGGATTCAAGAGCCTTCCAACCTGTTCTGGCAGTAAGAACCAGGGCCTGTGATCCACAGACTTTGTCATGTTGCTTAAAGATGTCATCCACACCATCAGCCTGACTGCATGGTCTGTAGATCCCAGCATGATGTCACCCTTCATCTGATGCTCACCCACAAGCACACACCCAAACCTTGTCCATGCCATGGAAGCACTTTGTACATCCGAGCTGCCCCTCCACACAAAGGACCTGCCCCCTCCTCCTCTTCCCTCACAGCCTCCCCTGAAGAGCTTTTACCCCAGCAGTGCAGGCCTCCAGTTGTGTGAGTGCTGATAATGCATCTCAGTTATTGCAATGATGTTGAGGTCCTGTGACAGCTTGTGCTTCTGTCTCCATGCCAGGCTACAGGCATTCACATATATTTGGGCTGCAAAATATCAGAATGTGGCACAGAAGACAGATTTGTCCTGGTGAAACCTGTTACCAAGAGCCAAAGACACTGTATGCAATGGCCCCACTTGACAGCAGAGCCATGCTGGCATGGAGAGCAGGGCTCAATGCAATGGTGAGAGGAGGTTCCCACTAAGAGAGTCAAGGCTGCAGTGCCCAAGACCAGGGAGAAACAGAGCTGAGCTGTGAGGGAACGACAGGAGAGGGTTTTGTTGCCGGAGCTGATTTGTAGCACCTTGGGGCCTGGGACAGAGGTGAGCACATGTCCAGGCAGGAGAAGGTGCCCCTGAAGATGTCTTTGGGCTTGAGCCAACTGTGATCTACCAACCTTGAGGTCATCATTAGCCCCATCATGCTTTCCAGGGTGCAAAGAGGTTGTGTGGGAACAAAGTGAGAAGCTTTTAGGAGAGCAGAGACCAGAGCTGACCCCTTGGTGTGAGGTGCCTCTCCCACTTATGAAGCATGCTCAGATGCAGGAGGGATTGGACATGGTTTGCCATAGATCCCAGGCTGTGCCTCCTAGAGGAGACATCTGGTTATGCTGGACAAGTCAGACATCTTGGCCCTGCAGCCTATTTCTATGTCACTGAATTAAATGTCTGCACTGAATTATATGAACTTTTTGCACTGTAAGGATCTGCCAGGGTCTCTACATTATACTACATGGTGCTCACATAGTGCCCCCTTCTTGCCCCTTTCTGGGTGTCCTGCCTATTAGGGGCTTCATAACTAGGACCTTCCAGAGTGGGACACTTCCAACTTTCATAGGTAGTCATCCTCTGATAAAACAGACGGCAACTTTGGAATCCTTTTTTTTTCATTCATTACGAAAGGACAACAAGTGTGATTCTTTGAGGTTACTTCATGCACATTTCCCAGGAGGAGGGAGCACGAGGGACAGAGAAATTGGTGAGTTCAGCCAATCCTCTGCTCCTGAGCGGGGCCAGGCTCCTGGGACGGAGGCAGCTCGTGGCAGCCTGGCAGCACTGCCCAGAGACAGCCGAGTGCAGGAGCAGCTCCTGTGCCAAGAGCAGCAGGGCTGCGGGCACTGCCTGCTGCTGCGGACAGGAGAGGAGAGAAGGCAGCGAGAGGGGAACGGCAGTGAAGGAGAGAGGAGAGCTTGTTGTGGGAGAAACCTTTCCAGCCCTTGACACGGTGAGCGGGGCCAATCTGCTGAGGTTCCTGGAGGTCTCTTCTGAACTCAGTGCATATAATTAAGGATTGGGATTTTAAAGGTCTCTCTCCTGGAGGATGCAGGGTTTAGCAGGAGGAGGAGATGCTTCAGAGCAGGGATTCCTTGCCACATGCACGAGGGGTCCTTTACTGCAGAAGAGCAAGAGAAGGGCTACTTGAAAGGGAAGGAGCTTTCCTTCAGGTCTCCGCTCTTTCAGCCTCCTTATTATGGCTGGGAGAAGGAAGGAACAAGTTTTCTACTTTGATAAGGATCTGTGAGTCCTAAACCTTCACTCTGAAAGCTTAAGAGAGGATTAATAGAGAGGTGAGAAACTTCAGCAAGCTGCTTAATCCCCACCTTAGCCTAGAGGCAGCATCAATATCATCTTTGTGGCCTCCTAGGACTTTATGTGACCTATTTCTTAGGACCTGCAACTGCACAGCTGCCTTTGGAAATTGCCCAGAGGTTTGTGCAGGGCAGAGCTGAGCACAGATAGGGTCATATGGGATCTGTGAGCAATGGCAGGGACCAAGACCCAGGGACAGAGGAAGGGCTGCTGGCAGGGACAGCTGCAGGCAACAGAGATGGGCAGGGAAGGGGCAGGAAGTGCAGGGCAGGAGACGCCTCCTCTGCAGCCAGACCTGGGAGATCTCTCCTGCCACAGGACCATTTCTAACCTCCCCATCAAGGGACTAAGGTGTCCCCTCTGTGAGGTGAAGTACCCATCTGGTAAGGTCAAGGTTTTCCAGAATGCTTCTCTGTACTTCTCCTTGCCTCTCTTGGCAGCACATTGAGGGTGTTTTGGCTAGGAGGGAACATACCCTTGGGTATATGGAGACAGGGTGAGAAATTTGGATATGGGCACTAAGACACTGCACTGCTCTGCCCTCAGCAGGGCCTGTCTCCTTTTAGGGCAGCACATGGGAGCAACAACCCTCTACCTCAAGGAGACAGGAGCTGTGGGAAGGAGACTAACAGACAAACAAGATGTCTCCGCTCTGCACATAGTGACCGTGGATGCATTCCCTTAAGGACTGAGAGCTGAAATGTGAAGGATTTGTCCTTTTGGGGAAGCCTCGCCAGGAGTGACAAAGACATCTCAGAAGTGTTTACCAAAAATAAAACTATAGTTCCTCAAACCTCTTTGCTTACTCTTCTCAGTAAAGATGCTGAAAAGCTAATGTACATCTTGAGTGGATTTCACCTGCCAGAAAAGGTGAATGTGAAAGTGCGTGACCTTCACTGCCCAGGTCCCACTGTTGTACAACACGACAGACTCCTTGTAATACATGGGATGATGTATGATGAAGCCAGAGTGCTTCCCACAGCACTCTCAGCCAGTGCAAAATGGAGCTCAAGCAAAGCACCAGTACTAAGATACTCTTGCTAAAGAGAGGCAATGGCAGTCGATGTTGTAAAACTGAATGACTTGGGAGTTTTTTTTTTTCTTGAAAACTCTCTCCTAACTTCTCAATGTCTTCTGTTCCTTAGATAGGCCCACATGACTGGAGGGAGCTAATGTCCAACAGCAGCTCCCTCAATGAGTTCCTCCTCCTACCATTCGCAGACACGCGGGAGCTGCAGCTCTTGCACTTCTCGCTCTTCCTGGCCATCTACCTGGCTGCCCTCCTGGCCAACGGCCTCATCGTCACAGCTGTAGCCTGTGACCGCCACCTCCACACACCCATGTACTTCTTCCTTCTCAACGTCTCCCTCCTCGACCTTGGATCCATCTCCACAACTATCCCCAAATCCATGGCCAGCTCCCTGTGGGACACCAGGGAAATTTCCTTTTTGGCATGTGCTGCCCAGGTTTTCCTGTTGGTCTTCTTCTTTGGAGGAGAGTTTTCTATCCTCACAGTCATGGCCTATGACCGCTACGTTGCCATCTGCAGACCCCTGCACTACGGGACCATCATGGACAGCAGAGCTTGTGTCAAAATGGCCGCAGCTGCCTGGGCCAGTGCTTTCCTCAATGCTCTCCTGCAAACTGGGAACACATTTTCCATACCACTCTGCCAAGGCAATGTGGTGGAGCAGTTCTTCTGTGAGATCCCCCAGATCCTCAAGCTCTCCTGCTCAGACTCCTACCTCAGGGAAGTCCGGGTTAGCGTGGTTACTGCCTGCATAGCCTTTGGTTGTTTCATTTTCATTGTGGTGTCCTACGTGCAGATCTTCAGAGCTGTGCTGAGGATCCCCTCTGAGCAGGGCCGGTACAAAGCCTTTTCCATGTGCCTCCCACACCTGGCTGTGGTCTCCTTGTTTTTCATTACTATATTGTTTGCCTACCTGAAGCCCCGCTCCATCTCCTCCCCACTTCTAGATATGGTTGTGTCCATTCTGTACTCGGTGGTGCCTCCAGCCCTGAATCCCCTCATCTACAGCATGAGGAACAAGGAGCTGAAGGAGGCACTGAGGAAATTCATCAAGTGGGTACAACGTCAAAGATAACAACTGTTTCATTCACTCACCAGCATATCTGGCATCGAGGCTGTATTTTATCCATTTCCTTTTTTAATTCTCTCTTTTACATCCATTTTAAACTAATAAATACTAAAATAAAGATACCTAGTTTTTGTCACGACTGCACAGGAATGTCTCCTTTAGCATTTAAACATAGACAACGATAAAGCAGGAAGCCAGGCTTGACCCTTCATTAGCAGAGAGGGGGGATTCTCTGAGCCCCTTCTTTGAGCTCCCTTGGATGTGCCCAGTGCAGGGAGGAGAGTTTCCCTCTGCAGCGTCTTTTCCAGCACTGACACCAAGGGACCTCTGGGGTACAGAGTCACGGTGGGACAAGGGCAGGTGGGGTGAGACCAGGGGTCCAGTGTTGTTTAGGAGATCTCAGCTCTCGTGCCTATGGTTAGAGTGGGATCTCAAAGCTCTCTAATATGACAGAAATGACAAACAAGTGTCACCACAGGTTTCCATGGTTCCATGCAAAGCTCCAACACACAAAACTAAACACGAGTGAATTGAAGGAAAGTCTAGAGGCAGCCTTTCCATGGCAGTTCATCTTTCCTGAAGACACATTCCAGGAGGGCAGCAGGACTTTCTCTAGAGTTGTCCTCATTTCCGTGCTGTCCTTCCACGCTTTATTCTGCAGATATGGCTCAGGAACTCTCATAACCTGGTAGAGACAGGCTAGTGTTTCCACGTGCCCTGGAAGAAGAGGCAGGACCAGTCCTTGGGCTCCCTTAAGCCACAGCTGGATTCCAGAATAACATTTTCATAATAAAAGGGGATCTGCCCCATGATGGTCCTGAATCTGGCCTCTCTTTAGAAACTGGAATCAAAAAATATGCCCAAGGGTGTGCAACCAGAAATGGGCCTTCTCTTCTGCTTGTGAACTCCATGCGAGGCAGGGGATGACCTCAGCATTCCAGGGTGATCTGTTAGCCTCCATCTAGGGTTCATCTCTCAGTGACCACTGCAGACAGGCAATGGTCTCTGCATTGCCTGTGCCAGGCTGCCCCACATGTGACTGTGTTCCCCCAGGGAAGGGGCGATTCCTGCACCTGTGGTGAAACACCACAGCCTGGAGCTAGTGGCCACCCAAAGACATCTCCTGCCATTGCAATATTGTGGGGGCACTCTGAGTACTGTCAGACCTCAACCACCAGTATCAGTGGCCACAAGGGCAAACTGATGGCTCATGCTCAATTTGTTGCCAAGCACGATTCCCAGGTCCCTTTTTGTGGAGCTGCTCTCCAACAGGTCAACCCCCAGCCTGTCCTGGGGCATGGGGTTATTACTCCCTAGCTGCAAGACCCTGCACTTGCCCATGTTGAACTTCATGAGGCTCCTCTACCTCCAACTCCCCAGCCTCTTCAGGTCCCTCTCAAAGCCTGCACAGACCCCTGGACTATCAGCCATTCCTCCCACTTTCCTATCCTCAGCAAACTGCTGAGGGTGCACTCTGTCCCTTCAGGTCACTGATTAATAAACTGAACAGGTTTTGACTGACTCCTGATACCAATAGCAGCAGGTCTCCAACCAGGCTCTGTGCCACTGATCACAACCCTAAAGCCTAAACCCCAAACCCAGCTGCTCATATGGAGGTGACCTCACAGGTGCAAACCCCACCACATCCCTCATGCTGCCTGTGGCCTTCAGAGACAGCAGCTTCCTCAAACCCCTTCCCCACACAGGAACCACTGCTGCCCTCTCAGCTCCTCTCACCACAGAGACCCCCCACCCACCGCCCACGCCTGCCTGCCTGCTGCCGGCCAATCAGGCACTCACAAAGACATGACGTCACAGCGCCGTCCCGCCCAGCTCTCTGGCCCTGCCCTCCAGGGCAGCAATGGCCTCCCCAGCCCTTCCCCGCCAGGAGCCCAGCCCGGGCTCAGCAGCTGCTCCGCGGAGATGATCTCAGCAGCGCAGAGCCCCGCAGGGCCCGGCTGCTGCCCAATGAGGCGCTGCGGGAGCGGTGACCTCACAGTCACCAGCCAGAGCCAGCCCTGCTGCTGCCCAATCAGCTCTGCCCGCAGCAGGGACCTCCCAAGCAGCAGCCACGCCCTCTCCCTGCAGCTGGCCTATCAGGGGTTGCGGCAACAGTGACCTCATCATGCCCAGCGCAGCCATTGGCTGTCAGCTGCCATGGCAACGCTGCGGCCTCCTGCCCTGCCCTGCCGGCAGCTCCGCCCTCCCCTCCCACGGGTGGCGCCTTCTTGCAGAGCTGCACGGGGCGTTGCAGGGCTGGGGGCAGCTGGGCCCTGTGTGCGGGGCAGGTTGGGGCCCTGGGGCGCGTTGGCTGCCCCGGCAGGGCTGGACTCTGCCGCAGGGGCCCTGCGGAGCAATTACTTTTACAATTACTTTTCCAATTTTACAACTACGATTACTTTGTTTGGCAATTTTCCATTCTACCCCATCATATCTGGTGAGGATTCTTCATGGGGACAGATGTTTTTAACACTGCAGGCATGAGCATTAAAGAGACCGGACATGGAGATGGGCTCTGTGCTGCTTAGTGCACAGTGCAACCCACGCACAACACGTGAAGAACAGTGGGTAATGCATGGGCAACACACACAGAATGCAAGGAAAACGCACGGGTGATGTGTGCAGAACACTTCGGCAACATGCGTGCGACAGGTGTGCAACCCATGCAAAGTGTGAATGTAAGACACCTGCAGTGGATGCATGGTGCACGCGGAACACCTGCAAGATGCGCACGTGGTGAGCACGCGACACGCGCGATGCATGCTGGGTGCGCGTGCGCCACACACGCAGCCCCACTGCAAGGAATAACCCCAGACACCAGTACAGGCTGGGGACCGACCTTCTGGAGAGCAGCTCTGCAGAGAAGGACCTGGGTGTCATGGTGGACGACAAGTTGACGATGAGGCAGCAGTGTGCCCTCGTGGCCAAGAAGGCCAATGGGATCCTGGGCTGCATTAAGAAGAGCGTCTCCAGCAGGTCGAGGGAGATGATCTTGCCCCTCTACTCAGACCTGGTGAGGCCACATCTGGAGTATTGTGTCCAGTTCTGGGCCCCACAGTATAAGAGGGATGTGGAGCTGCTGGAGAGAGTCCAGCGCAGGGCTACAAGGATGATCAGGGGCCTGGAACATCTGCCCTATGAGGAGAGGCTGAGGGAGCTGGGCCTGTTCAGCTGGAGAAGAGAAGGCTGAGAGGGGACCTGAGCAGTGTCTAGAAGTACCTCAAGGGAGGCAGTGAGGAGGATGGTGCTGGCCTCTTTTCACTGGTGGCCACTGACAGAACTAGAGGGAGCGACCGGAAACTGAAGCACCAAAAGTTCTACAGGAACTTAAGGAACAATTTTCTTAACAGTGAGGGTGCCATAGCCCTGGAACCGGTTGCCCAGAGAGGTTGTGGAGTCTCCTTCTCTGGAGATCTTTAAACCCGCTTGGACACAGTCCTGTGCCACGTGCTCTAGGTGACCCTGCGTGTGCAGGGCGGTTGGACTACATGACCCGTAGAGGTCCTTTGCAACCTTAAGCATTCTATGAAATGGCATTGTATGAAATGGATCCTGGCAACAGGGCCCTGCGGCTGCTGTGGGGAGGATCACGCTGAGGAAAGGGAACCCAAGGGTCAACGGTCCTAAGAGTGGGGGCACAAGTGGGATGGTTCATAGGGCCTCTGGATCAACTGTGCTAGCGGGGGGATGGGCACTGAGGACAAGGACCCCCAGATGAACTGTTCTGCAAGTGGGAGCCCATGGGTGGTGGCTTCTGGAGGGGGTGGACCCGAGCAGATGGGGACCCCTTCGCTGCAGTGTTCAGGGGCTTGGGCCCCTACGGAAGAAGGGTCTGGGGAGCTGAGACCCACGGGGAAAGTGCTCAGGAGATGGGGGCCCATGGGAGAAGGGGCCGGGAGGTGGGGGCCCACGAATAAAGGGTCCAGGGAAGCAGGGTCCATGGGTAAAGGGTCTAGGGAAGCAAGGCCCATGGATAAAGGGTCTAGGGAAGCAGGGTCCATGGGTAAAGGGTCTAGGGAAGCGAGGCCCATGAATAAAGAGTCCAGGGAAGTGGGGCCCATGGGCAAAGTGTTCAGGATGTGGAGGTCCATGGGTAAAGGATCCAGGGTAGGGGGACCTACTGATGAAGGGTCTAGGGCTACTGATGAAGGTAGGGCTGCTGATGGGGACCCTTGGTGATGGGTGCTACTGTTTTGCGCCCACAGGAGACGGGTCCTGCAGATTGGGGGACACCAGTTGTGGGGCCTCGGGTCTGGGGTCCATGGGGGATGATTGCTGGCAGTGGGGGCCCATGGGTGAAGGGTCCAGGGCAGGGGGCACTATGGAAGAAGGGTGCAGGGAAGCAAGGCCTACAGGTGACAGGTCTGAGAGTTGGGGATTCATGGGGGAAGGAGCTGGGGGCGGGGGCGGGTCTGGAAATTAGGGTCCAGTGTACCAGGGCCCACGGATGATGGGTTGCATAGGTGGGGGTCGATGGGGTCCTGGGAATGGGGGTCCATGGGTGAAGTGGTCCTGGGAGGGCCGGGCCCATGGATGGTCCTCTGGGACTGAAGTAGCCTGATGGTCAGAGCAGGCGGGTGAGGGATCCTGCAGACTTCTTCCCATTGATGAACTGTCCCTGGGCCATTGGCCTTGGGTGGGGGGTCTTGTGGGTGGGGGTCCTCTAAAGATGGAAACATGGGCTGAAGTTTTAGGGATGAAAGGGTCTGGGTTTGGGAGCCCGAGGTCGGGGTGCCCTGATGGGAAGTGTCCCTGAATGAGGGGTCCTGGGGTTGAGGGCCCAAAGGTGACGGGTCCAGCTGGTTGGGACCCAGCAGGGAGGGCTCCTGGTGCAGGTGGCCCCACAGCGAGGGCTCCTCGTGCTGGGACCCCCAGGGTGGCAGGTCCCGGTGGCAGCGCCCCAGGGGCACTGGGTGCCGGGGGCCGCAGGGCGAGGGGCGCCGCGCGCGGGGGCACCTGTGTGGGGGCTCGCGGGGCCGCGGGCCCCGTCTCCAGCTGCAGCTCCGGCACGGGGGGGGCGCTGGGCCCCACGGCCCCCTCCAGCTCCTTGGAGCGCAGCACCCGCGGGGAGCCCTGTGCCGGGCTCGGTGTCACCAGGAGGCACCCAGCAGTGCAGGGGGGCAGGGCCCCCTTCCCCCTGGAGCCCCAGCCACTCCATGGAGTTTCCCTCCTGCCCCAGGAGCCCCTGGCAGCTCTCCAGACCCACTGGAACCCCCAGCTGCACCATAGGGCACTTAGGGGATCCCCTCCAGACCCATTGGGATCCCTTTGCCTGCACCTCAGGGTAATCACTGGAGCCCCAGATGCCTTGGGACCACCCTGCCTGCATCCTGAAGCAGCCTGGGAACCCCACAGACCCAGTGGGATCCCCCTGTTGCACCTTGGGGAACCCTTGGCCTCCCCCAGACTTCTTGGTACCCCCACCTGCACCCTGGGGCACCCATGGGACCTCCAGATCCATTGAGAGCCCCTATGGCACCACAGGGCACTCTGGGGATCCCCAGCCCCTTGCAAACTGCTGCCTGCACCCTGGGCCACCCAGGGGACTCCACCAGATCCTTCGGGACCCCCTGTTGCAGCGCAGGGCACCTTTGCCCCCCTCGCCCAGCTGCAGTCCCCTTGTGACCCGCAGGCCTGCACCCTGAGACACCCTCGTTGCCCTCCAGACCCATTGGGACCCCCCAGGCAGGTACCCTGGGACTCCCTTGATTCCTCAGACCCTTTGGGACTCCCCTGCTGCACCCTGGGGCACTCATGGAACCCCCATAGACCCTTCAGAAGGCCCTGCCCGCACCCTGGGGCACCCATCGGACCCCACCAAACCCCTTAGGATTCCCCTCTTACACCACAGGGCACCTTTGGAACCCTCCCCCCCCTACAGATGCCTCCTAACCCCCCTGTCTGCACCCTGGGCACCCGTGACCTGCCCCCCCTGCCCCACACACACCCACTGGGACCCACTCTTGCACCCTGAGCACCCTTGGAACCTCCCAGACACACTGAGATCCCTCCGCCTGCACCCTGGGCATCATTCCCGACCCCCAATCCACTGGGACCCCCCTCCTATTGCACCCTGAGGCACCCATGGGACCCTTCGACCCCTTGGGACCCCCCTGCCTGCATCCTGGACCACCATTACCCATTGGGATCCCTGTGTTGCACCATGGGGACGCCAGACCCCTTGGAACCCCGATGTTGGACCCTGGGACACTCATGGGATCCCCAGACCCCTTGGAATCCCTCTGCTGTAAACTGGGGGACCCACGGGACACCACTGATCCCTTGGGACCCCCCCCAGCCTACACCCTGAGGCACCCATGGGCCCCACCAGACCCTTTGGGGCTCCCCTGTTTCACCCTGGGGCATCCTTGGGGCTCCCAGACCCCTTGGGTCCATCCTGCCCATGCTCTAGGGTACCACTGTGCCCCTCAAGACCCACTGGGAACCCCTGTGCGCACCCTGGAGCACCCATGGTCCCTTCGGACCCTTTGAGACTCCCCCTGTTGCACCATAGGGCACCACTGAACCCCCACCCCAGACCCCTGGGGACGCTCCTGTTGCACCCTGGAATCCCCTCAGACCCATTTAAACCCCCATGTTGTACCCTGGGGCACCCGTGGGACACTCCCCCCCCCCGAGTCCTTGTGACCCCCATGTTGCTCCCTTGGAATCCACTTGGGACTCCCCTGCCTGCAGCCTGGGGCGCCCCTCGGCCCCTGCACACCCCTCAGAACCCCCCTCTTGCACCATAGGGCATCTTGGGAAGCCCCCGGAACCATTTCCCAACCCCTGCCTGCACCACAGGACAGGATCCTTGTGCCCTTTGGACCCCCCAGTGCTCTGGGACCCTCGCCAAAAGCCCCAGTGATCCACCCCATTGGTACCCACTCCCACCAGCTCTGCCCTGTGACAGCCATGGGACCCCCCAGACCTTAAGTGCCAGGGGCCCCTTTGGCACCCTCCCCGCAGACCTCTTGGGACCCCCCAGATCCCCTGGTGTCCCCCCTGGGGAAAGGAACCCTTCAGTCCCGGCTCTCCCACCCATAGGACCCCCTTGGGTCTCACCTGGGGCTCAGCAGTGGTGGTGTCAGGGTCCTTGGCCACCTTGCGCACCATCCGCAGCTTCTGCAGGGAGCCTGCGGAGGATGGGGCGGTCAACGGATGGAGCGGGGGCCCGCAAGCCTGTGCCCATTCCCATAATCCGAGCAGAAGAGATGGGGACCCCAGGGGGGTGCGCACGAGCACACATGTGTGCTGCAAGCGGGAGTCATGGACATGTGCACGAGCACCAGCGTGTCTCACACACGGGTGACGTGAGGGTGACGACAGGCACCCACGTGTCTCACACACGGGTGACATGACCAAATGCATGAGAACACATGTCCTGCCCATGCAGGACGCGAGTGTGCTGATGAGCACACACGTGTCACAGGAGGCACAGGTGGCTGTGAAGACTCGCACACCTGGCGTGCGTCTCCCGTGTGCAGCGCACACACTCGCCAGCTCACACGCACCGCGCACATGGGTGGCTAGGACTCACACGCGGTCCCCAGGCCATGCGGGCCCCACCAAGAAGAGACAGGAGCGTTAATAGCGCACGCACACACGGGCACACACACACACACGCACATCCGAGCACACACACACCCAAGCACACGCATGTCTGAGCACATGCATGTAGATGCACGTGCATGTCCGAGCACACGGAGAAGCTCCTGGGATGGAGCGGGATTACGAGACCATGTCTGTAAACCAGATCCCATTCGGTCTCTCCAGTTCTGCACAGGCACTAAGAAGTGAGAGGGAGTCCAGCACAGGGACAAGAAGATGATGGTCAGGGGCTGGAGTGTGGGGCAGAAAACGAGATGCTGGGAGAGCAGGGTTTGTTCAGAGTAGACCAGAGAAGTCCAAGGGGGATCTTCATGCTGTGCACAGCTCCTTTGTGGAGGGCTCAGAGCAGGTGGATATTCTTGGAGGGTCACACTAATGGCATGTGAGGCAACAGTGAGTGAAAAAAAAAAAAAGACAATGGGAAATTCTTCTTAGATGTTAAGAACCAGTCTTTTTTTCTATGATCATGACCAAACTCTGGCACAGGTTCCAGAGAGATTCTCAGATCTCCATCCTTGGAGATAACCCAAAGTTCAATGGAAAAAGCCCCAAGGTCCTGCCTATTGCGACCTGCCTTCAGTAGGGAACTGGATCCCCTGCTGCAACCTCAAGGAATCTACTCTTTTGTGAAAGGCTCTACAGGCTCTTTGCTTTTAAAAGTCCTCAGGAAGGTTTCTTGGTCTGTGGTGAGAAAATGTGGTAGAAAATCTGAGGAAGTTTCTTCAAATTTTATGAATTATGCCCAGCTTTCTTCCATCTGACCCCATCTGGGAAAGCCATTTCTCTTTTGCACCTTACTTATGCTTTGGGGTTTGCCATTACACCTCCAAGTAGTGTTTCTCCCCTGGGTATAGTTCCTGGCACCTGCCTCTCTTTGGGATCTGTAGAGCCCTGGCACCCTGGATCTGCCACACTTCTGAGCCTGGACCCTGTCTCAGGACAGGCCCACACAGTGCATCACTGCTGTCCAGGCTCCTGTATGGAGCCTGTAAGGCACTGCTGTGCCTCAGGAGCTGAATTTGGACTTGTTCACAAGTTGGTGAGATGACCATCTCCCAGCTCCCCTACTCCTGAAGCTTCCAACAACCAACATTCCTCTTCCTGTAGTGTTTGCACAGTCCTGGACACAATCTTGAAGAAGGGAGACTGCATCCCTTTTGGAGCTTTCAGATATGTGGCATTCCAGACACTGAAAAGCAAAGCACACCTTTCCTCCTTTCTTTCAGTTGCCTATTCAGCCTCTAGCATCCTGTCTTTGGCACAGGAAGGTGCACTCTGCACCCTGGGGTCTTTCCCCATTCTCTCCCCTGTCTCCTCTGTGTCTGCTCGATGCACTAGGGTCATGGTAAGTATTGGTTTAGGGAGCTCCCCTGAAGCCATGAGAAGCTGTAGAGCTGAAGGCCTGATGGAGGAAGTCTGGAACGTGGATGTTTCCCCTGCCCACTGCTGCTCCCATCTTAAGGGTCCAGGAGGGTCCAGTGCTTTTGGTGTTGGGGATTGAGTTTCCTTTGACATCCCCAAGTCCTTCTTTGGGTTGCTCTGAGCAGCCAGGAAAATCCCTCTTCTCTAGGGTCTTGCATCAAGGCCTTTTCCCTACTTTTGTAGAGAAGCGCAGGCAGGTCTGGGATCTCCAAAAGCAGCATGGCCCACATCATGACCCAGGACCTCCAGGAGCTGTGTGGCTCTTCCATTCCCACATGTCCTGCTTAAACTGACAATTTCTAACACCATCTTTACAGGCCACGAGTTGGCCATTGTAGAACCACAGTATTGTGACTCCCCCTGTTACTCTTTGTTCACTCCGGGA
Organism: Tinamus guttatus; assembly: GCF_059628265.1. Lineage (NCBI taxonomy): Eukaryota > Metazoa > Chordata > Aves > Tinamiformes > Tinamidae > Tinamus > Tinamus guttatus. The sequence goes on from NW_028288921.1 coordinate 871,828, forward strand.
CCCAGCTGCTGGTTTGCACTTCAAGGAGTTTAAAGGTTGCTCTGTCTTTCAGGAAGGCTGTTCCTTGGTGTTCCAACACCAAGGGAACCTCGCTGTTGGCATGTTGGACTTGGCCTACACTCAAAGAGTACAGTTATTATTTATGAAATTATTTCATGCTTTATTTCTGTTTCTTTGCGGTTAAGAAAAATCCTGTGTTTATTTGCAGCTAGTTCTCTAAGGAACTCCCTAAGGAAAGCAGTTGGGAGTTGCAGCAGATGAGCTCTAACTTTCAGTTGCTGATTTCTAACAAGCGTGATGGAAGTCCCAGGTGGCTGATGTGAGAAATGGCAGGTTGGGGAGGGAAGGAAGAGTGTCCATACAGTGCTTGAGCTCTGGGACACTGGTTCTCCTAGATGTCCAGACTTCATTGGGAGTCATTCTGGATTGATTCCAATTCCAGAATATTGCTATCGCTGGATGTTAATAGTAACAATAAAAACCTGTAAAATCAGAAATACTTGTATATTATTGATGTCTCCACCTTTTTGTATTTTAATGAGTCCCGTGGTGTATTTGGTGCTGAATCCATGAACCTCAGTTACTGAGAGGAGAATTCAGTGTCAAGATCAACCCCCAACATTTTGTTGAGTTTTAATGGGTCCCACTGATAGCTGTTTGCAGTGAAGTGGCTCCAGGGACTGATTAGAGCAGAAACTTGTCATCACTGATAACAAGTAGGCAGAGGAAACATGCAGGTGGCTCTGATGCCACATTAACCCTTGAGGTATTTTATCAGGCAAAATGTGCAAGCTCGGCCACTGAGCTTCTGGGAAAGGAGATCCTTTCTCCCACATGTTTTCCAGGTCCTCTTGGGGATGGTGTGTGGGTGAGAGTGCACAGTGCTCAGTTCAGGACAATGATATGACACCTTTTGGGGTGTCAGCAAGAGGGACACTGAGGCTCCAGTGTCTCCTGGAAGGCCTCGGTGGCAGAGACAACAGAAATAGCCAAGAGGATGAAGACCTCCTCTGGTGTCTGTGAGCCCAGGCAGAGCCTTTGTCTCCACCAGAGCCTGTCCCATGCTGGTTCATACCTGCAGCTGTGTCCATGCATCCTGCAGACACCCAGCCTGCTTCCCCTGTCACAGCCCTCAAGCTCCAGAAATGCCTGAAGGCTGCAGAGGAGAGAGGAATTATTCTGTCTTAAGCTCGGTCCCTGCTCCTGAGCTGGGCCTGGCTCCTGGGACTGCGGGAGCCCATGGCAACCTGGCAGGTGCTGCAGAGAGACAGCTCTGCCCAGGAGCAGCTCCTCATAAAGGAGCAGCAAGACTCAGGGCACTGCCCACAGGCACCAGGCTGGGATGAGTCGCTCAAAAGTGAGGGACAGGTGAGGGACAGTTGGGAATGGGAGGACAATTGAGAACTCACTGCAGGGAGAAATCTGACCAGCCTGAGATACGGAAAGTGTCTGTCTGCAGGACAACACTGCTGTGGTTACTGGAAGGATCTTTTGAATGTAGCACCTTCCCCAGCTGGGGCGGCTCTCCCAGCTTCTCCTGCTTGGAGCTGGTGGTGCTTTGGAGCAGGGATTCCCAGCCAGACCATCAAAGGGACCGGGCATCATGGCTGCCTTCTCCTCGAGATGGTGCAGGGGTGTGAAGCCAATGAGTGCACCCAGGTCTCCATGGGCTGCAATTCAGAGCAGTGTCTCTGTGCTGCAGGGTGCTGTGTCCCCAGGGCAGTGCCACCTGCCTGGGACTGCAGCACTAACCCTGCCTGGGATACCCCCATGGTGCTGCGGGGAGAAGCTCTGGATGTGAGGAGAGACTCCCATAAGGACAGGTTCATTTCTGAAAGAGCCTTTTCAAGAGGACAGCGAAGGCAGTGGTAATGTCTAAGATCAGGAGATTTCTTGTGTCCTCTTTGCAAAGAGCTGAGGGTGTATGGAAAGGAAATGCCAGGTTAGAGCAGGACCCTGACACTCTAGTCCTTTAAATGGAGAGATCTGTGAGGAACCTCAGAAAACCCCTGCCCCCTTCCCCTGACTGCAGACAGCACCAGCATCACCTTCTCTGGCCTCACCAGGGCTTGTCTGACCTTCTCCTTACTACCTGCAGAGAGATGTCCCTGGACAGCGCCCTGCTGCTGATATACTGCTGTAGGGCAGAGTAAGTGTCCAGGGGGTGGGATGGGTTGTGTGGCACTGGCAGGGAGAAGACATGGGCAAGAGGAACTGCTGCCATCAGGAAAAGCTCCAGCAGTGGAGATAAAATCAGCAAATGGGAGGAAACTAGAAACATAATCACTGTGGGAGGGGGAATTTTGATCACTCCCCCCCAGTCAGTCCCTGCAACGCGGATGTCTTCCTCTGAGCAAAGCCCCGTGTCTCCTCTCCCACCCCTCAAGGCCATGGGGACCCAGCCATGAGTACCCTCCTTGGTAGAAGAGGGGCTCTGTCTCTCCTGCAGCCTGGTCCTTTCCCACTGCAGGAGAAGGGGACTGAGAGGGACTGTCTGGAGATGTTGCTGTCTGGGAGGTGGCGTGCATAGCTTGGGGAGGTGAAGACTTTCCCCAATGCTCCTCTGTCTGTTACTCCTTCCTGTCCCTTGGCATAAGGTTCATAGTGTTGCTCTCTTCACCTCTCGTTCTGGTCTGGTTCTTGCTCCCTCAAGCTAAGGACAGGGAGTCAGCTGCAGTTAAGGCAGAAACGTCCCTCTCCCACTGCATTGTGTCAAGCAAGAGTGAAGATGTTAAGATGCTTGGAGGACAGGGTCCATTTCAGGCACTTCTGTTCAAAAGGGTAAGCTGGAGATGAATCCTTCCAAACAATTTTTTCTTTTAGAAAGAGCTGTCATGAGTGATGCCATTTGCGCAAGAGTAATTAGAGAATATTGCTACTCAGTCCCTGGATCAAATCCCCTTCACTCAGCTCATGGTGCCCATCCCCTGGTCTCCTCACCAAATACATGAGGCAGTTGGAAACCTCCATTTACACCACCCACAAGAGCAGGACTGACTGACACAAGCAGAGATGAAGAGCACACTCAGTCAGCACAAACCAGAGGTCAAACAAGGGAGATGAACAAGGTAAAGGAGACAGGCAATGTGGTATTACTAAGAGGAGTAGAAGGAGTTTTGCTCAGAGAAGCCTATTCTAACCTGTTGACGCTTTTTCCTCATTGGACAGTGCTCCGAAACAACAGCAGCTCCCTCAAAGAATTCCTCCTCCTGCCATTCTCAGACACGCGGGAGCTGCAGCTCTTGCACTTCTCGCTCTTCCTGGCCATCTACCTGGCTGCCCTCCTGGCCAACGGCCTCATCATCACAGCCGTAGCCTGCGACCACCGCCTCCACACGCCCATGTACTTCTTCCTCCTCAACCTCTCCCTCCTCGACCTTGGCTCCATCTCCACCACTGTCCCCAAATCCATGCACAATTCTCTGTGGGACACCAGGGCCATTTCCTACTTAGGATGTGCTGCACAGGTCTTTATGTTTCCCTTTTTCATTTCAGCAGAGTTTTCTCTCCTCACAGTCATGGCCTATGACCGCTATGTTGCCATCTGCAGACCCCTGCACTATGGGACCCTCATGGACAGCAGAGCTTGTGTCAAAATGGCAGCAGCTGCCTGGGCATCTAATTTTCTCAATGCTCTCCTGCACACTGGGAACGCATTTTCCATACCACTGTGCCAAGGCAATGTGGTGGAGCAGTTCTTCTGTGAGATCCCTCAGATCCTCAAGCTCTCCTGCTCACACTCCTACCTCAGGGAAGTTTGGCTTCTTTTGGTTAGTCTTTGTTTAACTTTCGGTTGTTTCATTTTCATTGCGGTGTCCTACGTGCAGATCTTCAGAGCTGTGCTGAGGATCCCCTCAGAGCAGGGCCGGCACAAAGCCTTTTCCATGTGCCTCCCGCACCTGGTCGTGGTCTGTATGGTTGTCAGTACAGGCATGTTTGCCTACCTGAAGCCTCCCTCCATTTCCACCCCAGCTCTGGATCTGGTTGTAGCTGTTCTGTACTCAGTTCTGCCTCCAGCACTGAATCCTCTCATCTACAGCATGAGGAACAAGGAACTCAGGGATGCACTGAAAAAAATGATTCAACTGGTAATATTTCAGCAGCAATAAGCTGAAATCCCATCCTTCTACTCAAGTGATATCTAATTTCTCTCAGACAACTCCTGTGATTTCGGCATTCTTGCTTTAATAATGAGGTTTGTGCACAAGTTTCTGAATTCATCCCGCTTCTCCAGAGGTGTTAACCGTGTCTTTCTGACCCATAAGTTTTCTTTAAATGTGTCTATCATTGTGTCAGAGCTGTCATTCCCCTAATTAAAGGGTATATTTTCAGTGCATCTTGTGGATTGGGCTCTTCTTCCAAAGCTGGTGCCAAGAATTTGGTGAGAATTTGCTGAATTTTCAGCCTGAGAGATGCTTGTTGCTTTTCTGGGGCTCTTCATGGGCCCAAGGCAATGAGCTCCTGGGGGGATATGTTAGGGAATAAGGCCTGGATTCAGTTCTCACTTGTGAGTACTTGGTGCTCCTGATAGTGATGAATGGCCAAGTAGTATCTGCCTGGGACTGTCCCCCGTATGGTGGCCTATGACCACATTGGGGACCTTGCAGGCACAGGGAAAGGAGCTTCAAGAGCTGCCCATGATAGCTTATACCTGAAGACATAATCTGGATCTAGGGACACATGAACACAGCCTGAGCCATTTTATAGGCCCTGTGATTGCTCAGAGCATCATTCACAGATAGAAGCCCCTTGATATGGTGTTCTCAGGTACAATGATGCCTGTCCATCTGGGTCTGTGTCCAACCATGAGCACAACAACTGCAGAGTCACCCTGTGACTCCAGAACACCACAGACCACTCTGCAGAGCAGCACCAGCATCTCGGGGTCCTGCAGGGAGCACCAGGGAGGCTCCAGGAGCTTCCAGGCAGACCATAACTAAGGAATTAATCTGGGGAACAGTTTTCCAAGGAGCAGGGATATCCCTGGGGAAGGGGAAAAGAAGCAATTGTGCTCTTAGAAGGAGGAATAAATGGGAAAAAGAAATATGTTTCTCTGCATGTCAGCTAGGGGCTGGCTGCTGTGTCCCTGGCAGCAGGAGGTGCCAGCAGAGCCCCAGGACAGGGAGCCTTGTGCTGTGCTGGAGAGAGGGGCTGGCATAAGGGCTGCAGGCAGCCTTGGGTAGGGAAGCTCTGGGATACAGGAACAAGAGGCACAGAGTGTCCCTGTCCTCTGTGTCCGTATGCCACTGGGGCCAGTTCCAGCTTGGAGCCTGATGGGGCACCTGACACACACAGCCCTGTCCCCTGGAGATGCTGTGCCCACAGTGGGGCTGGGGCTGTGGGGTGAGTGCCCTGCGGGGGGCACTGCTGTGGGGCCACCCCCAGCCTGGTCTGCTCTGCTGGGTGGGCTGGGAGAGGGCAGGGCAGGTGGGGAGAGCTGGAGAGGGGCTGGGCTGGGCTGGAGAGGGTCCGGAGAGGAAAAGGACGTTTGCTGAGCTGGGTGTCCTTGGTTGCATGGCCTGACTGTGAAGGGGCCGCAGGGCATTTGTCATGGATTGGTCTGTCACTTTGGCCATTTCCATCTGCCAACAACCTCTTCGTCTTCCTCCTCGCTTGTCCCGCTTTGCCCAGCACCATCTACTCACTCCCAACCACGTAAGTGAGCAAGAAATCCCACAGCCTGGCATTGGAATGGATACACATTGCTACAAAAGAAACAATGTTTCTTTGAGGGTCTGGCCTTGGAGGCTCTCGTCCTTTCCAGAGAGCAATGCCTGTTCTCCTGAGGATGAGCTTGTCCTCTCCTGGCACAGCTTGAGTGCAGGCATTTAGAAGGGGAGCGCCTGAGTGTTGAGCAGAGCTGCGGTCCCTGCTGCCTGTGGGGAATGCTCTCTGGTTCAGTGATGTCCTACACTCCTTTTCCCTGCCACTGTTTTCTCCCAGGGAGCCACGCTTGGAGGAAATGAAAGAAGATAAAAGGTAGGAAAGAACAGAATAAAAACAAATAAAAAGAAAAAGAATTGGAATGAAAACAAAGAGGAAAAAGTGATAAAAATAAAGAACAGGAAAAGAAAAAAAGGAAAGGTAAAGAAGAAAAAAATGTAAAGAAAAAAGAAGAATAGAAAAATGAAAAAGAAGAAGAAGTGAAAAAGAATAAAAAAAAGAAAAAGGGTGGAAAATGGACTGTGGCATCCCAAGGGCCACGTGTGAAAAGAAATCCTAGAGGGAACCTTTGCTGGCCCCCACTTGCCCCTAGGGGCTGAAATCTTAGGGCTACACACACATCTGCAACGGGGATGATTTTTGTGCCTGACCTAACTTGGAAACAACACAACACAAGAAAAATTATCCGGGAATATATATGTAAACAACAACAAAAATAACAACCTAAAAACAATAACAAGAAAAATTACAACAATATAATCAACAATAACGACAATAAAACCAACAACAATATTAATAACAATAAATGCTACTATAAAAGTGTATAATGTAAAATCCAAACAAGAAGTTACTGCTGGCGTCCGTGGGCCCAGCGCTTCCTGGCAGCAGCCAGGGTGAAGGGGAGCTTGGCCTGCAAGGGAAAAGGAGGCGTGAGCAGGGCCGAGGAGCGGCTCGGGGGCTCCCGTGGAGCAGAGGCTCTTTGGCGGCTGCGTGGGCTCTTTGGCAGCAGCGCTGCCGTCATTGGTGCCCTGGCAGAGGCTTGGCGTGGCCAGCGCAGCCCAGAGGCCGGCAGAGGGGCTGAGGCAGCAGGTGCCCAGGCCTTGGGCGCTCCTGCGCCCTGTGCAGCTCTGCCCCGGCGCCGCGGCCCGCCAGAGCGCCCGCACACCTGGGCCAGGCTCCCGCGCGGCTGCTCCCCAAAGGCAGCGCGGAGCAGCGCCAAGGGGCCGGGCACAGCCCCAGCTCTGCCCGTGCAGCCGGCAGCAGGGGCCATACCTGGGGGCTGCAGCCGGAGCTCTCCCAATCCATGGGCTCCTCCTGGCTGCAGCCAACCAGGCCGTTGCTCCCCACCATCTGGAAGAGAGCAGGAGAGCTTGGTGGGGACAGTGCGTGGGGAAGAGGAAGGACAAGTGCGTGCAAGGGCTCTTGGGGCCGTATCTGGCTGCTGCCATAGCTCAGCCATTCCATTGGTTCAGGATCATTTCCGGCAGTCCCATCAATGCATGGAATCTGCAAGATTGAAGTAGGTGTTTGCAGGGGAGGTGCCACAGGCAGGAAGTCCTAGTCCCAGGGTCCCTCCTCCGGTCGTGGGAATCGGGAAATAGGGAAGGGGCCAGATCCGGCCCCAGGTCTACCCATGCAACCCGCAGCAGGGACAATACCTGCAGGCCGCAAAAGGAGCTCTCCCACTCCATAGGCTCCTCATTGTTGGTGCAGCCAATCAGGCTATGGATGTCGGGAGTCTGGAAGAGAACAGGAGAGCTTGTGGGGACGGTCACGGTGGCAGCGCTGGCTCTGTACATGGGGCCTCGTGTCCCCTGCGTGCGCAGGGCAGGCGGTGCACAGAGCCAGGGCGCCAGGCTCAGGCAGCAGCCCCCGAGGCCTTGGCCGCTCCTGGCCCTGGCGCAGCTCTGCCCCAGCACCCAGGCCTGCCAGAGCTCCCTGCCACCTCTGCCACCAGCCCTGCGGCTGCTCTCGCAGAGCCAAGCGCCAGCCGTCCCCGCACAGCCTCTGCCTGAACGCACAGTACCTGCACCGAGCTCTCCCACTCCATCTCTTCCACTCCGCAGTTATTCATTTTTTTTATTTTATCTCCTTTATTTTATCTCTCTTCTTCCAGAGAAAAGGAGTCGTTGTCATTTGCATCCCTGAGAGCAGGGGGTCTCTGTCCCAGGATCCTCTTGGCGTGTCCATGCACAGGAGGAGTGGGGCACGGAGCAGGCAGTGCTGGGCCTGCCCACAGCAGCCTCCTTGCCCCCGGCAGCCCCTTTGGCAGGCAGGGAGCCCAGGGTCAAGTGGAGGAGAGAAAAGGGCAATGTGAGAGGTGTGAGTGCCAAGTGTCGTGCGGTGGCTTTGTGGCCTCCCCTGGGAGGCATCGCGCAGGCTGCCCTGGAGCCCCGCAGCTCCCCTGCATCTTGTGGGCACCACGGGTGGCCCCTGGTGCTGCGCGGCCCTGCTGCTCACCTGGCCTTGTTGCTGCGTGGCCAGCACTGGGGCCACTGTGAGGCGCAGCCCTGGGAAGCATCCGTGTTCCCGTGGCGATAACTGCCCCTCTGGGATGTTCCACTGCTCCGTGGGGGGAGGAGGGCAGCGGCAGGGCCAGGGGGGCCGCCGTGAGGAAGGGTCTGCGTGTGCTGGACTCCCCTGGCACTGCTGAGCCTGGCGACAGAGAGCAGTGCGTGGCCTTGGGCTTGCTGGGTGCCAAGGAGGGCTCCTCATGCAGCCTCATGGCACTGCTGGCGGCTGCCTGCCCAGAGGCCAGGCTGCACCTGGGGCTCTGCTTCCACCTCTGCAAGCACCTTGAACGCCTTGAACTTTAATCCCTGCTCCCCTCCTGCCCTTACAGCCGGATGGACTCAAGAAAGTTTTGTTTTCCATGGTGGAGACGTGTTCCTTGGCAGTGCAATGAGCGCCAAGGGCAGTTGTGCCCCGGGGCCAGGTGTGCATGTCCTCAGCAGAGCCCTTGTGAGTTGGTGGTGGCCTGGGAGCCCCTGGTGCTGCTGGGCTCCTTCTCTTGTCCTGCCGCGCACCTTGCAGGCGCCATGTGCTGTTGCTGAGAGCAGCCTTGGTGCGGCTCCTGCACTGCTGCCCCTGCCACGGCTTCCTAGGGCTGCAGAGGGCAGAGCAGGCACAAATGTGCCCTCAGCAGCAGCAGCAGGGACCTGCAGCTGCTGCAGCTCTGCCCAGCACTGGGCTACAATGCTCACTTGCTAACGGAGGTGAATTCCCAGCCCTTGGGTAAGGATAGGAAAGCCAAGGGCAGATGGAGCAGGAGATCTCCCTGGTGCCATCAAGTGTAGCCCTCACATTGAGGAAAACCCTCCAAAAGCGAGCAGCGCAACCCCTGCCACAAAAGTGTTGGAGCCTAGAGGAGCATCCTGCTGCTGGCCAAGTTTTCTTGCTGGCATGCTTGGAGGTGAAGAGAGGTTTTACACTCAGGGATTACTGGCAGGTTGATTTTTAATTGTCTTGGACATATGGAGTTAACTTGATATATTTTGAGGACGCCCTGATGCCTTCCCATGTCCCGCCAATAATGCAAGGGAAGTGGTAAAAAAAAGTTATCATTTTAATTAATCATACCTAGTTATGGGGTACCAGAAGAGTAACCCAAGGATTCCTCCTGATCAAGGGCCTCATTTTATGATAAGAATCTTGCAAATTAAAAGGGAAGATTTGTCACATTAGCCCCTTGTAGGGAAACTCTATCAGGTACCTGTATTCCTAGGAGAAATGCACGCTTGGAGTCAGCCTTAATTTCTTTCCGAAAGGCTTTGGCAAATCTTTGGTGCACATTTGTTCTCAATACTCCAGGACATCTTTATCAGTCAGGAGATTTCATCTAGGGAAAAGCTTGAAATTCAGAGTCACTGAAGGAGAAGTGGAAAAGACCTTTTCAAATATTTTTAAAGAGCACGCTGCTGTAAAGGTAGAGGATATTGAACTGCAGGTTCATTACACAAGGACAAAAGCCGCACCTGGGTATTAGTGCAAGCGTAGTAGGGAGCCCTTGCGTATGATATTGAGCAAAGCTAGAAACTCGAGAGCTAGGAAAGCTAGGTGCCAAAAGAAGGAACTGCCCCACTGCTAGGCTTAAGTACTCTGAGAGCATCATGGGGAGAGCAGGAAGGACAGAAGTGGGTCAAAGAGATTGTTGAATTTAAATCCAATGGCACAAGGGCAGTGTGGAAGGATGTGAACAGCAAAATCACACAAGTATAATCATATTAAGCAGAGGCTTTAAGGGAGTCTGAAATGGTTTTGAGATATGTTGGCTGGAGGGATCAAAGCTGGAATACTGTTTCCATGCAGGGTGGGCAAATCCTTCCTTTAATTCAGATGAAGAACCAGACAATAAGTTTTGCTACCATCTGGGAATACCCTTTAGAGGGATAAAAGGACTGTGGTTTGTAGCCCAGCATGGATCTCCAGAGGAATGCTGTATCTCTGTCAAGTTGAAGCAACCAAGAATTGAAGCAGCCTGAATTCAATACTTCTGTTGGACTCAGGCTGACACAAGAGATCCTTGGCGTTATGCTCACCATGCATATTGCTCTTCTGGCTAGAAGGAAAGCCACTCTGTACTACTGCAGGGAAATCCTTGGAGGGCTTCCTCTGCAGGGTGTGATACATTCATCTTTTCAGTGCCTGGGAAGAGCGTGTGGGTCCTCAGAGATGGGCAATGGCCCACACAGCTCTCATGGAGAGAGCCTCTTAAGACAGGCTGGGGATGATGCTGCAAAATCGCCTCACCCTAGATCTTTTCCTAGCTCAGGAGCATGGAGTCTGTGGGTATCTGAAATTAAATGTGGATCACTGTTGTATTTACATTCCTAATGTCACATAAAGCAGATTCAAAACGTGGCATCACAGGCCCAAGATCTTCAAAAAGATTTGAAAACATCTTGGTTAAATACACTTTTAAGGGAAATGGGATAAATTCTCCTCAGTGGATGGTTTTCATCTTTGCTCAAGACCATTCTAACTTTAATTATTTTGATAATCAAAGCTTGCGTAATGCTTCAAGTGTGGTCCATATATCATAGTACATTGTTCTCTATGTTGCTGCAGTAGGAAGCAAAAGTATTACCGGCATTATCCAGTCTAGATGAGACTCCCCAAGAGATCTTCCTTGGGAAGCATCAAGGGGGGAAATGTTATGAGAAGCACCAGACAAGAATGCACCTAAGGACATAATTTCTGCTGCTGTTTCTGGTATCTCGTGAGAGCGTACAGACAAAAGAGTAAACAGTGGTTGAAGACGAAGATAAGGAGCACTGTATCTTCAAGAAACCATCTGAAACGGGGCAATGACAGCAGAATTCATAGAAAGGACCCAGAAAGAGGACCAACAGGGCTCCCAAAAGACCACCTGGGAGAACCGAACGGACAGAGCCCGCATGCACATGACAGTGGGGCATATTATCATTAGTTCCAGGGAAGAGGATGATTATGTATGACCATTCCATGAAATTTAATGTATATATAGATGATAGAGAAATATAAATTGCGGTTAACGGAACTTACAGTGTGCATGTTAGGAGGAGAGATTCCCTCGTACACCTAGCACCGCGAATATATGATGCCTGCTTTTTAATGCTACCTTGGTGTTAAGGTGTTCTTTATTCCAACATTTTGGTAACAGTGCCAAACAGAGCTGAAGGACTAAATGAAATCAGCACAGTACCTTATGCTTATCTTTTCAATCAGAACATAACTATTTACTCCATATTGAGCAGAAAACCTAGTAGCAATCGATGTAATTACCTGGCAAACTTAGAAGGTTCTGCAATAAAAGTCACAATGATGAGCACAAGTGACCTGCTAAATAGAATGAGGCTCATGTATTTACACAAAAGTGCAAATATGATAGGCAAGAGAAGCTCTCAAAGAGGAGCACCACTTGTAGCTGGTAAATGCTAGTACATTTGTTCCTGAATGTGCAGGGGTCTCTCATCTTTGCAAGGAATTCTCTTAGCGCAAGGTCCCTGGTTAAGGGGAGGTCAGGGATTCTCACGGTCCAGCCCCAGGAGTTGGTCACATGTCAATCTCGATCCCTCCTCAGCTTTTCAGTGCTAGGCCTTGTCATTTATACAGTTAGAAGGAAGAAGACATAGCTGTGATATGGTCATCCTCATGAGGTGATCCTTCCAGAATCTTCAGGCAACTTGTATAAGATTCTGAGCTCCTTGCACTGCGAGTGAGTCGAGTTGTGCACTGTCAGTGGGTGCCTCTGCAAGACTTTCCAGTTCCCTATTTGAGCAGTCCTTCAAAAATACATGTGATTTGCAACACATGTCCTTGCCACATCAGCGCCTGTTTGGGACTTTTTCAGATGTTAACACTTTACTAACCCCTTCCATATGCATTTGTGGAGGGAGGAGGTTGAACAGGGCAGGTGGATTAGCCTGGGCCTGGGGAAAAAGGTAGCTGTTGCCATTTGCATATAATGCGTGGGTTTTGGGGACAGCTTTTTAGTAGGGTAATGCTGCTAGGTGAAATGTGTGAGTAGCCGTGGTGCCTGTGCTGGGAAGGGATGCAAGGAAGCAAGAGCAATATTTGGGGGCTCCCTAAGTGTGCAGCAGCTAGTGATTTTTACTGTGAGGCCTGTATTTTGTGAAGGGGAAAGAGCAGGGTGACCATGCTAGTAGCAAGGTGTGAGAAGTGTGGTGTAATGGTTGGGAGGGAAGGAAGCAGAGCAAGCAGGTGTTGTGAGGCTGCTCTCACCATAGAGAGTGAAACTTTTGTTCTGAAGCCATGCTGCGTGGGACACGATTAAGCACAATGACACCCTAAGCAGCAAGCGATAAGCAGACATGCTGTAAGAGTCAAAAGGAACAAAGAGAGGAGAAAGAAAGGACAGATATGGGCCTGGGCCACCTTGGGAAATATGAGGCGGTCTTGGTGTGTGAGATGAAAGGCTTGTGATGCCTGTTTCCTGGGGAAGATACCTGAGTAATGTATCACTCCTAATGTAAATGTAGGATTAGCAATATGCTAGGGGTGCCCGGAGAGGGCTCAAGGGGAGGAGAGGAGGCGCCGACGCGCGTGACGGGGAGCGGAGGGGACGCGAGTGCCCTGAGCGGCCAAGGGCGGGCGCGAGAGCGGCCGGCGGCGGCAATGAAGGGCAGCTCTGCTCTGGCCGGGCAGGGCAAGGGCAGGGCCCGTGCGGGCCTGGAGGGGAGCTGGGGCCATGTGAGGGCAGCTGGGGGCAATAGAACAGAGCTGAGGCCTTGGCGCTGGTGAGGGAGGAGATGGGAGCGCGCAGGGAGGGGAAGGGTGATGGAGACTGCCTTAGAAAAGCAGCTCTTGGAGCTGAGCGCCGCGCACTCAGCTCCATAGGTGCCTCCTGGCCGTGTGGTGGGATTTCCTCTGATCTCAGGGCCCTCAGATGCCTCCTCTCTGTCACAGTCGTGGGGTAGATGCAACGCAAACTACGCTTTATCGGTCTCCAAGTACATTATTTATACCGAGCCTTCCTCGTCGTGGCTGCTGCTTGTTGGTGAGGACTATAAAGGACAGTAGCTAGTAACAGAGCTATGATTGGATGATTCTTATCTTGGCCAGTTTCTGCTCCGTGGCCAAAACCTCCTTAAACTTGTTAATAACTTTCTGCTGTCTCCGTGTGAACTCCCTGTCTCATAGATACACTCTAATCTTTTCAAGACTAACGTTCTCTGCTAAGGGAGCCAGGGATTCCACAGACCGGCTGTAATCCCTGACAATTCCCTTTTTTGTATTTGTGCTACAAAAATGGCACTAACTATGGATTGTGCCGTGGATTGCATCAAGCCTAATTGACTAAGCGCCGAGCTGCCCTGGTGAAAAAAACGATGAGATAATAAAGCCTGTTGGTGTTTGTTAGGGAGCGGACCCAAGGGCAGAGCAGACACAAGGGCATCAGCCCTAGCATTGCCCTCAGCAGAAAAAAAGAAAAAACAAACAAACAAAAAAAAAAACAGGCAATGCAGTATAGAATGTCCCTACAAGAGCTAAGAGAGAGGCCTGCAGGCCCCTCAGGAAGGCCCTCTCGGTGCTGCTCTTCTCCTTGGAAGGAGCATGGAGAAATGGAAGGAGCTGGGGCTCCTGCTCAAGACAGCGCAGGCCTGGCAGATTGGCGAGTGCCTAGTAAGGACAGCCCCAAAGCCCCCAAGATCTGCCCTGCAGAAGGGCCTTCTACCCTTGTCCTCTCCCTCCTCGCCAACCTCCCTGGTGCCAGCCCAATGCTGTGGGCTCTGGAGCTGCACATGTGCTCCCCTTCCTCCAGCACGCTGTCCCGGAGGACTCTTCCTGAGGGCCATGATCCCTCACCAGCCCAAGGATGGGGAAGGAAGCCCTGGCCTAGGCATGACATGATTAGCGTTGAGGTCCAGAGAGATCCCCCCAAAGCAGCCCACTCTGCTGACCTGGGTGGCAGCATGGCCTTAGTGCCTGGTGCTGCGGGAGCGTGGCCAAGCTGCAGCACGGCAGGGCACCAAGAGATGGGGCATCACAGTGGTGACAGGAGAGACCTCAGCTAATCAGTAGGCTTGGTGTGAAGCAGCGAGGAGGGGGGAAAGGGCCAGGGGTTGGTGGGGGTTGACAAGGAACGGGAAAGATGCTCTCCTGCTCTGTGTGGGCTGCAGCTGTGCCAGATGTTGTCTGTGGGCTGTGGTGAATGCCTTTCACCTGGACCAGGAGCAGGGCACCGCACTCTCCCAGGAGCCTAGAGCCTATGGCCTGTTGCAGAGCCCTGACAGACCCTGTCCTGCCAAAGCCCTTGGCCTTGGCAGTGTGTTGGGGAGTTCCTGGGCACCGGTCAGCACCCATATTGGTCCTTCTGGCCCTCTTTAGAGACCCTTGGGGTTCTCCACACCTAAGGGTCAAAGCTGGGTGCAAGGCTTTGTGCTGGAGAAGCCCCTTTTCTGGTGCCAGCCCCCGACCAGAGCTGGAGCTCCATCCACCTCCCAGCCAGCCCAGCAAGCTCTCGAGTGTCTCAGCCTAAATAGCTGCTCCTGACAGAGGTCCCTGGCCCCTACAAGAGTCCCTGGCTGCACACACAAACCTCCTGGGGCACCTCAACTTGGAACCCCTCCTCAATCCCATTTGCACCATCAACCATCTGGGAGCAACTGGCACAGTGTCCTGGGGAAAGAGGTGTGTGTTTGGGAGCCTGCTGTCCTAACACGGGTGTCTCATGGTCACTGCAGAGCTCAGCCGTGGTCCCCGATTGCCTGGCAGTGCAGTGGCACCTGCTGTGCCTGACTCGGGGCCCTCGCTTGGGGCCTCAGGAAAGGGAGAAAGGGCCGTTCGTGGTGCTAGACGGAGGCAGAAACAGCAAAAGATTGAGAAAGAATGAGAAGAGAGGGAGAAAGAGAGAAAAGGGGAAGAGAGGAAAAGGAGAGGAAGAAGAGCACCAAGAGGGAAGAGAGAGGGAAAGCACACTAAAGAGGACAGGAGGGAAAGGAAGAAGCGAAGGGAGAGAGAATATGAGAGAGAGGGAAAGCACGCTAGGGAGAAAATGGGCAAGAGGGAAAGAAGGGAAAAGGCAAAGGGAAAGAGGGAGGATGAAAGGGAGGAAGGAAGAAGGGAAGAGAAGGAGAGAAAGGGAGAGAAAGAGGGAAAGAATGGGAGAATAAGAGAAAGAAGAAAGGCAAGAGAAGTTAAAAGAGAGTGAAAGAATGAAAGCAAGCAGGAGAAAGAGAGCCACACCGGGAAACACAGACAGATAAGAGAGAAAGAGAAGAGAGACTTGATAGAAAGTGGAGAAAAAGAGAGGGAAAAAGAGTGAATGAGAGAAAATGAAACAACGGAAAGTGCAAAATGGGGGCTTATCTCTGGACAACTAGGAGCACTCCTGTAACTTGGAGAGCTGCCAAAGGGGTAGTACTGGTGGTGGGGCGAATGGCCTAAAGGCTTTGGAAGCAGTCCTATTGCTTCTGTCCTTTGGATAATCTCGTGAAGACAAGGAGGTTGTTTGGCAGCAGCTTCAGTGACGTTGTTTGAAACTCCTAAACTGGGGCAGAAGGATGGTAACCTTGCCCTGCACCTGCAGCAGCCTTTATTCCACATCCTCGTAATGAATTAACACTGCACAGGCACGGGCCGTGCGTCTGCAGAGAGGGTCACCGCGCAGGATGTCTGGAGGCTGGAGAGCACCCATGAGTGCTGGAGCGCGGGCAGGGCCGCCCTTGGGGCGCAGGAGCTCCTGGCCCCAGCCAGGCCGCCCCCAGCCCCATGCTGCTGGCAGCCCTCTGTGAGGCGCTGAGGCCCTCATGTGTCACAGCTGCCCTCGTGGCGGGTCACAGTGGTCCCCGTGGGCCCATCACCCTCCCAGGGCTGGCGCTGGCCCAGTGGCTCGTGACTCCTGTGAGAGGAAGTGCTTGCTGATGGAGCAGCGCGTCCGCGGAAGGAGTATTGCCACGATGGGGGTGCTGCGAGCACTCCGAGGTGAGGGCCAGCACCGCGCTCGGCATCCTGCGTGCTCCGTGGGCGTGAGGGGCCCTGCTGGTGCCGGCGTTCCCAGCTTGGAGAGCAAGGCCCCTGTCCCCAGGCCTCCCTGGCCTCTCCTGGCACCCTGAGCTCTGGCTGGGGACACCAGTGCCCTGACACCAGGCCCGTCCCTGCAACCACTGGCGTGATGCAACCCTCCACTTTTCCTTCCAGGGTTCTTCACTCGTGTAGGTCCCCGGTCCGGACCTGTGCGCGAGGAGGATGGCGGCAGCGTGGCTGGGTCTGTCCCTGTGGTCATCGCTACCTTTGCCGCCATGGTTATCTCTCTACTGGACCGTCTGCAAGACGCCACGGTGAGTTGGGGCTGTCCCATGAGGCTGGAGGGCTCCTCACAGGGCCCAGCTGCCCTGATGCCATGGATGGTCCTTGCTCCGTGGCACCTCTGTCCTCCTGCCTCACTGCAAACACCGATCCTGCCATGGTGTTGGGCAGTCGCTCCCACACACCCTTCTTTCCTGGGGGAGGTGACAGTGGTGCCGGAGTTGGGGCTTGGTTTGGGGTCAGGAAATCCCAGCGCAGGATTCTCAGCAACTCCTGACGTCTGTGCTGAGCGGTGCTGCCAGCTTGAGCACGGCCTCAGCATCCCGGAGTCCCACAGCACGGTGTGTGATGTGTCCCCAGGGCGGTCGAGAGGAGACCTACCGCCAGCTGGAGAGCGTCTTGTGCGGCTCTCAGAGCTGTCTGCAGAGCTCTGTCGTGGACAGGCTCATAGCAGCAGTGTCTGCAGACCTGCGGGCGGCCCAGGTGAGCTTGTTCTCTCTTAGGGAGACTCCGCATGCAGGTGCCCAGCTGTCCTACGGACAGTCTTTGGGACGTGTCCTTGCTTGTGGGGCTTGGGGAGGTACCCGGAGCTATGCAGAGAGGCGGTCGTGGGCTGTTTGGGAGCAAGGGGCAGTGGGAATCGCGTCACGGGATCTATGCGGTGCCTGGAGGCTGAGCGCGGGGCACAGGCGGTCGTGATCCCGCCATGCAGGAACTCTTGTGTTCCAGGGTGTGACGGCCGCTGTGAGGACGGCGGCGAGCGACGTCCTGGTGGCCCTGGCCCGCTCCCACCTGCGCGAGGTGGTGTCCGCGCTGCAGGGCCACCTGAGGAGCCTGCAGGAGGTGTCAGCGGAGGTGGTGCTCGTCACCCTGCGGAATGTGGCTGCCCGCTACGGTAGAGTTCCCAGCCTGATGCTCCGCGTTTCTGTGGGTGCCCAGCGGGAGACACAACTTCTGCCGCGGCCCAAAACATCTGGCCTGGGCTGGAGGGAACCTGCTGGAGACCAAATGTGCCGGGCTTTGCCCTGTGCCCTGCCCAGGGCTTCCCTGCACCCCTCGGGGAAGGTGTCCACACACGGGTGCCCTGGCAGGAATCTCCCCATGCCATAGGCTCCCCCAGCACAGTGCCAGCTCTCCCACCCCCTGCCAGCATAGCCCCATGACCTCAAGGCCCCACAGCCCCAGTCCTGGCGCACAAAACTACCAGGGCACAGAGCCCACAGGCTGTGGCGGCTCTGCCTGATCGGGACTGCCCCCTCCGCAGCGCTGCAGTGCGTGCCCTTCGCAGCAGCGACGCTGGCGACCCTGCACAGGGCGCTGAGCGAGGCACGGAGCGGCCGGGTGCTGCGCGCCGTCTGCGGTGGTGAGTGTCGGCATCACGGCAGGGCCCACGGAGACGGGAAGGGGCTGGGGTGGCCCTGGGCACCTTGCTGGGCTCTTGGGGTGGGCACGGCTGGGAGTGGAAAGCGCCGTGAGAGGGACCGTTTGGGAAGAAAGGGGCAAGGGCCGCAGCGGGCAGTGTCGGGGAGCAAGGCTGTGCAGAGGAGAAGGTGCTGGGGTGGGAGAGGGTAGAAACAATCCAGCATTTCAATCCGGGTGTCTCAGATCATGGCTCATGATGCCCCTGAAACCCGATCACCTGCACTGAGCCCTGGCACCCCTGGCCTGGGCACGAAGCAGGCTTGGGGACCGCTGCAAGGTCTCCTGCCAGCTAGAGACTGTGACACGATGCTGTTTCACTTCCTGTGTTGCAGTGCTGGAGCAGTGGTGCAGCAGCATAAACTTGTACTTCCGTGAGTGGGAGAAATGCACCTTCCCTCGCGTGGGAGCTGCCCAGCTCTGCACCCCCGTCCACCTGCTCTTTTGCCACATGGGCAAAAACTGGCAGGGCTGCAAAGAGGAAGAGGTGAGCGCTGCTGCCCCAGCAGCCACGGGCCACAGCAGCGAGGGCGCCCGTGGGGGCTGGAGGGGCTGTGCGTGGGGCTGTGCAAGCAGCCAAAGGGAGCAGGCTGGCCACAGAAGTGCCCAAGAGGGGAGTCTGCAGGCCGTGCAGCGGGGCAAGCGGTGCCAGGCAGCGGGCAGGAGCGCAGGTGCCCGTGGTGGCCCTGAGGCATCAGCCATGAGGCTGGGGCTGCCTGCTGAGAAGAGCCCAAATCCTGGGAGCATTTGGCAGGGCGGGCTAGGGGTGCAGGAGGAAACGCTCCCTGTGCTGGTGAGCGAGCCCTTGTAGCAGGGGTGAAGGGGAAGGGGAGGACTCCATGTGGGAAGGGCAGACTGGTGTGTGGGAGAGGCAAGCGCTGGAGAGACGCTGAGCCTTCGATGTGGCTTGTCCCTGTCCCTTGTCAGGGCAAGCAGGCTGTGCTCCGGGCAATGGGGGCCATGATGAGTGTCCTCGTGCGCCTGGAGAAGTACTGTGAGTGCGCATGGCAGAGGCTTCCCTGGCTGCTGCATCAGTACCGGGAAGTGCGGGACCCCGCTGGGGTGACCAGGGTGAGGCACTGCGAGGGGCACAGCACTGCTGGGGCCGTGGGGATGGTGCAAGGTGTTGGAGAGCTGCAGGGTGCTGGAAGGAACAGGAGCTCTGTATGTCTTAATACCTTTGAGCAGGCAGAGGGATCTGGGACTTTGCAGGGGCTTGTTAGAAGAAACGGCACGGCAGGAGACCGGGATGGAGAGGATGGATCCTGGGACAAGTGGCTCGGGAGGGGAGGCTGTGCCACCTCTGTGTCGGGGGGCATAGGGAGCTCTGTCCTCACAGCCAGGGCCATGTCCAGCCCCTGTGGCGGAGAGAGGTGTGAGGGGGACGGTGTGGTGGGAAAGACCATCCCGGCAGGGCTGCAGGAGGAGAGAGACCTCGTGGTCAAGCCAGCAGCCCCGTGCAGGCTGGGGTCTCCCTGAAAGTGGGTTCAGGCCGGGGCAGCTCCCAGCGGTGCTGGTTTCCTTTCCCCGTGGCTCGCGGTGACAGCTGCCCTCTCCCTCCCGTGCTCCCTTGCAGAGTCTGTGCTATTTCCTGGGGGCCGTGGCAGACGTTCAGAGCCACGTGCCTCGCACCAGGCTTCTGGCCATCAACGCTGCTGTGCACGAGCAGGTAAGGCCTGACGCTGCATCACTGGCCTGCGTGTGCGGGGGGCTCTGGGCTGTGGGTCCGTGGCCAGAGCCGCTCATGAGAGGATCACTGAGAGCACAGTTTAGTTCTGTCCCCCTCCACGCTGCTCTTGCTTTCCCTAAAACACACCTTGTTCCCACAGCTCTGCGACGAGATGGAGCCGCCCAGCCCAGAGCACCGAGCAGAGCTGTGCCGCTGCGTCGTGCTGCAGGGTAGGGAAGGAGAGCCGGCCCCGTGCCGCCGTGTCCCGGCTGCTGTCCTGCCAACGTGCAGGTGTGCGATGCTGGCCGCTAACACCAAGCATGATTTCTTCCCCGCAGCCCAAATCTGCCCAGCGGAGGTGATTGTGTTCCTCTACTACAAGCTGAGGAACGGGAGCAGGGCTGATCGCACGGCCGCCGTGCAAATGCTGCAGGCTCTGGTCTGTTCTAACAGTAAGTAACACGTGCTGGAGAAATGGAGTGCTCCTGGGATGCTGCTGCTTCCTCTGAATTGGCAATGCTGGCCCACTTTTCTGCCCCATTTGCGCACAAAAAGCCAGGGAGCTGTGACAAATCCCTCTAAAAATGGTGGCTCATCCTCAGCACCCACCTCCCCTTGTGTCTTGCAGTCCCCAATGCAAGGGAGAACATGCCAGTGTTGGTGAAGCTGGCACAGTCCGTGTGCCATGACCCCGCAGCGCAGGTGAGCTGGTTTGGACAGGGACGGTACCGCTGCAGGGGCCGAGCAGCCCTTTCCCCAGGGCAGAGGCTGGAGAGGCCAAACCAGCAGTCAAGGACAAGTCCTGGGGTCGGAGCCTGGTGGTAACTGCAGAGCAAGGGCTGCTCCCTCGTTATCTTGGCCTGGCCAGAGGGGCTGCCGCGCTGTGAGGGCCATCAAACCTGGGCGTTTGGTGCAGGTTGTGACTGCAGCCTCTCCAACAGGTGAGAACAGCCGTCCTGCGTTTCGTCGGGGAGCTGCTGCACTCCAGCGCCCCGGGCTGCTCGGCATGGGACGTGGTGGGGCACATCTTCACGGAGTTCAGCCGCTCCTCACGCAAACTGGTAAGGGCAGAGGGTGGCACCGGTCTATGTCCCATGCCGCAGTGGTGCCATGGACATCCCTAGCATTGGGTGTTCTGCCTGGTGAGCAGGAGCAACGACACTGGTGCCGCAGTGGGAGCAGCCTCCCATCACCATACACTGAAAGGGCTGGGAATGGGCATCAACGGGTGTTTCCCACCTCTGTCTCGCAGACATCAGGAAATCTTTCTGAGATGGAAGCCCAGGAAGAAAAGGCCATTCAGCGCCTGTGCAGGCACATCCTGGGCACACTGGATGTCTCCACCGGAGCAGTGGCCAAAGTGAGTTTTCCGCTGCTGGACGCTGTTGCTTTTTGTCTTTCCCCAGTATGTTGACACTTCCCATCTTAGCCCCTAAAGCAGCCAAGAAGAGCTAGGGCTGCCCTTGCTCGTTTAGCGCAGCTGCGGCTGAAGCGAGCACCGCTGGGCACGTCCTGGCTGCCTTCTGTAAATGAGACATAGGGACTGGTGGGACCATAGGGCATCCCCTTGCAGCGGGGAGATGAGCTGACCCCGGGGGTGAGTTGTGGCGGCTGCTCTTGACAAGCAGGCAGCCAAAGCGAGGGGAAAGGTGCACGAAGCCAGGTGGGTGAGACGGAGAGAAGGTGGAGGAGGAAGCCAGGGTGAGGCTGAGGGACGGAGCGAGGCCCAGGGGCTGGGCTGGTGCCGCAGAAGCATCAATAACAGGCAGACTGGGAGGGAGAGGTGGAAATAGCGGCGTGCTCAGTGGCCTGGTTCTTGCCTGCAGCTCCTGTGGCCCAAACTGCTGCGGTACGTGGTGCCAGCCCAGTACACAGGCATGCTAGTCCCGCTCTGCCGCTGTCTGTGTGCACTGGCCAAGAGGCGGGAGAGAGCAGAATGTTGTGAAGAGGAGGCAGCACATGAGCTCCTGGAGTCTGAGGAGCAAGGTGGGAAGCAAAGGTGCAGGCGGCGCAGCTGGGGACCCCTTCAGCTGTGCGTGGGGCTGTGGGACATGGTGCGGGCAGGGCCTGGTGGGGCTGGGCATCTCACGTGGCTTTTCTTTGTGCCCACAGCTGCTCTGCCAGCGCCCCAGGCCCTGCTGGTTCGCCTGTTGGTGAGTAACAGGGCCCCAGGAAAGAGCTTTCATGGCTGCAGAGAGGGGAGAGGCAGGAGAGATGCTGCCGCGGCCAGTGCAGGGCACCCTGGGAGGAGGCAGGAGGATGTCAGAGGGTGCCTGGGCTGCCCCTGCCCATTGGGAGCTCCTGCTCCTCCCGGGGATGGCAGCGCTCAGGCGAGGCTGTCGGCTGCCTCCTGGCATCCAGGGCAATGCCAGCCTCCCTGCCCGCGGGATGGCCACGGCTCCTGCGGCTTGCACAAGCCCGTCTCTCCTCTGCCCTAGGTGGTGGCCGCGGTGACTCCCCACGCAGGCGGTGGCCGTGGCGCTGCGGCCCTGCAGCTGCTGCAGGCGCTTCCCAGCAGGATCCATGCGAGCGTGGGGGCGAGCTGGGCTGCAGAGATCCCCCTGCTGCTGCAGCACCTGGCAGGTAAAGTGTCCACAGGAAGGAGAGGCTGCGTGTGAAGAGGGCAGCACTGAGTCTGGCGGGGAGGATGAAGTCATGTTTGCCAGCACTTACCAGCCCAATGGCCTGAGGCTCTGGGACATGAGACACGGTGCTGGAATAGCAGCAAGAGCTTCTGATTTCTCTGGCTTTGCAGGAACAACTGCGAGAAACCTGGACGTGGTGGAATGGGAGAGCCTTCTGCTGAAGGTACAGCATCCCTGTGGGGGCACGCATGGATGGGGCAAGCAGGCCCAGGAAAAGTGCAGGGAGGAAGCCCAGAACTCCCTGTTGAGGCACTGAGTAGCACAAGCCGGTCCCAAGGCCCCAGTGCCTTCCCTGGCCACGGGTGCTGCCTGCTCGGAAGAGCTGCTGCTGTCGCACGTGCAGAATGGCTGGGCATAAAGGCAGCTGCAGGAGGGGCAGAAGCCTCCTACACGGGGCCCTGTGCCGTGGCTCTGCCTGCTCCTGGCATGTGCAGCACCCAATGGCTCGAGTGGCTCCTGAGGGGAAGAGCGAGGGGCAGTTACAGGAGGGGCCGGTGGGCAGAGGGGCAGTTGCGAGGGGATGCTCTGCCCCGGCCCTCTCCAGGGTCACTGCGGTGTGCAAAAGGTCCTGGCCAGGAACAGGGGGGCATTTACTTCATCTCCCGCTTCACGCTAGTTCCTGCGAGCGTCTCTGGACCTCGTTGCGAGCGACGTCTGGATTATTGACCTTAGCCGGGAAATGAGCCGTCAGCTGGGCTGCTCTCCGCGCCTGTCCTGGGAAAAGGTTTGTTCCCTGTGCAGTGTTGCTGCTGCTCACGTACCCTAAGGGCTGCGGTGACAAAACCCTGGGGGATGCCGGACAGGACTCGGGTCGGCGATGCTGCTCTGCTCTGTGCCTGGTTTTGCCCCTGCCCTCTCTCTTTGCCCAGGAAGGCGCTTGTGCCCCCTCCATGCTAAGCTGGTCCTGGGGCCAGTCTGGCCAGCGGCTGCTGTTGGTGCTGCGGGTGCCTTGGCGTGTGCTGCCACCGTGGGGCTGCCATGGGCTGGCCCTGTCCCGCCAGGCCGGGCTGTCACTGCAGCTGGGGCCTGGCCTCTTCTCTTGCAGCGGTTCCTGTACAAGGCACTCGGCACAGCCCTGGCAGCTTGCAGGAGTCCTGGCTTCGTACAAGAGCAGACCCTGGGACACCTGCAAACTGCAAACTTCCTGGAGCTGTGGGAGGCACAGGTGAGGGTTCCTCATGTTGTGCTGCATGCCCTGGGGTTCAGGGGCTCTGTGTGCCCTGCTCTGTCCCTGCTGCATTTCTGTTCACTGCCATTACATCAGGAAAGGTTCTACCTGGCTGGTGGAGCTGGCCAGGGCTGGGCACTGTGGAGAGAGTGACTCCCCATTTTTGCTGCGTTGTAGGGAATAGTTTCAGTCGTGTCCCGCTGTGCTGAGGGGCACTTTCAGCTGGCCTTGTCATCCATGGAGCAGTTCCTGGGAACTCTGCAACCCCAGAAGGTAAAGGGCCCTGGGAGTTGCTGTGGGTAGTTGCCAGAAAATGTGTGGGGAGCTGCATGGCTGATTGGGCTCGGGTAGCTCCCCTCTTGGGAGCACGGAGGGTCCTGGGCAGAGCGGGGCTGCGGGCTGACGTCTCGGTGCTTCACCAGGCTTCTCCGGCGAACCCCTGGCAGAGCGACACGGTGACGACCCGGGCTACCCGCGCAGCGCTCATGGTGGTTTATGGCCGAATGGCGCTGCGAGCCCCCAGGGAGAAGCTGCTGGCCCACGTGGGGACAGACATCGTGGGCAACGTCCTGCGGCTCTATCAGGAGGGCGGCCAGGTGAGGGCTTGGGCCGCGTGGCAGAGCCAGAGCGCTGCCATCAGCTCCAGCCTCTCCTTGTGCTTCCCGTGTGCCCCTCTCCTGCCCCAGCGGTGCCAGTGCTGCCCGCCCTGCTCCCCTGGGCCGGGGTCTGTGGGGTCTTGCCGGGAGACAGCCAAGGCAGCTGCTTCCCTCCCCTTGGGAGGCTTCTTGCCAGAGGGGAAGAGGAGGTTTCCTTGCGGCATGCAGGTGTCACGCCAGGCTCCGCAGGGCTCCCAGAGGGTGCAGTGTCCTCCATGCACTGTGCTTGGAGACAGATTGCCTCCGTCTCCCTTGTTCTTTCTGCCCTGGGCCCTTTGAGGAGCTCAAAGTGGATTTTTCTTCCCTGGCATCAGGACGCGCAGCTGAAGCTCTCCCTGGTGCAGAGCATCACTGAAATCAGCACAGCCATCCAGGCTGCAGGGGCCAGCCCCAAGTTTGAGCTCTGCCGCAAGCGGGAGCTGCTGCAGACCCTGGTGGTGAGTGCCCAGAGCCGGGGCCGCGGTGCTGTAGAGACTCTGTGGGAGTTGTGAGGGGGCGGCAGGGCTGGTGTCTGTGGTCTCAGCCAGCTCAGCCCATGGCTCGGCCTGGCAGGAGCTCCCTCCTGCTCTCCTGCCCACTGCCCACCTTGTGCCTGTCTGTGCCTTGCAGGAGGTGATCCAGGAGGAGCCGCGGGAGTCCCCGCTGCAGCCCCGGGCCCTCGTGGCCATGGAGCATTTGAGGTAGGGTCTGTTCCTGGCACTGCGGGTGCAGTGTGTGTCCCAGCACAGCTGGCTGGTCTGGCTGGGGCTGCGGGTTTGGGGTTGTGGATTGGGACAAAGGCAGCTGTCCTCTGCCTCACTCTGGGGAGGGCTAGTAAGCCCCTCTCTGTGTTCTCTGCCCTTTTCTCCTGGCAGCAAGTTGAAACCCTGTCTGAGCAGGGGGGAAAAGTGCAGCCTCCTGGCTCAGTGCTGCCAGACCGTCCTGTGCCTTCGTTGCCCCGACCAGATGCACGTGAGAGCGAAGACGGTGGCAGCTGCTTCACGCACAGCGGTAGGTGCTGGCCTGCTGGGTCACCCCTGAGCGGGGAGCCAGCACCAGGCACCCCACACTGGGAATGGGAATCAGCGCTGGCTGCTGTGGTGTCTTTGTGGGGTACATGGGCTCTTCCCCGTTTTCTGATGACAGGCGCCATCCCTGCGAGCCCTGGGACAGCTCACAGCAGCCCTCCTGCAGGCAGAGCCGGTCCCCATCTGCCTGGGGGACGTGGTGCAGGTGAGTGCCCTGGGGCACTGAGGAAGGTGTTGCTGGTTGCCAGAACACAGCAGAGCCGCGGGAATCACGCCGGCGGGCCTGGTCCGTGGAGGGGAGCTCTTCTCTAACTCAGTGCCATCGGTGCACATCAGTGGGAAGTGAAATGGTCCTAGTTCCAGGCCCCCTCACCCTAGGTTGGCATCCACGCTTTTCCCATCTGCAGCAACGTTCTTGCAGGCAGCTTGCAGTGTCCTGCAGCCCCCTAGATGAGCAGAGCTTCTCCCACTTGTGCAGCTGTGAGCAGGGGCTGATGCACAAATGAAGGCTGCCCATGGCGAGAGCCTGGAGTGGGGAGGTGGCCACGGCAAGGGCTCCTCACGCGGGGCTGCAGTGCCCAGGGAAAGCAGGACCACAAGAGCAGCAGGGCCCCTGGGCAGGGGTGTAGGGCGAATTTCAGGCCGTGGTGAGACAGGCGCTGTCGTGGCAGGTCCTGCGGCGCTGGCTCACCTCGGCCCACCTGTGTGAGCGGGACAGAGCGCTGCAAGTGTGTGTGCAGGTGCTGGGCACCTGCGAAGAGAGGCACGAGCAGAGGGTGAGCGGGGACCCTGTGCCGGGAGCCCTGCATGGGCGGGCGGTGGGTTCTGGGTGTCCCAGGGCTGCAGGGTGGCCCCTTGTTCCCGCCCAGCTCCGCCAGTGCTCGGGGTGCTGCAGTCGGGACAGGGCCAGCGGCCGTGGCGATGCCGGTGACCTCGTGCCTGTGTCTTGCTCCCTCAGCGAGGCGGCACCTTCCAAGAGTTTGGCTCCTTGGTGGGACTGCTGGGGCCTCTGACTTGTGAGGAGACAGCCGCATCCCGTCGGCGGGCAGCGACCTGCCTCTGCCTCCTTCTGCAGAGAGTTGGTGAGAGGAATAGGCAGGGGAGCCCCTGCTGCTCCCTGCGGGAAGGAGCCCCGTACCAGGCCCTGTCCACCTGTGCCGCAGCACCTTGTCCAGCTTGCAAAGTCACTGTGTTGCCTTGGGGGACCCTGGCTTTGCGTGGCCTTTGCTGTCCTCCCTCATGTCCTCACTCAGCACCCAGGGATCCGGAGGTTGGCTCCCTATGAACGTCACTGCCCTTTCTAATAGCTCCCCATGAACATCACTCCCCTTTCTTATAGTTCCAGCCGAAAACATGGTAGAGATGCCGTGGACCCAGGTCGCATCTCTGTCTGAGAGGCTCAGCGTCATCACCTCTGTGTCTCTGCTGGCAACCTCCACCAGCATTGCCAAGGTACCTGGCCCTCAAAAAGTGTGAGGGGGCCCATGACATGTTTGTGTGCTCGTGTGTGTGGGAGCGCTGTTCTCGGGACAAGTGTTTTGCATCTGAGCAGCTCCTGTGACACGCTCGCTTGTGTTTCTGATTTCTCCCCAGCTTGTCTGCAAGCATTTGCCACGAGGCCAGGCCACAGGCTTCATGAACAGCATCGTGGAGAGCCTGCTGTGCACCAGGCCCATGTGCATGTGGGCTGCGGGTCGGTGGACACTGACCTTCCTGAGCGATTGTGTCAACAAGATATTCCAGAACGAGGTGAGAGAGGCATTTTTTAGGATGCCTTTGGCTGTGGTAGCGTGTTGGCCCTAAGGCACAATGGGGAAAGGATGAAGCAAGCGTTTCTCTCTCTCCTACCTCCATTCAGGTGCCAGAGCTCGTGTCCATGCTTTGCATGTGCTTGCGGAGCACCCAGCTGAGCACTCCCCGGCGCGTGGTGCTGCGGGCCATGGTCCTGCTGTGCCGCTCTCACCAAGAGCCGGTGCTGGGCAGCCTCCTGCAGACACCGCTGCCCATGGACAGGTCTGTGCAGCCGCCCTTCCCGCTGCCGTCAGAGCCAGCCGCAGGGCTCGCCTGCTTGGGCAGTCCTCTGGGCAGCCAGTGCTTTTGCCCCGTGCTAGGCTGAGCGCTGCAGCTCGTGTCCCTGTCGGGACCTGGGCACCGGCAGTCCCGTGGGCACAAGGAGGGTGTATGGCTTCTCCTGGGGTACCTTGGGTAGCCGGGGATGCCGGCTCACGTGCTGGCGTGTGTTCCTTTGCAGCAACACAGCAGAGGTGTGGAGGAGCCTGGCGAGAAGCGCTGTGGGCTGCCCAATCCTCGTCCGTTTAACACAGAAGTTGGGGGCAGTCGGGAAGAGCAACAGGACCGACCGCTGCGCTGGGGAGCTGGGCAGCAGCCGGGCTGCCCTGGAGCCTCGCACGGTACGACCAGCAGCCCCGGCGGCCGTGCCATTTTGCACGTGCTTTCCAAGCGGTGCTTGAGTGCGAGCGGGATTCCTGCCCTTTGTGAGGGCCCGTGCAGCCTTGTGGGGTGCTGAGCTGGTGTGGTAGCAGCGTGGGGAGCTGGGACAGCCTGTGGCTGCCAGGCTGAAGGGCTCTCCCTGCAGTGAGAGCTAGAGAGAGTAAAAGCCCCTGGGCTGTCAGGGGGACGTGGTCCGTGGGCAATGGCCTTGTTTTACCAGGCGGTTCTTGGTTGAATTTCTCTGTAGATCACTCGCGCCCTCTGTGAGGTGGTGTCAGCGCTGAGGAGTGACACCCTGGTTCAGCGCCTGCTTCCCTGGCTGCTTCCAAGCCTCCTGGAGCAGCTCAGCGAGGCGCTGGGGGAGGAAATGGAAGTGTCCCTTGGAGAGCTGAGGATGAGTGACCCACCGGGCAGGTGAGGAGCAGCAGGGGCAGAATCTCCGTGTGTGGCCCATGGCCTTGCAGGAGCACCTGCCTATTGCCCTGGTGCTGGGCTGCCTCCAGGGTAGGTGGGACTGGGCTCTGCAGGGCAGTGCACCGGGCATTGGGCCGTTTCTGCACCTCAGCTGAGTGTTGCGGCTGGAGTCCATCGTGGGGCTGTGCTAAAGAGCAGCTTCCCACAAAGTGCTGCGCCTGGAGCTTTCCTTGGCTTCTCCCTGCAGCCTGTTTGTGGAGGCGTTGGAGCTGGTGCTGGCCAAGAGCCTGGAGCACCGGTGGCTGCAGCTGCTGCAGGAGCAGGGAGCGTGGGCGTCATTGGCAGTGCCCCAGGCTCACACGGCCGGCGTGTGTCTGCTGGCGAGGTGAGAGCCCCTGGTGGGGGTCGTGCTGGAGGAAGGGCTGCCGGGAGCTGGGGCCTGTCCCGAGCTCTGCTCCAGTGTGAGCGGCGTCTGCACCGGGGTGGGCGCAGCTGGGAGCGGTGCCGCGGGGCCGTGCTGTGTGAGCACGTGCTACAAGGCTGTTGTGCTCTGTGCGCAGTGTGCTGCTGCGCGCGGAGCAGGTCCCGCAGCGCCTGGTGCAGCGGCTCTTCAGCTGGCTGCGTTCCCGCTCGGCGAACCTGCGGCTCACAGCCACCGCGTTCTGTGCCGAGGTGAGGCAGCCGCGGGGCGAGGGGGCTCGCAGGGCTTCCTGCGTGTCACCCAGGGTGAGGGGTGCTCCATGCTAGCGCTCACGTGTCTCGATTGCAGCTCATGAAGGACCGGCTAGTGAGGGAGAGGAAGATCGTGACTCCCCTCCTGGAGGTGCTGGCAGAGAGGTCGCGCGACCCTGTCAGCAGCGTGAGACAAATGGCCATGAGGGGCCTGGGGAACGTGGCCACAGGAGCACCCACCAAGGTGAGGCAGCCTCTGGTGGGCTTTGAGCGCCAGCCGAGCTGGGGAGGAGCGCGGAGGTGCTCGAGGAGCCGAGGCAGGTGCAGGGCTGTGCCGAGGCAATGCCCTGGCATCAGGGCTCTCCCCTGGGCTTGCTCTGGAAAGCGCTGCCGCTGGCACCGCAGCGGGGAGCAGCGCTGAGAGACAAGAGCTCATGTGCGTGTCGCTCTGCAGCTGCGGAGGCACTGGGCCACAGTGGTGAGAGCGCTGCTCAGGGGCCTGGAGGACGTGGGCAGCCCCGGGGTGGCTGCGGAGAGCCTGGTGGCACTGACCAAGGTGCTGGGACGGCTGGAGGCGAGGGCCATGGGCTCTGCCTTTGGAGAGGTGGCCAGGAGCTGCCGGGCGCTCTGGGGGGCGGTAAGTGGAGCCGCTGGCTCTCCGTGGGCAGGCGGGAGCCCACGCGGGTTGCCGTCCCCTGCGGGCTGCTGTTGGCAGGGGGCAGCCGTCGCCGGTCGCCCGCCCTGTGGGCAGCGCCGCGCGGGTGCCGAGCAGTGTGTGCTGGCAGCCTGCCCGACGGTCTTTCTCGTCACAGGAGGAAGAGGAGCTGCGCTGCTCGGCCTTCGGCCTCTACGGCGCCCTGGCCTCCTCTGCGTCGGGGAGGAGGTCGTTTTTCGGCAGGGAGGCGGAGGAGGCCTTTCCCAGCCTGGTGCTGCACCTTCGCGACCCGTCCCCGGCTGTACGCAATGTAAGAGCCCCAGGCGCCCCACAGAAAGCCCTGTGGAGCTGGCTGAGCCATGGGGGCACTCGCCCCCTTCCATGTGGGGCTGCAGGAGTCTCCACAGGCCCTGGGTGATGCTGCCCCCCGGCAAGGTTCCTTCCTCAGTGCCCGAGCAGGTGCAGAGCATCCCCATGACAGGGCCCGGGGCTCTTTTGCAGGCCTGCAAGGTGACCCTGCACCTGTGCGCCCCATTTCTGGGGTCGAAGAGGCTGCGGAGGCGCCTCAACATCAGTGTTGGTCTGAGCGCAGAGGAAACACAGGACGAGGTCTGCAGACACCTGGTGAGTGAGCTGTGCGCTGGGGCTGTGTCCCTGTGCTGGCCGCCCACCCCGTGACTCCCAGGTCATGGGGTCGCCTCCGGACTGGCCATGGGTGGGCAGGCGATTGGGCAGAGGGGAGCAAAGGGGGCTCTTGGAGACAGGGATGAGCTCCCGCTGCCTGCACTGTGTGTTGTTGCAGGCCCAGGACTGCCCCATGCTGTTCGAGCGGCTCCTGAGCACATCTTGGAGCTGCTGCGTGGGAAGGCACCAGGCACCGCAGGCGGCAGCCGTCCACGTCCTGGGTGAGCAGCAGCGGGGGGCTGAGGCGCTGCTCCTGACCGAGGCCCCGGGTTGGGTTCAAGGTCGGGTTCTGGGGCAGGTCGGGGCTATGGCCATGCCCGTGCCTTGGTGGCCACGTCCCCGTGCCAGGCCTGCTCCAGGACACAGCGCCAGCCACGTGGCTACAGCAGTGGGGCCTGGCTAGCGAGGTGCCCAGAGGTTCCGTGGGTGCCAAAATCCAGGGGGCTCGGGGATGCGTGGCCCCAGGGGTGCGTCAGGGAAGACACCCCATCTGGGCACCGCGGGGCATCAGGGGCCTTGTGCCCACGCTGCTCCCCTCAACGTCGGTGTCTTTGCAGCTCACTTTAGGCTGGAGCACGTTGAGGAGCCCCGTGCTCGACGGGCGGTAGCTGCAGAGCTCTGCGCCAGGGCAGCCCAGCAGTGCAGAGCAGGAGGGAAATAAAGCCGTGTCCCTGTGGAGAGGCACTGTCCGTCCATGTGGGGCTGTGTGCGGTGCGGCAACGATCCTGGCCCTGCTTCCCTGGGGATGTGGGCCCTGCGTGGTGCTGCCTGGGGACAGTGGAGAGCAGAGGCACTGGAGGGAGGGGGTTTGCAGGCACTGAGCTTAGGGGGCCACTGCCAGGTGCCTGGGGACACCAGGGCCACTGGGAAGAACCTGGGGGCCCTAGAGAAGGATCCCAAAGCAAAGCCAGCTCCGCTCTCCGCTGGCAGCAGCCCATGGCAGCGGATGAGCAGATCTGCTGCCCTGCAGCCCTGCTCTGTTGCACTGCTAGCCTGGCACAGCTGCAGGCACGAGGGAGAAGCCCCTGCCGCACGGTTTGTTGGTGGCAGCAGCGCGCGGGCAGAGCTGCGCAGCCCCTCTGCGGCACCAGGAGGCTTCATCGTCACCAAAAATTGAAACAAACCCACCCAGCCTGCCCCAGCTTCCCCCAAAGCACCCACCAAGGACATTCTCTGCCAACACTTCCCTCCAGCCCCTTTCCCTCTCAGCGCCCACAAGCTCCCACAACCCACGGTGGGGCTGGAAGGCCCAGCAGCCACCAGCTGTTGTCACTCATGTGCCATTACACAGCAGTCAGAGTGGCCCATCCACAGGCAGGGCCATCACTGCAGAGCACAGGGTGAAATAAAGTCCCCAGGCCACCAACAGGCACTTCCAAATGCCACTTTCAAACCTGCATCAACAAGTCCCCTGCTTGGGAACGGGAGGCTGCCACAGAAGCACTTCCAGAAGGAAACTGCTCAGCCATTTCCTCTTTCTCGTTTGTGTTTTGGAGAAACAGGCATTGCCACAGCAATCGTGTCTCCAAGTAGCTTTTCCCATGCAGAGCAGATCAGAAAGCTATGGGTAGAAAAGCTTGCTCTGAATCAAGAGCTTCTTTGAGCTGCTCTTCAGCTCAGCTATAAGAACGTGTGGAAACATCATCAGGAATGATTTTCCTTTCTCCAGAAGATGGAGCACAAAAGCACTGTGGGGGTTCCTTCCAGTGCAGCTGGTACCTTCTCACTGGCCTTGATGAGAGAGCATTAAGGCCATCCCCATGAGCTGCCCAGAGCTCCCCTCTGCAGGGATGGGCTCAGTCCATTCCCCGTGGAACAAGGCTGTTTTTCTCCATTCTTCCCCTTTTTGTTTATGTTAAGCCACATTTCAATCCCTTACAAATGGCAGTGAGGACCAGTAGATTCTAAGTGTCTCATATGGGACTCGGAAAATTCCAGAATCCCAGAATTTTTGAAGTTGGTAGAGGCCTCTAGAGATCATCTTCTCCCACAGGTGCTTGGCCTGGCACTTGCCTTTGCTGACCCTCAGGAGGTTCCTGTGTGCTCAACTCGCCGACCCGTCCAGGTCCCTCTGAAGGGCAGCGCAGCCCTCTGCTGTGTCGCCCACTCCCCCCAGTTTTGGATCACACGCAAACTTGAGCGCTCTGTCCCATCTTCCAAGTCATTGATGAATGAGCTGAATAGCACTGGGCTAGAGCAGTGCTGGCCCCTGGGAGACACCGCTGGCCACAGGCCTCCAACTAGACTCGGCCCCATTTATCACAATGCTGTGAGCTCTGCCATCCAGCCCGTTCCCAATCCACCTCACTGACGTGGGCTTTCCTGCAGGCACCTCTCCTGTTCTCCATGACCTCTTGAAGGTGATAGAGAGTGGCTGAGCAGTAACACCTGTCAATTCTCTCAGCATCCGTAGGTGCATCCCGTCGGGGCCCATAGATCTGTGGGTGTCCAGTTTGCCTAAATAATCCCTAAAGCAACGCTCTTCAACCAGGGGAAGGGATTCCTCCCTCCAGATTTTCTCTCTTGTTCTGAGCTCTCTAGTCCATGGGGACTGGCCTCAGCAGTGAAGGCTGAAGCAAAGAAGGCATTTAGTAACTCTGGCATCTCTCTGTCCTCCGTCACCAAGGCACCCACCCCGTTCAGCAGCAGGCCCACCTTTTCCCTCGTCTTCCTCTTGCTGCTGATGTATTTGTTATTGGTTGCCACGGAGTGAGTGGTGGTGGGGGTGAGTGACACAGTGCACTTCACTCGTGCACTGAAAGAAATAGTAATAGGTTTTATTCATATGGGCAATGGTTTCACGAGATTCTACGGCAAGGTGACTTATTATTTACTGCATGGGGTACAGGATATACAGAGAATTACCAAGGAGACCCTTGCGTTTAGTCACGGGATGCAGATTGGACCCACTTGCTTTGCAAACTCTTTCTGAGAGGAGTCTGGAAATTTGTGCGCACTTATATCAGTAATGTTCACAAGTTCAAAAAGAGAGCACGCTATAGTCACTTACCATGAATCTGTTAGGATCTGCCGGGGAGCATCCTTGAGAGGTGTCCCTGCTCAAGGGAAGATCCTGGCGTGCAGCCCGCTGCAATGCAAGGAAAGCTCAAGGGGCTTTCGAGCTGCCCCCATATTTATGGGAGAAGATGGTTGACTTCATAGAATCATAGAATGCTTAGGGTTGGAAGGGACCTCTAGAGATCATCTAGTCCAACCCCCCTGCACACGCAGGGACACCTAGAGCACGTGGCACAGGACTGCGTCCAAGCGGGTTTGAAGATCTCCAGAGAAGGAGACTCCACAACCTCTCTGGGCAGCCTGTTCCAGTGCTCTGGCACCCTCACCGTTAAGAAATTTTTCCTTAAGTTCCTATGGAATTTTTGGTGTTTCAGTTTCCGGCCAT
Source organism: Tinamus guttatus (assembly GCF_059628265.1). Lineage (NCBI taxonomy): Eukaryota > Metazoa > Chordata > Aves > Tinamiformes > Tinamidae > Tinamus > Tinamus guttatus. The sequence goes on from NW_028288921.1 coordinate 905,084, forward strand.
TTCCTCTAGTCCTATCAGTGGCCACCACTGAAAAGAGACCATCCCCGTCCTCTGCACTCCCTCCCTTGAGGTATTTATATACACTGATTAGATCCCCTCTCAGCCTTCTCTTCTCCAGGCTGAACAGGCCCAGCTCCCTCAGCCTCTCCTCATAGGGCAGATGTTCCAGGCCCCTGATCATCCTTGTAGCCCTGCGCTGGACTCTCTCCAGCAGCTCCACATCCCTCTTGTACTGTGGAGCCCAGAACTGGACACAATACTCCAGATGCGGCCTCACTAGGGCTGAATAGAGGGGCAGGATCCCCTTCCTCGACCTGCTGGAGACGCTCTTCTTAATGCGCCCCAGGATCCCATTGGCCTTCTTGGCCACAAGAGCACACTGCTGCCTCATGGTCAACTTATCATCCACCATGACACCCAGGTCCCTCTCTGCAGAGCTGCTCTCCAGAAGGTCGGTCCCCAGCCTGTACTGGTGTCTGGGGTTATTCCTCCCCAGGTGCAGGACCTTGCACTTGGCCTTGTTGAATTGCATGAGGTTTTTCACCGCCCAGCTGTCCAGTCTGTCCAGGTCCCTCTGGATGGCAGCGCAGCCCTCTGGGGTATCGGCTACTCCTCCCAGTTTCGTGTCATCAGCAAACTTGCTGAGGGAGCACTCTGTGCCTTCAGCCAGGTCATTGATGAATAAATTGAACAGGACTGGACCAAGGACTGACCCCTGGGGGACCCCACTAGCCACAGGCCTCCAACTAGACTCTGCACCGCTGATCACCACTCTCTGGGCCCTGCCATCCAGCCAGTTCCTAATCCATCTCACTGTCCACTCATCTATCCCACACTTCCGGAGCTTGCCCAGGAGGATGTTGTGAGGGACGGTGTCAAAAGCCTTGGTGAAGTCGAGATAGACGACATCCACCGCTCTCCCCTCGTCTATCCAGCCGGTCATTTCATCATAGAAGGCTATCAGGTTAGTCAGGCAAGATTTTCCCTTGGTGAATCCATGCTGACTACTCTTGAGCACCTTCTTGTCCTCCATGTGCCTGGAGACAACAGCCAGTATGAGCCGTTCCATCACTTTTCCGGGGACGGAGGTGAGGCTGACTGGCCTGTAGTTGCCTGGGTCCTCCTTCTTGCCTTTTTTGAAGACTGGCGTGACATTGGCCTTCTTCCAGTCTTCCGGCACCTCCCCCGTTCTCCAGGATCTTTCAAAGATGATGGAGAGCGGCTTAGCTATGGCATCTGCCAGCTCCCGCAGCACTCTGGGGTGCATCCCATCAGGGCCCATGGATTTGTGGGTATCGAGGTTCCTTAGGTGCTCTCTGACCCAATCTTCCTCTACCCAGGGCAAGTCTTCCTCTCCACCCGCTTCTTCTCTTGCCTCTAGGGCCTGGGGCTCTAAAGGGCTGCCCTTGGTAAACACCGAAGCAAAGAAGGCATTGAGCAACTCTGCTTTTTCTGTGTTATTTGTAACCAAGGTGCCCATCCCGTCCTCCAGCGGACCCACGTTCTCCCTGATCTTCCTTTTGCTGTTAATGTATTTGAAGAATTTTTTTTTGTTATTTTTAACGTCCCTTGCCAGCTTGCCTTCCAGACGTGCCTTAGCTTTCCTTGTCGCATCTCTGCACTCCCTGACTACGTTCCTGTATTTCTCCCAGGGGGCCTGTCCTTTTTTCCACATTCTGTATACCGCTGCCTTCTGCTTGAGCATTGCCACAAGCTCCCGGCTCATCCACGCAGGTCTCCTGCCCCCTCTGCCTCCCTTCCTACACACAGGGATGCACTGCTGCTGGGCGTGGAGGAAGTGCCGCTTGAAAACTAACCAGCTCTCTTGGGCCCCCCTGCCTTCTAGAGCACTAGCCCATGGGATTCTACCGAGGAGGTCTCTGAAGAGGCTAAAGTTGGCCCTCCTGAAGTCCATCGTCGCAAGGCTACTTACAGCCCTGCCTCCTCCTCGTTGAATCCTGAACTCCACCAACTCATGGTCACTGCAGCCGAGGCTACCCCCCACCTTAACATCTCCTACTAGGCCCTCCCTATTTGATAGCACGAGGTCCAGTAGCCCACCTCTCCTCGTCGGCTCCTCCACAACCTGCGTCAAAAAGTTATCGTCGACGCTCTGCAGGAACCTCCAGGACTGCTTATGCCTGGCTGTGTTGTCCTCCCAGTTGATGTCGGGATAGTTGAAGTCCCCCATGAGAACCAGGGCCTGTGACCGTGAGGCAACATCCAGCTGCCTATAGAAGGCCTCATCAACCTCCTCGTCCTGGTCAGGTGGCCGGTAGCAGACACCCACCACAGTGTCTCCCACATTAGCCTGCCCTCTAATCCTTACCCACAAGCTCTCAACTCGCTCATCCTCGACTCCCAGGTTGAGCTCCATGCATTCCAGTTGCTCTCTCACATAAAGAGCAACTCCACCACCTCGCCTTCCCAGCCTGTCCTTCCTAAAGAGCACATAGCCTTCCATGGCAGCGCTCCAGTCGTGCGAGCTATCCCACCACGTCTCTGTGATTCCGATGAGATCATGACGCTGGGACCGCACACAGATCTCCAGTTCATCCTGCTTATTCCCCATGCTTCGCGCATTGGTATACAGGCATTTCAGGGAAGCAACAGAGGCCACAGGTTTCCCAGGAGGGGCGAAAGAGGACCCTCCGTGATCATTTCCTATCCTCACTTCCCCACTACCATACTCCCACTGGCCGCCATCTGACCTGGGCTGTGCGGTACTGCTTGCCGCGTCAGTGTGCCACTCCCCTTCCCCCTTCTTGCCTAGTTTAAAGCCCTCCTAACCAGGTTGGCCAGCCTTTTTGCAAAGAGACGTGTGCCCCTCTTGCTAAGATGAGTACCATCGTTCCCCACTAGCTGTTGGTCATCAAACAGAGACCCATGGTCGTAGAAGCCGAAACCCTGTTGCCAGGTCCAGCGGCGCAGCCAGTTGTTTAGCTGCCATATTCGCCTTCTCCTCCTTGAGTCCATTCCCCTCGTTGGCAGAATGGAGGAGAACACCACCTGGGCACCTGTACCTTTGATGGCCATCCCTAGGGCTCTGAAGTCTTGCTTGACGTCCCTCATTTTCCCCATGGCATCATTAGCACCCACATGAATCAATAGTAGAGGATAATAGTCCGACTCCTGAACTATTCTTGGGAGCCTTTCTGTGATATCCTTTATTTTGGCCCCAGGCAAGCAGCACACCTCTCTGGATGAGGGGTCCGGTCTACATATCGGTGCCTCTGTGCCCTGCAGCGTGGAGTCACCCACGACGATCACCCGCCGCTTCTTCCGGGTGCTCCTTCTCACTTTAGGGGGAGCAGCCTTGCTGCTTGGATTAGACTGCCCCTCTGTAGAGATCCCCTTAGACAGGCCTTGGTTCAAGGCCTCCTCTATCTGATTCACATGTTCCAGGGCCTCGTACCTGTTGAACGTGGTCACCGGTGGAGGTGAGGTGGGCTGTGGAGGGGATCTTCTGCCACCTCGAGTGGGGACCCGTTTCCATTGTTGGTCGTCCCTGGAAACTGTTAAGTCCACCCCCTCTACCCTAGGGCAAGAGGGCACTGGACTTTCTGACTGAATTGGGGAGTTCTGAGGGTAGCTTTCCTGGGAAGACTGCAGGATGCAGCTCCACCAGTCGATTTCCCTTTCGCATTCCCTGATGGCCCTCAGCCTTTCTACCTCCTCCTTTAGCTCCGCCACCAGGCTGAGCAGGTCATCCACCTGCTCACACCTAAGGCAGGCTGTGCTTTCGCCACTCCCCGGTAACATGGAGAGGCCCAGGCATTCCCCGCAGCCAGCAGCCTGGACCGCTGCATGTTTCTGTGGCGGTTCAGTCTGGGTCGCCACAGTCTTCCTGGCGGAAGCTCTCTGCCGAGTGGAGACCATGTCTTTACCTGACCCTTACTCCCTGACCCCTGCCCGCACCTCCTGCCTGCGCTAACTGCTGCGCTAACTAACTGCCGCGCTACGCTCTGTTTGCCCGCTCTGTTCGCCGCGCTCCTGGTCGCTCGCGCTCCCTGGGGGCAGCTTTTAAATTCCCGCCTGCCCTGCCGGCTCCGCCCGCGCTGAGTCAGAGCCGCCTCTGGCCGGGAGCTCAGCACTGCCCGCACGGGGGTCGGCGCTGGGGCTGCCTCTCGCTCTGTTGTTCGCCTCTAGACAAGGAGCTCCGGGACGAGCGTCCGCTCCAGAGCCCTGCCCTTCGAGATCTGATCAATCGATGTAATTACCTGGCAAACTTAGAAGGTTCTGCAATAAAAGTCACAATGATGAGTGCAAGTGACCTGCTAAATAGAATGAGGCTCATGTATTTACACAAAAGTGCAAATATTATAGGCAAGAGAAGCTCTCAAAGAGGAGCACCACTTGTAGCTGGTAAATGCTAGCACATTTGTTCCTGAATGTGCAGGGGTCTCTCATCTTTGCAAGGAATTCTCTTAGCGCAAGGTCCCTGGTTAAGGGGAGGTCAGGGATTCTCACGGTCCAGCCCCAGGAGTTGGTCACATGTCAATCTCGATCCCTCCTCAGCTTTTCAGTGCTAGGCCCTGTCATTTATACAGTTAGAAGGAAGAAGACATAGCTGTGATATGGTCATCCTCATGAGGTGATCCTTCCAGAATCTTCAGGCAACTTGTATAAGATTCTGCGCTCCTTGCACTGCGAGTGAGTCGAGTTGTGCACTGTCAGTGGGTGCCTCTGCAAGACTTTCCAGTTCCCTATTTGAGCAGTCCTTCAAAAATACATGTGATTTGCAACACATGTCCTTGCCACATCAGCGCCTGTTTGGGACTTTTTCAGATGTTAACACTTTACTAACCCCTTCCATATGCATTTGTGGAGGGAGGAGGTTGAATAGGGCAGGTGGATTAGCCTGGGCCTGGGGAAAAAGGTAGCTGTTGCCATTTGCATATAATGCGTGGGTTTTGGGGACAGCTTTTTAGTAGGGTAATGCTGCTAGGTGAAATGTGTGAGTAGTCGTGGTGCCTGTGCTGGGAAGGGATGCAAGGAAGCAAGAGCAATATTTGGGGGCTCCCTAAGTGTGCAGCAGCTAGTGATTTTTACTGTGAGGCCTGTATTTTGTGAAGGGGAAAGAGCAGGGTGACCATGCTAGTAGCATGGTGTGAGAAGTGTGGTGTAATGGTTGGGAGGGAAGGAAGCAGAGCAAGCAGGTGTTGTGAGGCTGCTCTCACCATAGAGAGTGAAACTTTTGTTCTGAAGCCATGCTGCGTGGGACACGATTAAGCACAATGACACCCTAAGCAGCAAGCGATAAGCAGACATGCTGTAAGAGTCAAAAGGAAGAAAGAGAGGAGAAAGAAAGGACAGATATGGGCCTGGGCCGCCTTGGGAAATATGAGGCGGTCTTGGTGTGTGAGATGAAAGGCTTGTGATGCCTGTTTCCTGGGGAAGATACCTGAGTAATGTATCACTCCTAATGTAAATGTAGGATTAGCAATATGCTAGGGGTGCCCGGAGCGGGCTCAAGGGGAGGAGAGGAGGCGCCAACGCGCGTGACGGGGAGCGGAGGGGACGCGAGTGCCCTGAACGGCCAAGGGCGGGTGCGAGAGCAGCCGGCGGCGGCAATGAAGGGCAGCTCTGCTCTGGCCGGGCAGGGCAAGGGCAGGGCCCGTGCGGGCCTGGAGGGGAGCTGGGGCCATGTGAGGGCAGCTGGGGGCAACAGAACAGAGCTGAGGCCTTGGCGCTGGTGAGGGAGGAGATGGGAGCGCGCAGGGAGGGGAAGGGTGATGGAGACTGCCTTAGAAAAGCAGCTCTTGGAGCTGAGCGCCGCGCACTCAGCTCCATAGGTGCCTCCTGGCCGTGTGGTGGGATTTCCTCTGATCTCAGGGCCCTCAGATGCCTCCTCTCTGTCACAGTCGTGGTGGCCAAAAACACAAACAACTGGGGTAGATGCAACGCAAACTACGCTTTTTCAATCTCCAAGTACATTATTTATACCGAGCCTTCCTCGTCATGGCTGCTGCTTGTTGGTGAGGACTATAAAGGACAGTAGCTAGTAACAGAGCTATGATTGGATGATTCTTATCTTGGCCAGTTTCTGCTCCGTGGCCAAAACCTCCTTAAACTTGTTAATAACTTTCTGCTGTCTCCGTGTGAACTCCCTGTCTCATAGATACACTCTAATCTTTTCAAGACTAACGTTCTCTGCTAAGGGAGCCAGGGATTCCACAGACCGGCAGTAATCCCTGACAATTCCCTTTTTTGTATTTGTGCTACAAAAATGGCACTAACTATGGATTGTGCCGTGGATTGCATCAAGCCTAATTGACTAAGCGCCGAGCTGCCCTGGTGAAAAAAACGATGAGATAATAAAGCCTGTTGGTGTTTGTTAGGGAGCGGACCCAAGGGCAGAGCAGACACAAGGGCATCAGCCCTAGCATTGCCCTCAGCAGAAAAAAAGAAAAAACAAACAAACAAAAAAAAAAACAGGCAATGCCATATAGAATGTCCCTACAGGAGCTAAGAGAGAGGCCTGCAGGCCCCTCAGGAAGGCCCTCTCGGTGCTGCTCTTCTCCTTGGAAGGAGCATGGAGAAATGGAAGGAGCTGGGGCTCCTGCTCAAGACAGCGCAGGCCTGGCAGATTGGCGAGTGTCTAGTAAGGACAGCCCCAAAGCCCCCAAGACCTGCCCTGCAGAAGGGCCTTCTACCCTTGTCCTCTCCCTCCTCGCTAACCTGCCTGGTGCCAGCCCAATGCTGTGGGCTCTGGAGCTGCACATGCGCTCCCCTTCCTCCAGCACGCTGTCCCGGAGGACTCTTCCTGAGGGCCATGATCCCTCACCGGCCCAAGGATGGGGAAGGAAGCCCTGGCCTAGGACATGACATGATTAGCGTTGAGGTCCAGAGAGATCCCCCCAAAACAGCCCGCTCTGCTGACCCGGGTGGCAGCATGGCCTTAGTGCCTGGTGCTGCGGGAGCGTGGCCAAGCTGCAGCACGGCAGGGCACCAGGAGATGGGGCATCACGGTGATGACAGGAGAGACCTCAGCTAATCGGTAGGCTTGGTGTGAAGCAGCGAGGAGGGGGGAAAGGGCCAGGGGTTGGTGGGGGTTGACAAGGAACGGGAAAGATGCTCTCTTGCTCTGTGTGGGCTGCAGCTGTGCCAGATGTTGGCTGTGGGCTGTGGTGAATGCCTTTCACCTGGAGCAGGAGCAGGGCACCGCACTCTCCCAGGAGCCTAGAGCCTATGGCCTGTTGCAGAGCCCTGACAGACCCTGTCCTGCCAAAGCCCTTGGCCTTGGCAGTGTGTTGGGGAGTTCCTGAGCACCGGTCAGCACCCATCTTGGTCCTTCTGGCCCTCTTTGGAGACCCTTGGGGTTCTCCACACCTAAGGGTCAAAGCTGGGTGCAAGGCTTTGTGCTGGAGAAGCCCCTTTTCTGGTGCCAGCCCCCAACCAGAGCTGGAGCTCCATCCACCTCCCAGGCAGCCCAGCAAGCTCTCGAGTGTCTCAGCCTGTGTTTGGCTGTCAGCTGCTCCTGACAGAGGTCCCTGGCCCCCACAAGAGTCCCTGGCTGCACACGGAAACCTCCTGGGGCACCTCAACCAGGAACCCCTCCTCAATCCCATTTGCACCATCAACCATCTGGGAGCGACCGGCACAGTGTCCTGGGGAAAGAGGTGTGTGTTTGGGAGCCTGCTGTCCTAACACGGGTGTCTCATGGTCAGCGCAGAGCTCAGCCGTGGTCCCCGATTGCCTGGCAGAGCAGTGGCACCTGCTGTGCCTGACTCGGGGCCCTCGCTTGGGCCTCAGGAAAGGGAGAAAGGGCCGTTCGTGGCGCTAGACGGAGGCAGAAACAGCAAAAGATTGAGAAAGAATGAGAAGAGAGGGAGAGAGAAAAGGGGAAGAGAGGAAAAGGAGAGGAAGAAGAGCACCAAGAGGGAAGAGAGAGGGAAAGCACGCTAAAGAGGACAGGAGGGAAAGGAAGAAGCGAAGGGAGAGAGAATATGAGAGAGAGGGAAAGCAGGCTAGGGAGAAAATGGGCAAGAGGGAAAGAAGGGAAAAAGCAAAGGGAAAGAGGGAGGATGGAAGGGAGGAAGGAAGAAGGGAAGAGAAGGAGAGAAAGGGAGAGAAAGAGGGAAAGAATGGGAGAATAAGAAAAAGAAGAAAGGCAAGAGAAGTTAAAAGAGAATGAAAGAATGAAAGCAAGCAGGAGAAAGAGAGCCACACCGGGAAACACAGGCAGATAAGAGAGAAAGAGAAGATAGACTTGATAGAAAGTGGAGAAAAAGAGAGGGAAAAAGAGTGAATGAGAGAAAATGAAACAACGGAAAGTGCAACATGGGGGCTTATCTCTGGACAACTAGGAGCACTCCTGTAACTTGGAGAGCTGCCAAAGGGGTAGTACTGGTGGTGGGGCGAATGGCCTAAAGGCTTTGGAAGCAGTCCTATTGCTTCTGTCCTTTGGATAATCTCGTGAAGACAAGGAGGTGGTTTGGCAGCAGCTTCAGTGACGTTGTTTGAAACTCCTAAACTGGGGCAGAAGGATGGTAACCTTGCCCTGCACCTGCAGCAGCCTTCATTCCACCTCCTAATGAATGAATACTGCACAGGCACGGGCCGTGCGTCTGCAGAGAGGGTCACCGCGCAGGATGTCTGGAGGCTGGAGAGCGCCCGTGAGTGCTGGAGCGCGGGCAGGGCCGCCCTTGGGGCGCAGGAGCTCCTGGCCCCAGCCAGGCCGCCCCCAACCCCGCGCTGCTGGCAGCCCTCTGTGAGGCGCTGAGGCCCTCATGTGTCACAGCTGCCCTCGTGGCGGGTCACAGTGGTCCCCGTGGGCCCATCACCCTCCCAGGGCTGGCGCTGGCCCAGTGGCTCGTGACTCCTGTGAGAGGAAGTGCTTGCTGATGGAGCAGCGCGTCCGCGGAAGGAGTATTGCCACGATGGGGGTGCTGCGAGCACTCCGAGGTGAGGGCCAGCACCGCGCTCGGCATCCTGCGTGCTCCGTGGGCGTGAGGGGCCCTGCTGGTGCCGACGTTCCCAGCTTGGAGAGCGAGGCCCCTGTCCCCAGGCCTCCCTGGCCTCTCCTGGTACCCTGAGCTGGGGACACCAGTGCCCTGACACCGGGCCCGTCCCTGCAACTGCTGGCGTGATACAACCCTCCACTTTTCCTTCCAGGGTTCTTCACTCGTGTAGGTCCCCGGTCCGGACCTGTGCGCGAGGAGGATGGCGGCAGCGTGGCTGGGTCTGTCCCTGTGGTCATCGCTACCTTTGCCGCCATGGTTATCTCTCTACTGGACCGTCTGCAAGACGCCACGGTGAGTTGGGGCTGTCCCATGAGGCTGGAGGGCTCCTCACAGGGCCCAGCTGCCCTGATGCCATGGATGGTCCTTGCTCCGTGGCACCTCTGTCCTCCTGCCTCACTGCAAACACCGATCCTGCCATGGTGTTGGGCAGTCGCTCCCACACACCCTTCTTTCCTGGGGGAGGTGACGGTGGTGCCAGAGTTGGGGCTTGGTTTGGGGTCAGGAAATCCCAGCACAGGATTCTCAGCAACTCCTAACGTCTGTGCTGAGCGGTGCTGCCAGCTTGAGCACGGCCTCAGCATCCCGGAGTCCCACAGCACGGTGTGTGATGTGTCCCCAGGGCGGTCGAGAGGAGACCTACCGCCAGCTGGAGAGCGTCTTGTGCGGCTCTCAGAGCTGTCTGCAGAGCTCTGTCGTGGACAGGCTCATAGCAGCAGTGTCTGCAGACCTGCGGGCGGCCCAGGTGAGCTTGTTCTCTCTTAGGGAGACTCCGGATGCAGGTGCCCAGCTGTCCTACGGACAGTCTTTGGGACGTGTCCTTGCTTGTGGGGCTTGGGGAGGTACCCGGAGCTGTGCAGAGAGGCGGTCGTGGGCTGTTTGGGAGCGAGGGGCAGTGGGAATCGCATCACGGGATCTATGTGGTGCCTGGAGGCTGAGCGCGGGGCACAGGCAGTCGTGATCCCGCCATGCAGGAACTCTTGTGTTCCAGGGTGTGACGGCCGCTGTGAGGACGGCGGCGAGCGACGTCCTGGTGGCCCTGGCCCGCTCCCACCTGCGCGAGGTGGTGTCAGCACTGCAAGGCCACCTGAGGAGCCTGCAGGAGGTGTCGGTGGAGGTGGTGCTCGTCACCCTGCGGAATGTGGCTGCCCGCTACGGTAGAGTTCCCAGCCTGATGCTCCGCGTTTCTGTGGGTGCCCAGCGGGAGACACAACTTCTGCCGCGGCCCAAAACATCTGGCCTGGGCTGGAGGGAACCTGCTGGAGACCAAATGTGCCGGGCTTTGCCCTGTGCCCTGCCCAGGGCTTCCCTGCACCCCTCGGGGAAGGTGTCCACACACGGGTGCCCTGGCAGGAATCTCCCCATGCCATAGGCTCCCCCAGCACAGTGCCAGCTCTCCCACCCCCTGCCAGCATAGCCCCATGGCCTCAAGGCCCCACAGCCCCAGTCCTGGCGCACAAAACTACCAGGGCACAGAGCCCACAGGCTGTGGCGGCTCTGCCTGATCGGGACTGCCCCCTCCGCAGCGCTGCAGTGCGTGCCCTTCGCAGCAGCGACGCTGGCGACCCTGCACAGGGCGCTGAGCGAGGCGCGGAGCGGCCGGGTGCTGCGCGCCGTCTGTGGTGGTGAGTGTCGGCATCACGGCAGGGCCCACGGAGACGGGAAGGGGCTGGGGTGGCCCTGGGCACCTTGCTGGGCTCTTGGGGTGGGCACGGCTGGGAGTGGAAAGCGCCGTGAGAGGGACCGTTTGGGAAGAAAGGGGCAAGGGCCGCAGCGGGCAGTGTCGGGGAGCAAGGCTGTGCAGAGGAGAAGGTGCTGGGGTGGGAGAGGGTAGAAACAATCCAGCATTTCAATCCGGGTGTCTCAGATCATGGCTCATGATGCCCCTGAAACCCGATCACCTGCACTGAGCCCTGGCACCCCTGGCCTGGGCGCGAAGCAGGCTTGGGGTCCGCTGCAAGGTCTCCTGCCAGCTAGAGACTGTGACACGATGCTGTTTCCCTTCCTGTGTTGCAGTGCTGGAGCAGTGGTGCAGCAGCATAAACTTGTACTTCCGTGAGTGGGAGAAATGCGCCTTCCCTCGTGTGGGAGCTGCCCAGCTCTGCGCCCCCGTCCACCTGCTCTTTTGCCACATGGGCAAAAACTGGCAGGGCTGCAAAGAGGAAGAGGTGAGCGCTGCTGCCCCAGCAGCCACGGGCCACAGCAGCGAGGGCGCCCGTGGGGGCTGGAGGGGCTGTGCGTGGGGCTGTGCAAGCAGCCAAAGGGAGCAGGCTGGCCACAGAAGTGCCCAAGAGGGGAGTCTGCAGGCCGTGCAGCGGGGCAAGCGGTGCCAGGCAGCGGGCAGGAGCGCAGGTGCCCGTGGTGGCCCTGAGGCATCAGCCATGAGGCTGGGGCTGCCTGCTGAGAAGAGCCCAAATCCTGGGAGCATTTGGCAGGGCGGGCTAGGGGTGCAGGAGGAAACGCTCCCTGTGCTGGTGAGCGAGCCCTTGTAGCAGGGGTGAAGGGGAAGGGGAGGACTCCATGTGGGAAGGGCAGACTGGTGTGTGGGAGAGGCAAGCACTGGAGAGATGCTGAGCCTTCGATGTGGCTTGTCCCTGTCCCTTGTCAGGGCAAGCAGGCTGTGCTCCGGGCAATGGGGGCCATGATGAGTGTCCTCGTGCGCCTGGAGAAGTACCGTGAGTGCGCATGGCAGAGGCTTCCCTGGCTGCTGCATCAGTACCGGGAAGTGCGGGACCCCGCTGGGGTGACCAGGGTGAGGCACTGCGAGGGGCACAGCACTGCTGGGGCCGTGGGGATGGTGCAAGGTGTTGGAGAGCTGCAGGGTGCTGGAAGGAACAGGAGCTCTGTATGTCTTAATACCTTTGAGCAGGCAGAGGGATCTGGGGCTTTGCAGGGGCTTGTTAGAAGAAACGGCACGGCAGGAGGCCGGGATGGAGAGGATGGATCCTGGGACAAGTGGCTCGGGAGGGAAGGCTGTGCCACCTCTGTGTCGGGGGGCATAGGGAGCTCTGTCCTCACAGCCAGGGCCATGTCCAGCCCCTGTGGCGGAGAGAGGTGTGAGGGGGACGGTGTGGTGGGAAAGACCATCCCGGCAGGGCTGCAGGAGGAGAGAGACCTCGTGGTCGAGCCAGCAGCCCCGTGCAGGCTGGGGTCTCCCTGGAAGTGGGTTCAGGCCGGGGCAGCTCCCAGTGGGGCCAATTTCCTTTCCCCGTGGCTCGCGGTGACAGCTGCCCTCTCCCTCCCGTGCTCCTTTGCAGAGTCTGCGCTATTTCCTGGGGGCCGTGGCAGATGTTCAGAGCCACGTGCCTCGCACCAGGCTTCTGGCCATCAACGCTGCTGTGCACGAGCAGGTAAGGCCTGACGCTGCATCACTGGCCTGCGTGTGCGGGGGGCTCTGGGCTATGGGTCCATGGCCAGAGCCGCTCGTGAGAGGATCACTGAGAGCGCAGTTTAGTTCTGTCCCCCTCCACGCTGCTCTTGCTTTCCCTAAAACGCACCTTGTTCCCACAGCTCTGCGACGAGATGGAGCCGCCCAGCCCAGAGCACCGAGCAGAGCTGTGCCGCTGCGTCGTGCTGCAGGGTAGGGAAGGAGAGCCGGCCCCGCGCCGCCGTGTCCCGGCTGCTGTCCTGCCAACGTGCAGGTGTGCGATGCTGGCCGCTAACACCAAGCATGATTTCTTCCGCGCAGCCCAAATCTGCCCAGAGGAGGTGATTGTGTTCCTCTACTACAAGCTGAGGAACGGGAGCAGGGCAGATCGCGTGGCAGCCGTGCAAATGCTGCAGGCTCTTGTTTGTTCTAACAGTAAGTAACACATGCTGGAGAAATGGAACGCTCCTGGGATGCTGCTGCTTCTTCTGAATTGGCAATGCTGGCCCACTTTTCTGCCCCATTTGCGCACAAAAAGCCAGGGAGCTGTGACAAATCCCTCTAAAAATGGTGGCTCATCCTCAGCACCCACCTCCCCTTGTGTCTTGCAGTCCCCAATGCGAGGGAGAACATGCCAGTGTTGGTGAAGCTGGCACAGTCCGTGTGCCACGACCCCGCAGCGCAGGTGAGCTGGTTTGGACAGGGACGGTACCGCTGCAGGGGCCGAGCAGCCCTTTCCCCAGGGCAGAGGCTGGAGAGGCCAAACCAGCAGTCAAGGACAAGTCCTGGGGTCGGAGCCTGGTGGTAGCTGCAGAGCAAGGGCTGCTCCCTCGTTATCTCGGCCTGGCCAGAGGGGCTGCCGCGCTGTGAGGGCCATCAAACCCGGGCATTTGGTGCAGGTTGTGACTGCAGCCTCTCCAACAGGTGAGAACAGCCGTCCTGCGTTTCGTCGGGGAGCTGCTGCACTCCAGCGCCCCGGGCTGCTCGGCATGGGACGTGGTGGGGCACATCTTCACGGAGTTCAGCCGCTCCTCACGCAAACTGGTAAGGGCAGAGGGTGGCACCGGTCTATGTCCCATGCCGCAGTGGTGCCATGGACATCCCTAGCATTGGGTGTTCTGCCTGGTGAGCAGGAGCAACGACACTGGTGCCGCAGTGGGAGCAGCCTCCCATCACCATACACTGAAAGGGCTGGGAATGGGCATCAACGGGTGTTTCCCACCTCTGTCTCGCAGACATCAGGAAATCTTTCTGAGATGGAAGCCCAGGAAGAAAAGGCCATTCAGCGCCTGTGCAGGCACATCCTGGGCACACTGGATGTCTCCACCGGAGCAGTGGCCAAAGTGAGTTGTCCGCTGCTGGACGCTGTTGCTTTTTGTCTTTCCCCAGTATGTTGACACTTCTCATCTTAGCCCCTAAAGCAGCCAGGAAGAGCTAGGGCTGCCCTTGCTCGTTTAGCGCAGCTGCGGCTGAAGCGAGCACCGCTGGGCATGTCCTGGCTGCCTTCTGTAAATGAGACATAGCGACTGGTGGGACCATAGGGCATCCCCTTGCAGCGGGGAGATGAGCTGACCCCGGGGGTGAGTTGTGGCGGCTGCTCTTGACAAGCAGGCAGCCAAAGCGAGGGGAAAGGTGCACGAAGCCAGGTGGGTGAGACGGAGAGAAGGTGGAGGAGGAAGCCAGGGTGAGGCTGAGGGACGGAGCAAGGCCCAGGGGCTGGGCTGGTGCCGCAGAAGCATCAATAACAGGCAGACTGGGAGGGAGAGGTGGAAATAGCGGCATGCTCAGTGGCCTGGTTCTTGCCTGCAGCTCTTGTGGCCCAAACTGCTGCGGTACGTGGTGCCAGCCCAGTACACAGGCATGCTAGTCCCGCTCTGCCGCTGTCTGTGTGCACTGGCCAAGAGGCGGGAGAGAGCAGAATGTTGTGAAGAGGAGGCAGCACATGAGCTCCTGGAGTCTGAGGAGCAAGGTGGGAAGCAAAGGCGCAGGCGGCGCAGCTGGGGACCCCTTCAGCTGTGCGTGGGGCTGTGGGACATGGTGCGGGCAGGGCCTGGTGGGGCTGGGCATCTCACGTGGCTTTTCTTTGTGCCCACAGCTGCTCTGCCAGCGCCCCAGGCCCTGCTGGTTCGCCTGTTGGTGAGTAACAGGGCCCCAGGAAAGAGCTTTCATGACTGCAGAGAGGGGAGAGGCAGGAGAGATGCTGCCGCGGCCAGTGCAGGGCACCCTGGGAGGAGGCAGGAGGATGTCAGAGGGTGCCTGGGCTGCCCCTGCCCATTGGGAGCTCCTGCTCCTCCCGGGGATGGCAGCGCTCAGGCGAGGCTGTCGGCTGCCTCCTGGCATCCAGGGCAATGCCAGCCTCCCTGCCCGCGGGATGGCCACGGCTCCTGCGGCTTGCACAAGCCCGTCTCTCCTCTGCCCTAGGTGGTGGCAGCGGTGACTCCCCACGCAGGCGGTGGCCGTGGCGCTGCGGCCCTGCAGCTGCTGCAGGCGCTTCCCAACAGGATCCACGCGAGCGTGGGGGCGAGCTGGGCTGCAGAGATCCCCGTGCTGCTGCAGCACCTGGCAGGTAAAGTGTCCACAGGAGGGAGAGGCTGCATGTGAAGAGGGCAGCACTGAGTCTGGCGGGGAGGATGAAGTCATGTTTGCCAGCACTTACCAGCCCAATGGCCTGAGGCTCTGGGACATGAGACACGGTGCTGGAATAGCAGCAAGAGCTTCTGATTTCTCTGGCTTTGCAGGAACAACTGCGAGAAACCTGGACGTGGTGGAATGGGAGAGCCTTCTGCTGAAGGTACAGCATCCCTGTGGGGGCACGCATGGATGGGGCAAGCAGGCCCAGGAAAAGTGCAGGGAGGAAGCCCAGAACTCCCTGTTGAGGCACTGAGTGGCACAAGCAGGTCCCGAGGCCCCAGTGCCTGCCCTGGCCATGGGTGCTGCCCTCTCGGAAGAGCTGCTCTCAGCACGTGCAGAACGGGTGGGCATAAAGGCAGCTGCAGGAGGGGCAGAAGCCTCCTACACGGGGCCCTGTGCCTTGGCTCTGCCTGCTCCTGGCATGTGCAGCACCCAATGGCTCGAGTGGCTCCTGAGGGGAAGAGCGAGGGGCAGTTACAGGAGGGGCCGGTGGGCAGAGGGGCAGTTGCGAGGGGGTGCTCTGCCCCGGCCCTCTCCAGGGTCACTGCGGTGTGCAAAAGGTCCTGGCCAGGAACAGGGGGGCATTTACTTCATCTCCCGCTTCACCCTAGTTCCTGCGAGCGTCTCTGGACCTCGTTGCGAGCGACGTCTGGATTATGGACCTTAGCCGGGAAATGAGCCGTCAGCTGGGCTGCTCTCCGCGCCTGTCCTGGGAAAAGGTTTGTTCCCTGTGCAGTGTTGCTGCTGCTCACGTACCCCAAGGGCTGCGGTGACAAAACCCTGGGGGATACCGGACAGGACTCGGGTCGGCGATGCTGCTCTGCTCTGTGCCTGGTTTTGCCCCTGCCCTCTCTCTTTGCCCAGGAAGGCACTTGTGCCCCCTCCATGCTAAGCTGGTCCTGGGGCCAGTCTGGCCAGCGGCTGCTGTTGGTGCTGCGGGTGCCTTGGCATGTGCTGCCACCGTGGGGCTGCCATGGGCTGGCCCTGTCCCGCCAGGCCGGGCTGTCACTGCAGCTGGGGCCTGGCCTCTTCTCTTGCAGCGGTTCCTGTACAAGGCACTCGGCACAGCCCTGGCAGCTTGCAGGAGTCCTGGCTTCGTACAAGAGCAGACCCTGGGACACCTGCAAACTGCAAACTTCCTGGAGCTGTGGGAGGCACAGGTGAGGGTTCCTCATGTTGTGCTGCGTGCCCTGGGGTTCAGGGGCTCCGTGTGCCCTGCTCTGTCCCTGCTGCATTTCTGTTCACTGCCATTACATCAGGAAAGGTCCTACCTGGCTGGTGGAGCTGGCCAGGGCTGGGCACTGTGGAGAGAGTGACTCCCCATTTTTGCTGCGTTGTAGGGAATAGTTTCAGTCGTGTCCCGCTGTGCTGAGGGGCACTTTCAGCTGGCCTTGTCATCCATGGAGCAGTTCCTGGGAACTCTGCAACCCCAGAAGGTAAAGGGCCCTGGGAGTTGCTGTGGGTAGTTGCCAGAAAGTGTGTGGGGAGTTGCATGGCTGATTGGGCTCGGGTAGCTCCCCTCTTGGGAGCACGGAGGGTCCTGGGCAGAGCGGGGCTGCGGGCTGACGTCTCGGTGCTTCACCGGGCTTCTCCGGCGAACCCCTGGCAGAGCGACACGAGGACGACCCGGGCTACCCGCGCGGCGCTCATGGTGGTTTATGGCCGAATGGCGCTGCGAGCCCCCAGGGAGAAGCTGCTGGCCCACGTGGGGACAGACATCGTGGGCAACATCCTGCGGCTCTATCAGGAGGGCGGCCAGGTGAGGGCTTGGGGCGCGTGGCAGAGCCAGAGCGCTGTCATCAGCTCCAGCCTCTCCTTGTGCTTCCCGTGTGCCCCTCTCCTGCCCCAGCGGTGCCAGTGCTGCCCCCCTGCTCCCCTGGGCCGGGCTCCATGGGGTCTTCCCAGCAGACAGCCAAGGCAGCTGCTTCCCTCCCCTTGGGAGGCTTCTTGCCAGAGGGGAAGAGGAGGTTTCCTTGCGGAGCGCAGGTGTCACGCCAGGCTCCGCAGGGCTCCCAGAGGGTGCAGTGTCCTCCACACACTGTGCTTGGAGACAGATTGCCTCCGTCTCCCTTGTTCTTTCTGCCCTGGGTCCTTTGAGGAGCTCAAAGTGGATTTTTCTTCTCTGACATCAGGACGCGCAGCTGAAGCTCTCCCTGGTGCAGAGCATCACTGAAATCAGCACAGCCATCCAGGCTGCAGGGGCCAGCCCCAAGTTTGAGCTCTGCCGCAAGCGGGAGCTGCTGCAGACCCTGGTGGTGAGTGCCCAGAGCCGGGGCCGCGGTGCCGTAGAGCCTTTGTGGGAGTTGTGAGGGGGCGGCAGGGCTGGTGTCTGTGGTCTCAGCCAGCTCAGCCCATGGCTCGGCCTGGCAGGAGCTCCCTCCTGCTCTCCTGCCCACTGCCCACCTTGTGCCTGTCTGTGCCTTGCAGGAGGTGATCCAGGAGGAGCCGCGGGAGTCCCCGCTGCAGCCCCGGGCCCTCGTGGCCATGGAGCATTTGAGGTAGGGTCTGTTCCTGGCACTGCGGGTGCCGGTGTGTGTCCCAGCACAGCTGGCTGGTCTGGCTGGGGCTGCGGGTTTGGGGTTGTGGGTTGGGCCAAAGGCAGCTGTCCTCTGCCTCACTCTGGGGAGTGCTAGTAAGCCCCTCTCTGTGTTCTCTGCCCTTTTCTCCTGGCAGCAAGTTGAAACCCTGTCTGAGCAGGGGGGAAAAGTGCAGCCTCCTGGCTCAGTGCTGCCAGGCCGTCCTGTGCCTTCGTTGCCCCGACCAGATGCACGTGAGAGCGAAGACGGTGGCAGCTACTTCACGCACAGCGGTAGGTGCTGGCCTGCTGGGTCGTCCCTGAGTGGGGAGCCAGCACCAGGCACCCCACACTGGGAATGGGAATCAGCGCTGGCTGCTGTGGTGTCTTTGTGGGGTACATGGCCTCTTCCCCGTTTTCTGAT
Organism: Tinamus guttatus; assembly: GCF_059628265.1. Taxonomy (NCBI): domain Eukaryota; kingdom Metazoa; phylum Chordata; class Aves; order Tinamiformes; family Tinamidae; genus Tinamus; species Tinamus guttatus. The sequence continues at coordinate 922,984 of NW_028288921.1, forward strand.
GACAGGCGCCATCCCTGCGAGCCCTGGGACAGCTCACAGCAGCCCTCCTGCAGGCAGAGCCAGTCCCCATCTGCCTGGGGGACGTGGTGCAGGTGAGTGCCCTGGGGCACTGAGGAAGGTGTTACTGGTTGCCAGAACACAGCAGAGCCACGGGAATCACGCCGGCGGGCCTGGTCCGTGGAGGGGAGCTCTTCTCTAACTCAGTGCCATCGGTGCACATCAGTGGGAAGTGAAATGGTCCTAGTTCCAGGCCCCCTCACCCTAGGTTTGCATCCACGCTTTTCCCATCTGCAGCAACGTTCTTGCAGGCAGCTTGCAGTGTCCTGCAGCCCCCTAGATGAGCAGAGCTTCTCCCACTTGTGCAGCTGTGAGCAGGGGCTGATGCACAAATGAAGGCTGCCCATGGCGAGAGTGGGGAGGTGGCCACGGCAAGGGCTCCTCACGCGGGGCTGCGGTGCCCAGGGAAAGCAGGGCCACAAGAGCAGCAGGGCCCCTGGGCAGGGGTGTAGGGCGAATTTCAGGCCGTGGTGAGACAGGCGCTGTCGTGGCAGGTCCTGCGGCGCTGGCTCACCTCGGCCCACCTGTGTGAGCGGGACAGAGCGCTGCAAGTGTGTGTGCAGGTGCTGGGCACCTGCGAAGAGAGGCGCGAGCAGAGGGTGAGCGGGGACCCTGTGCCGGGAGCCCTGCAAGGGCGGGCGGCGGGTTCTGGGTGTCCCAGGGCTGCAGGGTGGCCCCTTGTTCCCGCCCGGCTCCGCCAGTGCTCGGGGTGCTGCAGTCGGGACAGGGCCAGCGGCCGTGGTGATGCCGGTGACCTCGTGCCTGTGTCTTGCTCCCTCAGCGAGGCGGCACCTTCCAAGAGTTTGGCTCCTTGGTGGGACTGCTGGGGCCTCTGACTTGTGAGGAGACAGCCGCATCCCGTCGGCGGGCAGCGACCTGCCTCTGCCTCCTTCTGCAGAGAGTTGGTGAGAGGAATAGGCAGGGGAGCCCCTGCTGCTCCCTGCGGGAAGGAGCCCAGCACCAGGCCCTGTCCACCTGTGCCGTAGCACCTTGTCCAGCTTGCAAAGTCACTGTGTTGCCTTGGGGGACCCTGGCTTTGCGTGGCCTTTGCTGTCCTCCCTCATGTCCTCACTCAGCACCCAGGGATCCAGAGGTTGGCTCCCAATGAACGTCACTGCCCTTTCTGATAGCTCCCCATGAACGTCACTCCCCTTTCTTATAGTTCCAGCCGAAAACATGGTAGAGGTGCCGTGGACCCAGGTCGCATCTCTGTCTGAGAGGCTCAGCGTCATCACCTCTGTGTCTCTGCTGGCAACCTCCACCAGCATTGCCAAGGTACCTGGCCCTCAAAAAGTGTGAGGGGGCCCATGACATGTTTGTGCTCGTGTGTGTGGGAGCGCTGTTCTCGGGACAAGTGTTTTGCATCTGAGCAACTCCTGTGACACGCTCGCTTGTGTTTCTGATTTCTCCCCAGCTTGTCTGCAAGCATTTGCCACGAGGCCAGGCCACAGGCTTCATGAACAGCATCGTGGAGAGCCTGCTGTGCGCCAGGCCCATGTGCATGTGGGCTGCGGGTCGGTGGACACTGACCTTCCTGAGGGATTGTGTCAACAAGATATTCCAGGACGAGGTGAGAGAGGCATTTTTTTAGGATGCCTTTGGCTGTTCTCTGTGGTAGCGTGTTGGCCCTAAGGCACAATGGGGAAAGGATGAACCAAGCGTTTCTCTCTCTCCTACCTCCATTCAGGTGCCAGAGCTCGTGTCCATGCTTTGCATGTGCTTGCGGAGCACCCAGCTGAGCACTCCCCGGCGCGTGGTGCTGCGGGCCATGGTCCTGCTGTGCCGCTCTCACCAAGAGCCGGTGCTGGGCAGCCTCCTGCAGACACCGCTGCCCATGGACAGGTCTGTGCAGCCGCCCTTCCCACTGCTGTCAGAGCCAGCCGCGGGGCTCGCCTGCATGGGCGGCCCTCTGGGCAGCCAGTGCTTTTGCCCCGTGCAAGGCTGAGCGCTGCAGCTCGTGTCCCTGCCGGGACCTGGGCACTGGCAGTCCCCGTGCGCACAAGGAGGGTGTATGGCTTCTCCGGAGGTACCTTGGGTAGCCGGGGATGCCGGCTCACGTGCTGGCGTGTGTTCCTTTGCAGCAACACAGCAGAGGTGTGGAGGAGCCTGGCGAGAAGCGCTGTGGGCTGCCCAATCCTCGTCCGTTTAACGCAGAAGTTGGGGGCAGCCGGGAAGAGCAACGGGACCGACCGCTGCGCTGGGGAGCTGGGCGGCAGCCGGGCTGCCCTGGAGCCTCGCACGGTACGGCCAGCAGCCCCGGCGGCCGTGCCGCTTTGCACGTGCTTTCCAAGCGGTGCTTGAGTGCGAGCGGGATTCCTGCCCTTTGTGAGGGCCCGTGCAGCCTTGTGGGGTGCTGAGCTGGTGTGGTAGCAGCGTGGGGAGCTGGGACAGCCTGTGGCTGCCAGGCTGAAGGGCTCTCCCTGCAGTGAGAGCTAGAGAGAGTAAAAGCCCCTGGGCTGTCAGGGGGACGTGGTCCGTGGGCAATGGCCTTGTTTTACCAGGCGGTTCTTGGTTGAATTTCTCTGTAGATCACTCGCGCCCTCTGTGAGGTGGTGTCAGCGCTGAGGAGTGACACCCTGGTTCAGCGCCTGCTTCCCTGGCTGCTTCCAAGCCTCCTGGAGCAGCTCAGTGAGACACTGTGGGAGGAAATGGAAGTGTCCCTTGGAGAGCTGAGGATGAGTGACCCACCGGGCAGGTGAGGAGCAGCAGGGGCAGAATCTCCGTGTGTGGCCCATGGCCTTGCAGGAGCACCTGCCTATTGCCCTGGTGCTGGGCTGCCTCCAGGGTAGGTGGGACTGGGCTCTGCAGGGCAGTGCACCGGGCATTGGGCCGTTTCTGCACCTCAGCTGAGTGTTGCGGCTGGTGTCCATCGTGGGGCTATGCTAAAGAGCAGCTTCCCACAAAGTGCTGCACCTGGAGCTTTCCTTGGCTTCTCCCTGCAGCCTGTTTGTGGAGGCGTTGGAGCTGGTGCTGGCCAAGAGCCTGGAGCACCGGTGGCTGCAGCTGCTGCAGGAGCAGGGAGCATGGGCGTCATTGGCAGCGCCCCGGGCTCACACGGCCGGCGTGTGTCTCCTGGCGAGGTGAGAGCCCCGGTGGGACCGTGCTGGAGGAAGGGCTGCTGGGAGCTGGGGCCTGCCCCGAGCTCTGCTCCAGTGTGAGCGGCGTCTGCACTGGGCTGGGCGCAGCTGGGAGCGGTGCTGCGGGGCTGTGCTGTGTGAGCACGTGCTACAAGGCTGTTGTGCTCTGTGCGCAGTGTGCTGCTGCGCGCGGAGCAGGTCCCGCAGCGCCTGGTGCAGCGGCTCTTCAGCTGGCTGCGTTCCCGCTCGGCGAACCTGCGGCTCACAGCCACCGCGTTCTGTGCCGAGGTGAGGCAGCCGCGGGGCGAGGGGGCTCGCAGGGCTTCCTGCGTGTCACCCAGGGTGAGGGGTGCTCCATGCTAGCGCTCACGTGTCTCGATTGCAGCTCATGAAGGACCGGCTGGTGAGGGAGAGGAAGATCGTGACTCCCCTCCTGGAGGTGCTGGCAGAGAGGTCGCGCGACCCTGTCAGCAGCGTGAGACAAATGGCCATGAGGGGCCTGGGGAACGTGGCCACAGGAGCACCCACCAAGGTGAGGCAGCCTCTGGTGGGCTTTGAGCCCAAGCCGAGCTGGGGAGGAGCGCGGAGGTGCTCGAGGAGCCGAGGCAGGTGCAGGGCTGTGCCGAGGCAGTGCCCTGGCATCAGGGCTCTCCCCTGGGCTTGCTCTAGAAAGCGCTGCCACTGGCACCGCAGCGGGGAGCAGCGCTGAGAGACAAGAGCTCATGTGCTTGTCGCTCTGCAGCTGCGGAGGCACTGGGCCACGGCGGTGAGAGCGCTGCTCAGGGGCCTGGAGGACGTGGGCAGCCCCGGGGTGGCTGCGGAGAGCCTGGTGGCACTGACCAAGGTGCTGGGACGGCTGGAGGCGAGGGCTGTGGGCTCTGCCTTTGGAGAGGTGGCCAGGAGCTGCCGGGCGCTCTGGGGGGCGGTAAGTGGAGCCGCTGTCTCTCCGTGGGCAGGCGGGAGCCCACGCGGGTTGCCGTCCCCTGCGGGCTGCTGTTGGCAGGGGGCAGCCGTCGCCGGTCGCCCGCCCTGTGGGCAGCGCCGCGCGGGTGCCGAGCAGTGTGTGCTGGCAGCCTGCCCGACGGTCTTTCTCGTCACAGGAGGAAGAGGAGCTGCGCTGCTCGGCCTTCGGCCTCTACGGCGCCCTGGCCTCCTCTGCATCGGGGAGGAGGTCGTTTTTCGGCAGGGAGGCGGAGGAGGCCTTTCCCAGCCTGGTGCTGCACCTTCGCGACCCGTCCCCGGCTGTACGCAATGTAAGAGCCCCAGGCGCCCCACAGAAAGCCCTGTGGAGCTGGCTGAGCCATGGGGGCACTCGCCCCCTTCCATGTGGGGCTGCAGGAGTCTCCACAGGCCCTGGGTGATGCTGCCCCCCGGCAAGGTTCCTTCCTCAGTGCCCGAGCAGGTACAGAGCATCCCCATGACAGGGCCCGGGGCTCTTTTGCAGGCCTGCAAGGTGACCCTGCACCTGTGCGCCCCATTTCTGGGGTCGAAGAGGCTGCGGAGGCGCCTCAACGTCAGTGTTGGTCTGAGCGCAGAGGAGACACAGGACGAGGTCTGCAGACACCTGGTGAGTGAGCTGTGCGCTGGGGCTGTGTCCCTGTGCTGGCCGCCCACCCCGTGACTCCCATGTCATGGGGTCGCCTCCGGACTGGCCATGGGTGGGCAGGCGATTGGGCAGAGGGGAGCAAAGGGGGCTCTTGGAGACAGGGATGAGCTCCCGCTGCCTGCACTGTGTGTTGTTGCAGGCCCAGGACTGCCCCGCGCTGTTCGAGCGGCTCCTGAGCACATCTTGGAGCTGCTGCGTGGGAAGGCACCAGGCACCGCAGGCGGCAGCCGTCCACGTCCTGGGTGAGCAGCAGTGGGGGGCTGAGGCGCTGCTCCTGACCGAGGCCCCGGGTTGGGTTCAAGGTCAGGTTCTGGGGCAGGTCGGGGCTGTGGCCATGCCCGTGCCTTGGTGGCCACGTCCCCGTACCAGGCCTGCTCAAGGACACAGCGCCAGCCACGTGGCTACAGCAGTGGGGCCTGGCTAGCGAGGTGCCCAGAGGTTCCGTGGGTGCCAAAATCCAGGGGGCTCGGGGATGCGTGGCCCCAGGGGTGCGTCAGGGAAGACACCCCATCTGGGCACCGCGGGGCATCAGGGGCCTTGTGCCCACGCTGCTCCCCTCAACGTCGGTGTCTTTGCAGCTCACTGGAGGCCGGAGCACGTTGAGGAGCCCCGTGCTCGACGGGCGGTAGCTGCAGAGCTCTGCGCCAGGGCAGCCCAGCAGTGCAGAGCAGGAGGGAAATAAAGCCGTGTCCCTGTGGAGAGGCACTGTCCGTCCATGTGGGGCTGTGTGCGGTGCGGCAACGGCCCTGGCCCTGCTTCCCTGGGGATGTGGGCCCTGCGTGGTGCTGCCTGGGGACAGTGGAGAGCAGAGGCACTGGAGGGAGGGAGTTTGCAGGCACTGAGCTTAGGGGGCCACTGCCAGGTGCCTGGGGACACCAGGGCCACTGGGAAGAACCTGGGGGCCCTAGAGAAGGATCCCAAAGCAAAGCCAGCTCCGCTCTCCGCTGGCAGCAGCCCATGGCAGCGGATGAGCAGATCTGCTGCCCTGCAGCCCTGCTCTGCTGCACTGCTGGCCTGGCACAGCTGCAGGCGCCAGGGAGAACCCCCTGCCGCACGGTTTGTTGGTGCCAGCAGCGCGCGGGCAGAGCTGCGCAGCCCCTCTGCGGCACCAGGAGGCTTCATCGTCACCAAAAATTGAAACAAACCCACCCAGCCTGCCCCAGCTTCCCCCAAAGCACCCACCAAGGACATTCTCTGCCAACACTTCCCTCCAGCCCCTTTCCCTCTCAGCGCCCACAAGCTCCCACAGCCCACGGTGGGGCCTGAAGGGATGGGCTCAGTCCGTTCCCCGTGGAACAAGGCTGTTTTTCTCCATTCTTCCCCTTTTTGTTTATGTTAAGCCACATTTCAATCCCTTACAAATGGCAGTGAGGAACAGTAGATTCTAAGTGTCCCATATGGGACTCGGAAAATCCCAGAATCCCAGAATTTTTGAAGTTGGTAGGGGCCTCTAGAGATCATCTTCTCCCACAGGTGCTTGGCCTGGCACTTGCCTTTGCTGACCCTCAGGAGGTTCCTGTGTGCTCAACTCGCCGACCCGTCCAGGTCCCTCTGAAGGGCAGCGCAGCCCTCTGCTGTGTCGCCCACTCCCCCCAGTTTTGGATCACACGCAAACTTGAGCGCTCTGTCCCATCTTCCAAGTCATTGATGAATGAGCTGAATAGCACTGGGCTAGAGCAGTGCTGGCCCCTGGGAGACACCGCTGGCCACAGGCCTCCAACTAGACTCGGCCCCATTTATCACAACGCTGCGAGCTCTGCCATCCAGCCCGTTCCCAATCCACCTCACTGACGTGGGCTTTCCTGCAGGCACCTCTCCTGTTCTCCATGACCTCTTGAAGGTTGATAGAGAGTGGCTGAGCAGTAACACCTGTCAATTCTCTCAGCATCCGTAGGTGCATCCCGTTGGGGCCCATAGATCTGTGGGTGTCCAGTTTGCCTAAATAATCCCTAAAGTAACGCTCTTCAACCAGGGGAAGGGATTCCTCCCTCCAGATTTTCTCTCTTGTTCTGAGCTCTCTAGTCCATGGGGACTGGCCTCAGCAGTGAAGGCTGAAGCAAAGAAGGCATTTAGCAACTCTGGCATCTCTCTGTCCTCCGTCACCAAGGCACCCACCCCGTTCAGCAGCAGGCCCACCTTTTCCCTCGTCTTCCTCTTGCTGCTGATGTATTTGTTATTGGTTGCCACAGAGTGAGTGGTGGTGGGGGTGAGTGACACAGTGCACTTCACTCGTGCACTGAAAGAAATAGTAATAGGTTTTATTCATATAGGCAATGGTTTCACGAGATTCTACGGCAAGGTGACTTATTATTTACTGCATGGGGTACAGGATATACAGAGAATTACCAAGGAGACCCTTGCGTTTAGTCACGGGATGCAGATTGGACCCACTTGCTTTGCAAACTCTTTCTGAGAGGAGTCTGGAAATTTGTGCGCACTTATATCAGTAATGTTCACAAGTTCAAAAAGAGAGCACGCTATAGTCACTTACCATGAATCTGTTAGGATCTGCCGGGGAGCATCCTTGAGAGGTGTCCCTGCTCAAGGGAAGATCCTGGCGTGCAGCCCGCTGCAATGCAAGGAAAGCTCAAGGGGCTCTCGAGCTGCCCCCATATTTATGGGAGAAGATGGTTGACTTCATAGAATCATAGAATGCTTAGGGTTGGAAGGGACCTCTAGAGATCATCTAGTCCAACCCCCCTGCACACGCAGGGTCACCTAGAGCACGGGGCACAGGGCTGCGTCCAAGCGGGTTTGAAGATCTCCAGAGAAGGAGACTCCACAACCTCTCTGGGCAGCCTGTTCCAGTGCTCTGGCACCCTCACTGTTAAGAAATTTTTCCTTAAGTTCCTATGGAATTTTTGGTGTTTCAATTTCTGGCCATTTCCTCTAGTCCTATCAGTGGCCACCATTGAAAAGAGACCAGCACCGTCCTCTGCACTCCCTCCCTTGAGGTATTTATATACACTGATTAGATCCCCTCTCAGCCTTCTCTTCTCCAGGCTGAACAGGCCCAGCTCCCTCAGCCTCTCCTCATAGGGCAGATGTTCCAGGCCCCTGATCATCCTTGTAGCCCTGTGCTGGACTCTCTCCAGCAGCTCCACATCCCTCTTGTACTGTGGAGCCCAGAACTGGACACAGTACTCCAGATGCGGTCTCACCAGGGCTGAGTAGAGGGGCAGGATCCCCTCCCTCGACCTGCTGGAGATGCTCTTCTTAATGCACCCCAGGATCCCGTTGGCCTTCTTGGCCACGAGGGCACACTGCTGCCTCATGGTCAACTTGTCATCCACCATGACACCCGGGTCTTTCTCTGCAGAGCTGCTCTCCACAAGCTCGGTCCCCAGCCTGTACTGGTGTCTGGGGTTATTCCTCCCCAGGTGCAGGACCTTGCACTTGGCCTTGTTGAATTGCATGAGGTTTTTCACCGCCCAGTTGTCCAGTCTGTCCAGGTCCCTCTGGATGGCAGCGCAGCCCTCTGGGGTATCGGCTACTCCTCCCAGTTTCGTGTCATCAGCAAACTTGCTGAGGGAGCACTCTGTGCCTTCATCCAGGTCATTGATGAATAAATTGAACAGGACTGGGCCAAGGACTGACCCCTGGGGGACCCCACTAGCCACAGGCCTCCAACTAGACTCTGCACCGCTGATCACCACTCTCTGGGCCCTGCCATCCAGCCAGTTCCTAATCCACCTCACTGTCCACTCATCTATCCCACACTTCCGGAGCTTGCCCAGGAGGATGTTGTGAGGGACGGTGTCAAAAGCCTTGCTGAAGTCGAGATAGACGACATCCACCGCTCTCCCCTCGTCTATCCAGCCGGTCATTTCATCATAGAAGGCTATCAGGTTAGTCAGGCAAGATTTCCCCTTGGTGAATCCATGCTGACTACTCTTGAGCACCTTCTTGTCCTCCATGTGCCTGGAGACAACGGCCAGTATGAGCCGTTCCATCACTTTTCCAGGGACGGAGGTGAGGCTGACTGGCCTGTAGTTGCCTGGGTCCTCCTTCTTGCCTTTTTTGAAGACTGGCGTGACATTGGCCTTCTTCCAGTCTTCCGGCACCTCCCCCGTTCTCCAGGATCTTTCAAAGATGATGGAGAGCGGCTTAGCTATGGCATCTGCCAGCTCCCGCAGCACTCTGGGGTGCATCCCATCAGGGCCCATGGATTTGTGCGTAAATCCTACATTTCTGGGATTTGCGGGGGCATTGGGGGACATGAGGGGACATTGAAGGGGGACATTGAGTACATTGGGGACCCGGGGGGGGATGAGGGGCATTGGGGGAACAGGGGGACACTGGTGGAGACATGGGGACATTGAGGGGACAAGGGGAGGATGTGGGGACACTGGGGGGACATTGAGGTGACATGGGGAGACATGCGGACATGGAGATGTGAGGAAGAGACATGGGGGACACAGGGACATTGTGGGGCATGAGGGACATTGGGGGGACATTGAGGGGGACATGGGGACATTGAGGGGGACATGGGGGCATGGGGGGGGACATTGAGGACATTGAGGACCCAGGAGAGACATGGGGACATTGGGGGACATTGAGGGGGACATGGGGGACATTGAGGGGACACAGGGGGGATGTGGGGACATTGGGGGGGACATGGAGGTGACATGGGGACATTGGGGGACACAGGGGACATTGGGGGGTTGTGAATGAACCCAAAGGAGCTTCAGGACCCCCCCAAGCTGCCACTGCTGCTGTGTGAGCACCCAGCCGTGCCCTCATTTCCATCTCATTAGCATCTCATTAGCATCTCATTTAGGGCTTTTCTTTCCAAAAACAGCCTTTCTTTCCCCAATATGGCTCTTTTCACCCCAAAACTCACCCTCCTTCCCACATTTCGGGCCTTCTGCTCTAAATTTGGCTCTTTTCTTTCCAAAAATGGGATTTTTCCCCTAATACGGGTCTTTTTGCCCCAAGTTGAACCCTCCTTCCCACATTTCGGGGCTTCTGCCCCGAATTTTGCTCTTTTCTTTCCAAAAACAGCATTTTTTCCCTAATATGGGTCTTTTCGCCCTAAAAATCACTCTTCTCCCCACATTTCAGGCCTTCTGCTCCAAATTCGGCTCTTTTCTTTCCCAAAACAGCCCGTTTTTTTCCCTAAAATGGGTCTTTTTACCCCAGGAAGGACTCGGAGAAGCTGGGCGGTTGCAGCGACTTTTATTGGAGCGAGGGAGGAAGCGGGGGGAGACGGTGCCGGATCCAGGAGCCTTTCCTGGACACCTGGGCCCTTCCCGGACGCCGGGGCCCTTTCCCGGCTCCCGTCCCTATGGCGGGGGTTGGGCGTGGGGCCGGCGCGGCGCGTTCTGCTCCGGATGCATCAGGATCACGTAGACCTTGGGCCCGTAGAGCAGCCCCAGCGGCACCGACGCCGAGAGGCTCATGGAGATGGTCAGGGTGGCCGTTTGGATGTGGATCTGCGGGGCCGGGATGAGCGCCCGGACGCCTGGGCCCCTTCCCGGATGCCCCGTCCCTTCCCGGACACCTGGGCCCCTTGCCGGACGCCTGGGCCCTTTCCCGGACATCTGGGCCCTTCCCGGACGCCTGGGCCCCTTTCCCAGATACCAGGACCCCAATAGCAGATCCCAGCCCCGTTCCCAGACACCAGGGCCCTGTTATCCCATTCCCGATCCCCATTCCCACTCACCTTCTCCACGCTCTTCCCAGCACCGCAGTAGAGCAGCGCGAGGGCAGCCTAGAGCAGGTGCTGGACATGGCCAGCCCCATTCCCAGACACCAGGATCCCAATATCCCATCCCAACCCCATTCCCAGACACCAGGATCCCATTATCCCATCCCAGCCCCATTCCTGGACGCCTGGGCCCTTTTCCTGGACTCCTGAGCCCTTTCCCAGATACCAGGACCCCATTAGCAGATCCCAGCCCCCTTCCTGGACACCAGGGCCCCATTATCCCATTTCCGATCCCCATTCCCGCTCACCCTTTCCACACTATGTCCCGCTCCGAAGTACAGTGGCACAAAGGCAGCCCATAGCACGCAGGTGCTGGACATGGCCAGCCCCATTATCCCATTATCCCAGCCCCATTCCCACCCCGTTATCCCAATCCCACTCACCCTCTCTACGCTGTGTCCGGCCCCAAAGTACAATGGGGCAAAGGCGGCCCAGAGGACGCAGGTGCTGGACATGGCCAGCCCAATTCCCATTCCCATTCCCATTATCCCATTATCCCGCTCTGTGTCCCGCTTGGAAGCACAGCGGCGCGAAGGCGGCCCAGAGGACGCAGGTGCTGGACATGGCCAGCCCCATTCCCAGCCCCATTCCCGGACACCAGGACCCCATTATTGCATTATCCCACCCCATTATCCCGTTATCCCGCTCACCCTCTCCATGCTGTGTCCCGCTCCAAAGTACAGCGGTGCGAACGTGGCCCACAGCACACACGTGCTGTACATGGCCAGCCCCATTCCCATTACCCCATTATCCCAATATCCCAATATCCCGTTATCCCGCTCACCCGTTCCACGCTGTGTCCCGCTCCGAAGTACAGCGGCGCGAACGCGGCCCATAACACACGCGTGCTGTACATGGCCAGCCCTATTCCCATTACCCCATTCCCATTACCCCATTACCCCATTATCGCACTATCCCTATATCCCGTTAATCCATTATCCCGCTCACCCGTTCCACGCTGTGTCCCGCTCCGAAGTACAGCGGTGCGAACGTGGCCCACAGCACACACGTGCTGTACATGGCCAGCCCCATTCCCAGCCCCATTCCCATCACCCCATTCCTGGACACCAGGACTGTGTTACCCCATTCCCACCTTGTTATCCCATTCCTGCTCACCCTCTCCACGCTGTATTCCGCTCCGAAGTACAGCAGTGTGAACGCCGCCCACAGCACACACGTGCTGTACATGGCCAGCCCCATTCCCATTACCCCATTATCCCATTATCCCATTATCCCATTATCCCATTATCCCGTTATCCCGCTCACCCTCTCCACGCTGTGTCCCGCTCCGAAGTACAGCGGCGCGAACGCGGCCCATAACACACGCGTGCTGTACATGGCCAGCCCCATTCCCAGCCCCATTCCCATCACCCCATTCCTGGACACCAGGACTGTGTTACCCCATTCCCACCTTGTTATCCCATTCCTGCTCACCCGTTCCACGCTGTGTCCCGCTCCGAAGTACAGCGGCGCGAACGCAGCCCATAGGACACACGTGCTGTACATGGCCAGCCCCATTCCCATTACCCCATTATCCCAATATCCCAATATCCCGTTATCCCGCTCACCCGTTCCACGCTGTGTCCCGCTCCGAAGTACAGCGGCGCGAACGCGGCCCATAGGACACACGTGCTGTACATGGCCAGCCCCATTCCCATTACCCCATTATCCCAATATCCCAATATCCCGTTATCCCGCTCACCCTCTCCACACTGTGTCCCGCTCCGAAGTACAGCGGTGTGAACGCCGCCCACAGGACACACGTGCTGTACATGGCCAGCCCCATTCCCATTACCCCATTACCCCATTATCCCATTATCCCATTATCCCGCTCACCCGTTCCACGCTGTGTCCCGCTCCGAAGTACAGCGGCGCGAACGCGGCCCACAGCACACACGTGCTGTACATGGCCAGCCCCATTCCCATTCCTGATCCCCATTACCCCATTATCCCACCCCATTCCCATTCCCATTCCCGTTATCCCTCTCACCCGTTCCACGCTGTGTCCCGCTCCGAAGTACAGCGGCGCGAACGCGGCCCATAGGACACACGTGCTGTACATGGCCAGCCCGATGGGCTTGGCCTCGTTGAAGGCGGCCGGCACGCCGCGCGCCTTCACGGCGTACACGGTGCACGTGAGCATGAGCAGCAGCGCGTAGGCCATGGCGCCCAGCGTGGCGCCCTCGGCCATGTCGCAGCGCAGGACGGCGCGCGCCCGCGTGGCGTCGGCGGCGGCGTCGGCCGCGTAGTCCACCAGGGCGCGGGGCGGCCGCAGGGCCAGCCAGGCCCCGGCCGCGGCCACCTGCACCGCGCTGAGGGCGCCCGTGATGGCCAACTGCGAGCGCGGGCTGATGAACCGCGGCGGCGTCACCGAGCGCTTGCCTGGAGGGGACAGAGTGTTGGGGACATGTTGGGGACATGTTGGGGACACAGTGGGGACGTGGTGGGGACATGGGGACACAGTGGGGAAGTGGCGACATGGGGACACGCTGGGGACATGGGGACGCCCTGGGGACATGGGGACACACCGGGGACATGGAGACGTGCTGGGGACACACTGGGGACGTGGGGATGCAGTGGGGACATGGGGACACGGTGGGGACATGGGGACATGGGGGCCACAGGACCAGCCAGGCCGCGGCCACCTGCACCGCGCTGAGGGCGCCCGTGATGGCCAACTGCGAGCGCGGGCTGATGAACCGCGGCGGCGTCACCGAGCGCTTGCCTGCAGGGAACAGAGTGTTGGGGACATGTTGGGGACATGTTGGGGACACAGTGGGGACATTGAGACACAGTGGGGACGTGGTGGGGACATGGGGACACAGTGAGGACACGCTGGAGACATGGGGATGTGGTCGGGACACAGGGATGCGGTGAGGATGTGGGGACACGGTGGGGACATGGTGGGGACATTGAGACACAGTGGGGACGTGGTGGGGACGCAGGGATGTGGTGGGGACACAGTGGGGACACGGGAACACAGTGGGGACACAGGGATGCAGTGGGGGTGTGGGGACATGGTGGGGACACACTGGAGATGTGGGGACACAGTGGGGACGTGGGGACACAGCGGAGACGTGGGGACACACTGGGGACGTGGGGACACGCTAGGGACAGAGTGGGGACATGGGGACACACTGGGGACATGGTGGGGATGTGGGGACATGCTGGGGACATGGGGACACAGTGGGGAAGTGGCGACATTGGGACACGCTGCGGACATGGGGACACAGTGGGGACACATGGGGGTGCAGCAGGGACATGGAGGGACACACTAGGGACACAGTGGGGACATGGGGACACGGTGGGGACATGGTCAGGACACGGTGGGGACATGGGGAGATGGTGGGGACACAGGGACACGGTGGGGAGGTGGCGGGGACATGGTGGGGACACGGTGGGGACATGGGAACATGGGGACGCAGCAGGGACATGGGAACGCGAGGACACAGGAACACACTGTGGACGTGGGGACATGGGGACACTCTGGGGATGTGGGGACATGGTGGGGACATGGAGGGGACACGGTGGGGACATGGTGGGGACGTGGGGACATGCTAGGGACACGGTGGGAACATGGGGACATGGTGAGGACACAGCGGGGACATGGGGACACAGTGGGGACACACTGGAGATGGGGACGCAGTGGGGAAATGGAGGGGACACGGTGGGGACATGGGGACACCATGGGGACACAGGGACACAGTGGGGACACGGTGGGGACACGAGGATGCAGTGGGGACACAGGGACATGGAGAGGACATGGGGACACATGGGGACGCGGTGGGGACATGGGGACACAGTGAGGACACGCTGGAGACATGGGGATGTGGTCGGGACACAGGGATGCGGTGGGGATGTGGGGACACGGTGGGGACATGGTGGGGACATGGTGGGGACATTGAGACACAGTGGGGACGTGGTGGGGACGCAGGGATGTGGTGGGGACACAGTGGGGACACGGGAACACAGTGGGGACACGGGGATGCGGTGGGGGTGTGGGGACATGGTGGGGACACACTGGAGATGTGGGGACACAGTGGGGACGTGGGGACACAGCGGAGACGTGGGGACACACTGGGGACGTGGGGACACGCTAGGGACACAGTGGGGACATGGGGACACACTGGGGACATGGTGGGGATGTGGGGACATGGTGGGGACACAGTGGGGATGTGGGGACGTGGTGGGGACATGGGGACATGGGGACATGGTGGGGACACAGGGACACAGTGGAGAAGTGGCGACATGGGGACACGCTGGGGACGTGGGGACACAGTGGGGACATGGGGGTGCAGCAGGGACATGGGGACATGGTGGGCACACAGTGAGGACACAGGGATGTGGTGGGGACACACTGGTGACATGGGGACGCCCTGGGGACATGGGGACACACCAGGGACATGGAGACGTGCTGGGGACACACTGGGGACGTGGGGATGCAGTGGGGACATGGGGACACGGTGGGGACATGGTCGGGACATGGTGGGGACATGAGGACATGGTGGGGACACAGGGACACGGTGGGGAGGTGGCGGGGACATGGTGGGGACACGGTGGGGACACGGGAACACGGGGACGCAGCAGGGACATGGGAACGCGAGGACACAGGAACACACTGTGGACGTGGGGACATGGGGACACTCTGGGGATGTGGGGACATGGTGGGGACATGGAGGGGACACGGTGGGGACATGGTGGGGACGTGGGGACACAGTGCGCACGTGGGGACATGGTGGAGACGTGGGGACATGCTAGGGACACGGTGGGAACATGGGGACATGGTGGGGACACCCTGGGCACATGGGGACGTGACGGGGACATGGGGACATGGTGGGGCCAAAGGGACACAGTGGGGTAGTGGCGACATGGGGACACGCTGGGGACATGGGGACACAGTGGGGACATGGGGGTGCAGCAGGGACATGGAGGGACACACCGGGGACACGGAGACATACTGGGGACACAGGGACACACTGGGGACACGCTGGGGATGCAGTGGGGACATGGGGACACGGTGGGGACATGTGGACGCACTGGGGATGTGAGGACACGCTAGGGACACAATGGGGACATGGGGACACAGGGACGCAGTGGGGACACAGTGGGGACACGGTGGGGACACACTGGAGACATGGGGACACAACGGGGACATGGGGACACAGCGGGGACGTGTGGATGCGGTGGGGACATGGGGACACACTAGGGACACAGTGGGCACATGGGGACATGGTGGGGATGTGGGGACATGGTGGGGACACACTGGAGACATGGGGATGCAGTGGGGACATAGGGACACAGTGGGGACATGGTGGGGACATGGGGACACGGTGGGGACACAGGGATGCGGTGGGGACGTGCTGGGGACACAGTAGGGACATGGGGACAGGGTGGAGACATGGTGGGGAAACACTGGGGACGTGGGGACATGGGGACGCAGTGGGGACACAGACACAGTGGGGACGTGGGGACACAGCAGGGACACACTGGGTGCGTGGGGATGCGTTGGGGACATGTGGAGATACCAGGGATGCACTGGGGACATGTTGGGGACACATTCCCATCCCCATTCCCACATCCCCATCCCATTCCCACTCCATCCCCACATCCCCACATCCCCACATCCCCATTCCCATTCCCGTTCCCGCTCACCCTGCTCGAAGATGCGGTAGATGCGGTTGGTCTTGGTGAGCAGCGCCGCGTACGTGACGCTCATCCCCATCCCCATTCCATCCCCATCCCCATTCCCATTCCCATGATCCTAGATCACATTCCCACATTCCCATCCCCATTCCCATTCCCATTCTCACCCTGCTCGAAGATGCGGTAGATGCGGTTGGTCTTGGTGAGCAGCACTGTGTACTTCACGCTCATCCCCATCCCCATCCATCCCCATCCCCATGACTCTAGATCACATTCCCACATTCCCATCCGCATCCCCATTCCCATTCCCATGTTCTCACCCAGCTCGAAGATGCGGTAGATGCGGTTGGTCTTGGTGAGCAGCACCGCGTACGTGACGCTCATCCCCATCCCCATGACCCTAGATCACATTCCCGCTCTCCCATCCCCATTCCATCCCCATCCCCATGACCCTAGATCACATTCTCCTTCCCATTCCCATTCCCATTCTCACCCTGCTCGAAGATGCGGTAGATGCGGTTGGTCTTGGTGAGCAGCGCCACATACGTGACGCTCATCCCCATCCCCATCCATCCCCATCCCCACATTCCCATTCCCATCCCCATCCCCATGACCTTAGATCACGTTCCTGCTCTCCCATCCCCATTCCATCCCCATCCGCATGACCCTAGATCATGTTCCTGCTCTCCCATTCCCATTCCCATCCCCATCCCCATTCCCAATATTCTCACCCTGCTCGAAGATGCGGTAGATGCGGTTGGTCTTGGTGAGCAGCGCCGCGTACGTGACGCTCATCCCCATCCCCATGACCCTAGATCACCTTCCTGCTCTCCCATCCCCACATTCCTGTTCCCATCCCCATCCCCACATTCCCATTCCCACGTTCCCGTTCCCATTCTCACCCTGCTCGAAGATGCGGTGGATGCGGTTGGTCTTGGTGAGCAGCGCCGCGTACGTCACGCTCATCCCCATCCCCATCCATCCCCATCCCCACATTCCCATTCCCATTGCACATTCCCATTCCCATTCCCATCCCCACATTCCCATTCCCCCATTCCCATTCTCACCCTGCTTGAAGATGCGGTAGATGCGGTTGGTCTTGGTGAGCAGCGCCGCGTACGTCACGCTCATCCCCATCCCCATGACCCTAGATCACGTTCCCGCTCCATCTCCATCCCCATTCCCATTCCCATCCCCATGACTCTAGATCACATTCCCACATTCCCACATTCCCATCCCCATTCCCATTCCCACATTCCCAACATTCTCACCCTGCTCGAAGATGCGGTAGATGCGGTTGGTCTTGGTGAGCAGCGCTGCGTACGTGACGCTCATCCCCATCCCCATCCATCCCCATTCCCATGACCCTAGATCACGTTCCCGCTCCATCCCCACATTCCCATTCCCATTCCCATGTTCTCACCCTGCTCGAAGATGCGGTAGATGCGGTTGGTCTTGGTGAGCAGCGCCGCGTACGTCACACTCATCCCCATTCCCATCCCCACATTCCCATCCCCACATCCCCATCCCCATGACCCTAGATCACATTCCCGTTCCCATCCCCACATTCCCATTCCCACATTCCCAACATTCTCACCCTGCTCGAAGATGCGGTAGATGCGGTTGGTCTTGGTGAGCAGCGCCGCGTACGTGACGCTCATGCCCAGCCCCAGCGCCAGGCGCCGCAGCGCGCACACCGCGCGGCCCGGCCGCGCCACCATGGCGAACGTGGCCCCGTAGACCAGCGCCAGCCCGGCCAGCAGCGCGTAGCTCAGCTCCCGCCCGGCCGCCTTCACCACGGGCGTCTCGTGGTGCCGCGCGAACGTCACCAGCACGAAGAGCGTCGCCGCCAGCCCGGCCACGGCGACCGCGACCGGCGCCAGCACCAGCGGGGAGCGCCAGGACAGGCGCAGCAGCGGCGTGGGGACGCAGCGCGCGCGGTCGGGCGCCGGGCGGCTGCGGGGGCCGCAGGGGCGGCACGTGAAGGGGTCGGCGCGGACGCTGCGGCCGCCGCAGGCCTCGCAGTGCCAGCAGCAGGGCAGCCCCTCCAGCGGCTTCTTGCGCTCGCCGGGGCCGCACGGGGCGCTGCAGAGCGACGGCGGCGGCACCGGGGACGGGCCCCAGCGCAGGAGCGGCCGCTGCGGGGGGACGGCAGGATCAGCGGGGCTCCAAGTAGCGGGAATGGGGATGGGAGAGCGGGAATGGGGACGGGAGAGCGGGAATGGGGCACAGGGATCAAGAAATGGGGACCTGGGAGCCAAGAAGGGGCCCAGGAGTCTGGGAACGAGATGCTGGGATTGCGCAATGGGGATGGGAGCTGGGATGGGGACGGGAGAGCAGGAATGGGCCCACAAGTCCAGGAACGGGGCGCTGGGATCAAGAAATGGGGACCCGGGAGCCAAGAAGGGCCCAGGAGTCCAAGAAGGGCCCAGGAGTCCGGGAACGGATCACTGGGATCGTGTAATGAGGACCTGGCAGTTGGGAATGGGACGGGAGTCTGGGAATGGGGCACTGGGATCCAGGAGGGGCTCTGGAATTTGGGAACGGGGCGCTGGGATCTGGTAATGGGGACCTGGAAGCCAAAAAGGGGCCCAGGAGTCCAAGAAGGGCCCAGGAGTCCGGGAACAAGATGCTGGGATCACGTAATGGGGATGGGAGCTGGGGATGGGGATGGGAGAGCGGGAATGGGGACGGGAGTCCAGGAACGGGGCGCTGGGATCATGGAATGGGGACCCGGGAGCCAAGAAGGGGCCCAGGAGTCCGGGGACGGGCCCCAGCGCAGGAGCGGCCGCTGCGGGGGGAGACGGCGGAATGGGGCCGGGAATCCGGGAATGGGGATGGGAGAGCGGGAATGGGGACGGGAGAGCGGGAATGGGGCACTGGGATCAAGAAATGGGGACCCGGGAGCCAAGAAGGGGCCCAGGAGTCTGGGAACGAGATGCTGGGATTGCGCAATGGGGATGGGAGCTGGGATGGGGACGGGAGAGCAGGAATGGGCCCACAAGTCCAGGAACGGGGCGCTGGGATCAAGAAATGGGGACCCGGGAGCCAAGAAGGGCCCAGGAGTCTGGGAACGGATCACTGGGATCGTGTAATGAGGACCTGGCAGTTGGGAATGGGACGGGAGTCTGGGAATGGGGCACTGGGATCCAGGAGGGGCTCTGGAATTTGGGAACGGGGCGCTGGGATCTGATAATGGGGACCTGGAAGCCAAGAAGGGGCCCAGGAGTCCGGGAACAAGATGCTGGGATCACGTAATGGGGATGGGAGCTGGGGATGGGGATGGGAGAGCGGGAATGGGGACGGGAGTCCAGGAACGGGGCACTGGGATCACATAATGGGGACCCGGGAGCCAAGAAGGGGCCCAGGAGTCCGGGGACGGGCCCCAGCGCAGGAGCGGCCGCTGCGGGGGGAGACGTCGGAATGGGGCCGGGAATCTGGGAATGGGGATGGGAGAGCAGGAACGGGGTGCTGGGATCAAGAAATGGGGACCCGGGAGTCAAGAAGGGGCCCAGGAGTCCGGGAACAAGATGCTGGGATCACGTAATGGGGATGGGAGCTGGGGATGGGGATGGGAGAGCGGGAATGGGGACGGGAGTCCAGGAACGGGGCGCTGGGATCATGGAATGGGGACCTGGGAGCCAAGAAGGGGCCCAGGAGTCCGGGGACGGGCCCCAGCGCAGGAGCGGCCGCTGCGGGGGGAAGACGTGGGAATGGGGCCGGGAATCCGGGAATGGGGATGGGAGAGCGGGAATGGGGATGGGAGAGCGGGAATGGGGCACTGGGATCAAGAAATGGGGACCTGGGAGCCAAGAAGGGGCCCAGGAGTCCAGGAACGGATCACTGGGATCGTGTAATGAGGACCTGGCAGTTGGGAATGGGACGGGAGTCTGGGAATGGGGCACTGGGATCCAGGAGGGGCTCTGGAATTTGGGAACGGGGCGCTGGGATCTGATAATGGGGACCTGGAAGCCAAGAAGGGGCCCAGGAGTCCAAGAAGGGCCCAGGAGTCCGGGAACAAGATGCTGGGATCACGTAATGAGGATGGGAGCTGGGGATGGGGATGGGAGAGCGGGAATGGGGACGGGAGTCCAGGAACGGGGCACTGGGATCATGGAATGGGGACCCGGGAGCCAAGAAGGGGCCCAGGAGACTGGGAAGGGGCCCAGGAGACCGGGAAAGGGGACTGGGATGTAACAATGTGGCCCCAATATCTAGGGAAAGGGCCCAGGAGTCCGGGGACGGGCCCTGGTGTCCAGGAAAGGACCCCGGATTCCGGGAAGGGGTCAAGATTCCAGGAAGGAGTCGCAGTGTCTGGGAAAGACCCAAGATTCCGGGAAGGACCCAGGATTCTGGAAAGGGGCCCCGGCATCCGGGAAGGAGCCAGGATTCCGGGAAGGAGCCAGGATTCCGGGAAGGAGCCAGGATTATGGGAAGGAGCCAGGATTCCAGGAAGGATCCGAGATTCCGGGAAGGACCCAGAATTCCGGGAAGGGGCCCCGGTGTCCGGGAGGGCCCCAGGACTCCGGGAAGGCCCCAGGATTCCGGGAAGGCCCCAGAATTCCAGGAATTCCCAGGATTCCGGGCGCACCTGCAGCTGCAGCCCCTGCACCCACTGGCCCACGGGCCGGTAGGCGCCGCCGTCGCTCGCGTTGGCGCCCTGGAACTGGAAGACGTCGTAACGACCGGGAGCGTCGCCCTGCGCGTTGAAGCTCACGGGGGTCCCGGCGCTGCCTGTACGGATCGGAACCGGACACATGGATCAGAACCGACCATATGGACCCGCATGGATCAGAACTGTGAGAATTGACCCTCATGGAGCAGAACCGCGCGGATGGAGCCGCCCGGGAAGACGTCGTAACGGCCCGGAGCGTCGCCCTGCGCGTTGAAACTCACGGGGGTCCTGGCACTGCCTGTATGGACCGGAACCGGCAACACGGATCAGAACCAGCCACATGGACCAGAACCATGAGAATGGACCGGAACCGCGCGGATGGAGCCGCCCCGGCCACCCGGGAAGACGTCGTAGTGGCCCAGAGCGTCGCCCTGCGTGTTGAAGCTCACGGGGGTCCCGGCGCTGCCTGTACGGATCGGAACTGGACACATGGATCAGAACCGTGAGAATGGACCAGAACCGACTGCATGGAGCAGAACTGTGAGAATGGAGCCGCATAGAGTAGAACCGCGCGGACGGAGCCGCCCGGGAAGACGTCGTAACGACCCGGAGCGTCGCCCTGCGCGTTGAAGCTCACGGGGGTCCCGGCACTGCCTATATGGACCAGAACCAAGAGAATGGATCAGAACCAAGAGAATGGATCAGAACCGACCGCATGGATCAGAACCATGAGAATGGAGCTGCATGGAGCCGCCCCGGGCGCCCGGGAGGACGTCGTAACGGCCCGGAGCGTCGCCCTGCGCGTTGAAACTCACAGGGGTCCCAGCGCTGCCTGGATGGACCGGAACCAAGAGAATGGATCAGAACCGTGAGAATGGACTGGAACCGACCGCATGGAGCAGAACTGTGAGAATGGAGCCGCATGGATCAGAACCGCGCGGATGGAGCCGCCCGGGAAGACGTCGTAACGACCCGGAGCGTCGCCCTGCGCGTTGAAGCTCACGGGTTCCCAGCACTGCCTGTACAGACCAGAACCAAGAGAATGGATCAGAACCGGCTGTATGGATCAGAACCGACCGCATGGATCAGAACTGTGAGAATGGAGCTGCTTGGAGCCGCCCGGGAAGACGTCGTAACGACCCAGAGCGTCGCCCTGCGCGTTGAAGCTCACTGGGGTCCTGGCACTGCCTGTATGGACCGGAACCGGCAACACGGATCAGAACCAACCGCATGGATCAGAACCGCGCGGATGGAGCCGCCCGGGAAGACGTCGTAACGACCCGGAGCGTCGCCCTGCGCGTTGAAACTCACGGGTTCCCAGCACTGCCTGTACAGACCAGAACCAAGAGAATGGATCAGAACCGGCTGTATGGATCAGAACCGACCGCATGGATCAGAACTGTGAGAATGGAGCTGCTTGGAGCCGCCCGGGAAGACGTCGTAACGACCCAGAGCGTCGCCCTGCGCGTTGAAGCTCACTGGGGTCCTGGCACTGCCTGTATGGACCGGAACCGGCAACACGGATCAGAACCAACCGCATGGATCAGAACCAGCCACATGGACCAGAACCATGAGAATGGACCGGAACCGCGCGGATGGAGCCGCCCCGGCCACCCGGGAAGACGTCGTAGTGGCCCAGAGCGTCGCCCTGCGCGTTGAAGCTCATGGGGGTCCCGGCGCTGCCTGGATGGACCGGAACCAAGAGAATGGATCAGAACCGTGAGAATGGACTGGAACCAACCACATGGAGCAGAACTGTGAGAATGGACCCGCATGGAGCAGAACCGCGCGGATGGAGCCGCCCGGGAAGACGTCGTAACGACCCGGAGCGTCGCCCTGCGCGTTGAAACTCACGGGGGTCCCAGCGCTGCCTATATGGACCAGAACCAAGAGAATGGATCAGAACCAAGAGAATGGATCAGAACCGACTGCATGGATCAGAACTGTGAGAATGGAGCTGCATGGAGCCAGCCCGGGAAGACGTCGTAACGACCCGGAGCGTCGCCCTGCGCGTTGAAGCTCACAGGGGTCCCGGCGCTGCCTGAATGGACCAGAACCGACCATATGGATCAGAACCGACCGCACAGATCAGAACCGGCTGCATGGATCAGAACTGTGAGAATGGACCGGAACCACGAGGATGGAGCCGACCCGCGCGGATGGAGCCACCCCAGCCACCCGGGAAGACGTCGTAACGACCCGGAGCGTCGCCCTGCGCGTTGAAGCTCACGGGGGTCCTGGTGCTGCCTGAATGGACCGGAACCGACCGCATGGATCAGAACCGACCGCATGGATCAGAACTACGCAGATGGACTGGAACTGACCGCATGGATCAGAACCGACTGCTTGGACCAGAACCATGCGGATGGACCTACGTGGACCCGAACCAGGCACATGGACCAGAACCAGCCGCATGGACCAGAATCAGCTGCATGGATCAGAACCACGCGGATGGACCCGCATGGACCCGAACCAGGCACATGGACCAGAACTGGCCACATGCAGCCGGATGGGCCCAAACTGCCCACACGGAGCTGGACGGAACCGAACCGGCCACGTGGACCGGAACCACCCGCGAGGAGCCGGACGGAACCAGGCGGAACCGCCTGAATGGACCCGAACTGCCCAGATGGAGCTGGACGGAACCGAACCACCGACACGGACCGGAACCGCCCACATGGACCCAAACCATCCACGTGGAGCCGGATGGAACTGCCTGGATGGACCCAAACTGCCCACATGGACCAGAACCACCTGGATGGACCCGAACCGGCTGCACGGAGACGGGTGGACCCGAACCATCCCCATGGAGCCGGACGGAACCGAACCACCCATATGGACCAGAACCGCCCGGATGGACCCGAACCGCCTGTGCGGAGCCAGATGGAACCGGGTGGATGGACCAGAACCGGCCAGATAGACCCGAACCAGCTGCGCGGAGCTGAACGGGACTGACCCGGCCACATGGACCAGAACCGCCTGGATGGACCAGAACCGCCTGGATGGACCAGAACCACCCGGATGGACCAGAACTGCCCGGATGGACCCGAACCACCTGGGCGGAGATGGACGGAACCACACCACCCACATGGACCGGAACCACCCGGATGGACCCGAACCGCCTGCACGGAGCCAGACGGAACCGGGCGGAACCGCCCACATGGACCGGAACTGTCCGGGTCGAGCCAGACGGAACCGAACCACCCATATGGACTGGAACCAGTCGGATGGAAATGAACTGCCTGTGTGGAGCTGGACGGAACCGAACCGCCCATCTGGACTGGAACCGAACCACCTGGATGGACCCGAACTGCCCATGCGGAGCCAGACGGAACCAGGCGGAACCACCCACAATGGACCAGAACTGCCCAGATGGAGCCGGACGGGACCGAACCCACCATATGGACCGGAACCGCCCGGATGGACCCGAACTGCCCGTGCGGAGCCGGATGGGACCGAACCGCCCATATGGACCGGAACCGCCCGGTCCACCCCCCTCCCCGGTTCTGTCCCTCCCCGCTCCATCCCATCCCCCATCCCGGTGCTCCCGGTTCATCCCCCCTCCCCCCCCCCTGAACCGGTTCTTCCCTCCCCACCCCCCACGCGGCCCCGCCCCCCCACGGCCCCTCCTCCCGTGCGCCCTGTTGAAGGCCACGCCCCCCCGCTCACCGTTGAAGGCCCCGCCCCTGCTCACTGTTGAAGGCCACGCCCCCCGCTCACCGTTGAAGGCCCCGCCCCCCCACGTGGCCCCGCCCCCCACGCGGCCCCGCCCCCCGCTCACCGTTGAAGGCCACGCCCCCACGTGGCCCCGCCCCCCCACGCACCGTTGAAGGCCCCGCCCCCACGTGGCCCCGCCCCCCGCTCACCGTTGAAGGCCCCGCCCCCCACGCGGCCTCGCCCCCCCACGCACCGTTGAAGGCCACGCCCCCTGCTCGGCATTGAAGGCTCCGCCCCCCCACGCACCATTGAAGGCCCCACCCCTCTGCGCTCCTCTGAAGGCCACGCCCCCTGCGCGGCCCCGCCCCCCACGCACCATTGAAGGCCACACCCCGTGCTCACCGTTGAAGGCCCCGCCCCCCCGCGCCTCTCTGAAGGCCACGCCCCCCGCGCGGCCCCGCCCCCACGCACCGTTGAAGGCCCCGCCCACGGCTCACCGTTGAAGGCCCCGCCCCCACGTGGCCCCGCCCCCCCGCTCACCGTTGAAGGCCCCGCTGCCCCACGTGGCCCCGCCCCCCCACGCACCGTTGAAGGCCCCGCCCCCCCTCGCAGCCCCACCCCCCCGCTCACCGTTGAAGGCCCCGCCCCCCCGCGCCTCTCTGAAGGCCACGCCCCCTGCGCGGCCCCGCCCCCCGCTCACCGTTGAAGGCCCCGCCCCCCACGCGGCCCCGCCCCCCCCACGCACCGTTGAAGGCCCCGCCCCCCCGCGCGGCCCCGCCCCCCGCTCACCGTTGAAGGCCACGCCCCCCGCTCACCGTTGAAGGCCCCGCCCCACGCAGCCCCGCCCCCCCACGCACCGTTGAAGGCCCCGCCCCCCGCTCACCGTTGAAGGCCCCGCCCCCCCGCGGCCCCGCCCCCGCTCACCGTTGAAGGCCCCGCCCCCCGTGCCCTGCTGAAGGCCCCACCCCCGCTTGCCGTTGAAGGCCCCGCCCCCCACGCGGCCCCGCCCCCCCCGCACCGTTGAAGGCCCCGCCCCCGCGCGGCCCCGCCCCCCGCTCACCGTTGAAGGCCCCGCCCCCCGCTCACCGTTGAAGGCCACGCCCCGGATGTGGCGCAGCAGGCGGCGGCCGTCGGGCGGGCGGGCGCGGGCGCAGAGCCGGGCGCCGCCGCACTCGTCGCGCAGCAGCGCGTGCAGCCCCCGCGCCATGGCGAACACGGCGTCGATCACGAACTGCACCTTCCCCTCCTGCTCGTAGCGCGAGTCGCGCCCAATCCGCTCGCGCCCTGCGGGGCACGTGGGGGCCGCGTCACCGAGGGGGCGGGGCCAAGGGGGGCGGCGGCCAATCGGCTGCGGCCCCCGTGTTGGCGGGGGGGGAGCACGTGAGTGGCGCGTGGGGGGGGCGGGGATGGAGCCTGGTCACGTGGGGGGTCTCATGTCATAAAGGGGTGGGCGGAGCCTGGTCACGTGGGGCTGCGTGTCATAAAGGGGAGGGGCGGGGGGAGCCTGGTCACGTGGGGTCTCATGTCATAAAGGGGGGGCGGAGCCTGGTCACGTGGGGATGAGGGTCATAAAGGGGAGGGGCGGGGGGAGCCTGGTCACGCGGGGTCCCATGTCATAAAGGGGGGCGGAGCCTGGTCACGTGGGGCTGTGTGTCATAAAGGGGAGGGGCGGGGAGGGTCCCATGTCATAAAGGAGGGGCGGAGCCTGGTCACGTGGGCTGAGCGTCATAAAGGGGAGGGGGCGGGGCAGGAGCGTGAGTCGCGCCCAATCCGCTCGCGCCCTGCGGAGCACGTGGTGCCACGTCACCGAGGGGGGCGGGGCCAAGGTGGGGCAGCGGCCAATCGGCTGCAGCCCTGCATTAGCGGGGCGGGGGGGGTGACACGGGGGGACCCAGGGGGCAGCCCCTACCCGTGCAGCCACCCAGGGGCGCCCCATGGGGGGCGTCGCTATGGGGCAGGGGGAGCCGTGGGGCACTCTATGGGGCACAGGGTGACACCGAGGTGACACCGGTGACACCCCTGGCACCTCCTACCCGTGCACTTGCGCAGCGGCGCCCCGTCGGGGGCGGCGCCGTGGGGCTCGCCGTGGGGCAGCCGGCACTGGAAATCCTCCTCCCAGAACTCGTGGAACCAGAGGTTGCGGCGGTTGTTCTCCAGGGAGCGCGACGTGAAGTACTCGTCGAAGCCTGGGGGGCGCCATGGGTCACGCTATGGGTCCTGCTATGGGTCCCGCTATGGGTCGCGCTATGGGTCGCGCTATGGGTCCCGCTATGGGTTGCGCTATGGGTCACTCACCCGGCACCGATGCCCTCTTGGGCAGGATCATGATTGCCCCCTGCACCACGGGTTGTGGGTCGCTATGGGTCACGGTATCGGTCCTGCTATGGGACGCGCTATGGATCACGCTATGGGTCGCTATCGGTTGTGCTATGGGTCCCGCTATGGGTCACGCTGTGGGTCGCTATGGGTCCCGCTATGGGTCCCGCTATGGGTCGCTCACCCGGCACCGACGCCCTCTTGGGCAGGATCGTGATGGCCCCCTGCGCCGTGGGTTGTGGGTCACTATGGGTCCCACTATGGGTCCCGCTATGGGTCCCGCTGTGGGTCCCGCTATGGGTCGCGCTATGGGTCACGCTGTGGGTCGCTATGGGTCACGCTATGGGTCGCTATGGGTCGCGCTATGGGTCGCGCTATGGGTCGCTATGGGTCGCTCACCCGGCACGGACGCCCTCTTGGGCAGGATCGTGATGGCCCCCTGTGCCGCAGGTTATGGGTCCCGCTATGGGTCCCACTATGGGTCCCGCTATGGGTCGCTATGGGTCCCACTATGGGTCCCGCTATGGGTCGCGCTATGGGTCACTATGGATCCTGCTATGGGTTTCGCTATGGGTCGCTATGGGTCGCTCACCCGGCACCGACGCCCTCTTGGGCAGGATCGTGATCGCCCCCTGCGCCGCCGCCTCCAGCCCTTGGACCGGCGCCACTTTGGCCCCCCACGAGTCGGAGCCGACCCAGGAGAAGTGGCCGGAGAGGTTGGCCCGGACGGCGGCCGCCAGGATCCCCCTGCGGGAGCGGGAACGGGAATGGGAATGGGAAGGGGTGCAGGAATGGGAATGGGAGCAGGAATGGGAATGGGAGCGGGAATGGGAATAGGAAGGGGTGTGGGAATGGGAATGGGAACGGGAACGGGAATGGGAAGGGGTGCAGGAATGGGAATGGGAGCAGGAATGGGGATGGGAGCGGGAATGGGAATGGGAATTGGAGTGGGAATGGGGAGTGGGAATGGGAATGGGAGCGGGAATGGGGATGGGAGCAGGAATGGGAATGGGAGCGGGAATAGGAAGGGGTGCGGGAATGGGAATGGGAACGGGAATGGGAATTGGAGTGGGAATGGGGAGTGGGAATGGGAACGGGAACCCGAGTGGGAATGGGGAGCGGGAACGGGAGCAGGAATAGGGAGTGGGATGGAGCGGGAATGGGGAGCAGGAACAGGGACCGGGATAGACCGGGAGGGACCAGGGTGGACCAGGAAGGACTGGGATGGACTGGGATGGACCAGGACAAACTGGGATAGACTAAGAAGAGCCCCACGGCTCTTGGGGGGTGGGTCTATAGGGGCCTATAGGGAATCTATTGGGTGCTATAGGGGTCTATAGAGGTCTATAGGGTCCCATAGGGTTCTATAGGATACCGGACATCGTCCTCATTGGTGAACAGCACCACGGCTCTCACGGGGTCTACAGAGTTCTATAGGGTCCTATAGGGGTCTATAGGGGTCCCATAGGGGTCTATAGGGCTCCATAGGGTACCAGACATTGTCCTCGTTAGTGAACAGCACCACAGCTCTCAGGAGGGTCTATGGGGGTCTATAGAGGTCTATAGAGCTCTATAGGGTCCCACAGGGTTCTATAGGATACCGGATGTCATCCTCGTTAGCGAACAGCACCATGGCTCTCGGGGGGTCTATAGAGGTCTATAGGGTCCTATAGGGGTCCATATGGTACCGGACGTCATCCTCATTAGAAAACAGCACCACAGCTCTCGGGGGGGTCTATGGAGGTCTATAGAGTTCTATAGAGTCCTATAGGGTTCTATAGGGTCCCATAGGGCTCCATAGGGTCCCATAGGGCTCCATAGGGTACCGGACGTCGTCCTCGTTGGCGAACAGCACCACGGCTCTCAGGGGAACTATAGAGGTCTATAGGGGTCTATAGGGTCCTATAGAGGTCTGTAGGGTCCCACAGGGCTCCATAGGGTGCGGGACGTTGTCCTCGTTAGCAAACACCACCACAGCTCTCGGGGGGGGTCTATAGAGTTCTATAGGGTCCCCTAGGGTTCTATAGGGTACCGGACATCGTCCTCGTTGGCGAACAGCACCACGGCTCTCAGGGGGTCTATAGAGGTCTATAGAGTTCTATAGCGGTCTATAGGAGTCCATAAGGGTCTATAGGGGTCCTATAGGGTCCATATGGTACCGGACATCGTCCTCATTGGCGACCAGCACCACAGCTCTCGTGGGGGTCTATAGAGGTCTATAGGGTCCTATAGGGGTCTGTAGGGGTCCATATGGTACCGGACGTCATCCTCATTAGAAAACAGCAGCACAGCTCTCGGAGGGGTCTATGGAGGTCTATAGAGTTCTATAGGGGTCCATAGGGTCCCATAGGGCTCCATAGGGTGCGGGACGTTGTCCTCGCTGGCAAAAACCACCACAGCTCTCGGAGGGGTCTATAGAGTTCTGTAGAGTTCTATAGGGTCCCATAGGGTTCTATAGGGTACCAGACGTCGTCCTCGTTGGCGAACAGCACCACGGCTCTCGCGGGGTCTAGAGAGGTCTATAGAGTTCTATAGGGGTCTATAGGGTCCCATAGGGCTCCATAGGGTACCGGACATCGTCCTCGCTGGCGAAGAGCACCATGGCTCTTGGGGCGGGGGGAGTCTATGGGCGTCTATAGGCTCTATAAGGTCCTATAGGGGTCTATAGGGCTCCATAGGGTACCGGACATCGTCCTCGTTGGCGAACAGCACCACGGCTCTCGGGGGGTCTATAGAGGTCTATAGAGTTCTATAGCGGTCTATAGGAGTCCATAGGGGTCTACAGGGGTCCTATAGGGTCCATATGGTACCAGACATCGTCCTCATTGGCGACCAGCACCACAGCTCTTGTGGGGTCTATAGAGGTCTATAGGGTCCTATAGGGCTCTATAGGGGTCCATAGGGGTCCTATAGGGGTACCGGACATCGTCCTCATTGGCGACCAGCACCACAGCTCTCGTGGGGGTCTATAGAGGTCTATAGGGTCCTATAGGGGTCTATAGGGGTCCATATGGTACCGGACGTCATCCTCATTAGAAAACAGCACCACAGCTCTCGGAGGGGTCTATGGAGGTCTATAGAGTTCTATAGAGTCCTATAGGGCTCTATAGGGTCCCATAGGGCTCCATAGGGTACCGGACGTCGTCCTTGTTGGCGAACAGCACCACGGCTCTCAGGGGAACTATAGAGGTCTATAGGGGTCTATAGGGTCCTGTAGAGGTCTGTAGGGTCCCACAGGGCTCCATAGGGTGCGGGACGTTGTCCTCGTTAGCAAACACCACCACAGCTCTCGGGGGGGTCTATAGAGTTCTATAGAGTTCTATAGGGTCCCATAGGGTTCTATAGGGTACCAGACGTCGTCCTCGTTGGCGAACAGCACCACGGCTCTCAGGGGGTCTATAGAGGTCTATAGAGTTCTATAGGGGTCTATAGGGTCCCATAGGGCTCCATAGGGTACCGGACATCGTCCTCGTTGGCGAAGAGCACCATGGCTCTCAGGGGGTCTATAGAGGTCTATAGAGTTCCATAGGGGTCCATAGGGTCCCATAGGGCTCCATAGGGTACCGGACATCGTCCTCGTTGGCGAAGAGCACCATGGCTCTTGGGGCGGGGGGAGTCTATGGGCGTCTATAGACTCTATAAGGTCCTATAGGGGTCTATAGGGCTCCATAGGGTACCGGACATCGTCCTCGTTGGCGAACAGCACCACGGCTCTCAGGGGGTCTATAGAGGTCTATAGAGTTCTATAGCGGTCTATAGGAGTCCATAGGGGTCTATAGGGGTCCTATAGGGTCCATATGGTACCGGACATCGTCCTCATTGGCGACCAGCACCACAGCTCTCGTGGGGTCTATAGAGGTCTATAGGGTCCTATAGGGCTCTATAGGGGTCCATAGGGGTCCTATAGGGGTACCGGACGTCGTCCTCGTTGGCGAGCAGCACCACGGCTCTCGGGGGGGTCTATGGGGGTCTGTAGACTCTATAGGGTCCTATAGGGTCCCACAGGCCTCCACAGGGTCCAAAAGGGTTTATGGGACTCCCTAGGGTACCGGACGTTGTCCTCGTTGGTGAACAGCACCATGGCTCTCGGGGGCGTCTATAGACTCTATAGGGTCCTATAGGGATCTATAGGGTCCCATAGGGCTCCATAGGGTACCAGACGTCATCCTCATTGGCGAACAGCACCATGGCTCTCGGGGGGCGGTCTATGGGGGCCTACAGACTCTATAGGATCCTACAGGGGTCCATAGGGGTCTATAGGGTGCCGTAGGGTTCTATAGGTGTCTATACGGCTCTATGGGGTCCTATAGAGCTCCACAGGGTACCGGACGTCGTCCTCGTTGGCGAACAGCACCATGGCTCTCGGGGGCGTCTATAGACTCTATAGGGTCCTATAGGGATCTATAGGGTCCCATAGGGCTCCATAGGGTACCGGACGTCGTCCTCGTTGGCGAACAGCATCATGGCTCTCGGGGGGTCTATGGGGACCTATAGACTCTATAGGATCCTACAGGGGTCCATAGGGGTCTATAGGGTCCCATAGGGTCTATAGGTGTCTCTAGGGCTCTCTAGGGTCCTATAGAGCTCCATAGGGTACCGGACGTCATCCTCGTTGGCGAACAGCACCATGGCTCTTGGGGGGTCCATGGGGGTCTATAGAGGTCTATAGAGGTCTAAAGGGCTCTATAGGGTCCCATAGGGTTCTATAGGGTACCGGGCGTCGTCCTCGTTGGCGAACAGCACCACGGCTCTCGGGGGGTCCATGGGGGTCTATAGAGGTCTATAGAGGTCTATAGGGCTCTATAGGGTCCCTTAGGGTTCTGTAGGTGTCTGTAGGGGTCCATAGGGTCCCATAGGGTTCTATAGGTTACTGGACGTCGTCCTTGTTGGCAAACAGCACCACGGCTCTTGGGGGGTTTTTGGGGCATCTATAGACTCTGTAGGGGTCTAAGGAGTCTATAGGGGTCCACAGGGCTCCATAGGGGTCTATAGGGTTCTCTAGGGTACCGGACGTCGTCCTCGTTGGCGAACAGCACCACGGCGCGCGCGGCCGACGTCTCCATGAGGCGCTCGATGGCCTTCGTGTACTCGGCCTCCCGCGACTCCCGCGGCAGCTTGATGGACTGCGCGATGCAGATCCCGCCTGCGTTCGCGCCGGATCGGAGCGGATCGGAACGGATCGGACCAGATCGGACCCATTCCGACCCGTCGGCGTTGCCCCAATATTCAGCCAGGGCATCCCGGTGCATCCCAGATATACCCCAGCCCAACCCCAGTGTATCCCAGATCTATCCCATTCCTTCTTATTCCCATCCCATTCCCATCCCGTTCACATTCCCATCCTGTTCCCATTCCCATCCCCACGGACGCACCAGCTTCCCGGCAGCTCTGCTGGAAGGCGGCGACGCTGCTCTCTGTCCCCCATTCCCACTCCATTCCCGATCCCATTCCCATTCCCATTCCCAATCCCATTCCTGTACCCACTTCCCAGGAGCTCTGCAGGAAGGCGTCCACGCCGCTCTCTCCCATCCCCATTTTCATTCCCATTCCCTATGGATATACCCGCTTCCCGGCAGCTCTGCAGGAAGGCGTCCACGCCGCTCTCTGCCATTCCCATCCCCATTCCCATCCCCATTCCCATTCCGTACCCGCTTCCCGGGAGCTCTGCAGGAAGGCATCCACGCCACTCTCTGCCCCATTCCCATCCCGTTCACATTCCCATCAGTATTCCCAATACCATTCCCATTCCCTATGGATGTACCCGCTTCCCGGGAGCTCTGCAGGAAGGCGTCCACGCCGCTCTCTCCCACCCCATTCCCGTCGGTATTCCTGATCCCATTCCCATTCCCATTCCCATGGTATTCCCGATCCCATTCCCATTCCGTACCCGCTTCCCGGGAGCTCTGCAGGAAGGCGTCCACGCCGCTCTCTGCCCCATCCCCATTCCCGTCGGTATTCCTGATCCCATTCCCATTCCCATCGGTATTCCCATCCCCATTCCCATCGGTATTCCTGATCCCATTCCCATCGGTATTCCCAATGGATGTACCCGCTTCCCAGGAGCTCTGCAGGAAGGCGTCCACGCCGCTCTCTCCCACCCCATTCCCATCGGTATTCCTGATCCCATTCCCATTCCCATTCCCATGGTATTCCCGATCCCATTCCCATTCCGCACCCGCTTCCCGGGAGCTCTGCAGGAAGGCGTCCACGCCGCTCTCTCCCATTCCCACCCCATTCCCATCGGTATTCCTGATCCCATTCCCATTCCGTACCCGCTTCCCAGGAGCTCTGCAGGAAGGCGTCCACGCCGCTCTCTCCCACCCCATTCCCATCGGTATTCCTGATCCCATTCCCATTCCCATGGTATTCCCGATCCCATTCCCATTCCGTACCCGCTTCCCGGGAGCTCTGCAGGAAGGCGTCCACGCCGCTCTCTCCCACCCCATTCCCATCGGTATTCCTGATCCCATTCCCATTCCCATTCCCATGGTATTCCCGATCCCATTCCCATTCCGTACCCGCTTCCCGGGAGCTCTGCAGGAAGGCGTCCACGCCGCTCTCTCCCACCCCATTCCCATCAGTATTCCCGATCCCATTCCCATTCCGTACCCGCTTCCCGGGAGCTCTGCAGGAAGGCGTCCACGCCGCTCTCTCCCACCCCATTCCCATCGGTATTCCCGATCCCATTCCCATTCCCATGGTATTCCCGATCCCATTCCCATTCCGTACCCGCTTCCCGGGAGCTCTGCAGGAAGGCGTCCACGCCGCTCTCGCCGTAGTTGCCCTCGGAGGCCACGGTGGCCACGTAGCTCCAGCCCAGGGCCCGCACCAGGGCCACCATGGCCTGGGCCTGCTGCGAGTCGGGGGGCACCACGCGCGAGAAGAACTCGTAGCGCCCGCGGTCGCTGAGCTCGGGGGCCGTGGACGCGTAGCTGATCTGCGGGATCTGAACGGGAATGTCTCGGGAATACCGGGAATACCGGGAATGGGGGGAAATGGGCTCAGGATCAGGATCTGCCCCACATTGGGAATGGGGGGATATGGGTCACGATGGGCCCCCCGCGGTCGCTGAGCTCGGGGGCCGTGGACGCGTAGCTGATCTGCGGGATCTGCATGGGAATGTCGCGGGAATACCGGGAATGGGGATGGGAATGCGGGGAGATGGGCTCAGGATCGGGATCTGCCCCACCAGGATGTGGGTCAGGATGGGACCCCCGCGGTCGCTGAGCTCGGGGGCCGTGGACGCGTAGCTGATCTGCGGGATCTGAACGGGAATGCCGGGAATGCCGGGAATACCGGGAATGGGGGGAGATGGGCTCGGAATCAGGATCTGCGCCATGCACGAGAAGAACTCGTAGCGCCCGCGGTCGCTGAGCTCCGGGGCCGTGGACGCGTAGCTGATCTGCGGGATCTGCGTTAGGAATATCGGGAATGCCAGGAATGCCAGGAATGGGGATGGGAATGGGGATCAGGATGGGGATCTGCACCACACGCGAGAAGAACTCGTAGCGCCCGCGGTCGCTGAGCTCGGGGGCCGTGGACGCGTAGCTGATCTGCGGGATCTGAACGGGAATGCCGGGAATGCCGGGAATTATCCCGGGAATGGGGATGGGAATGGGGATCAGGATGGGGATCTGCACCACGCGCGAGAAGAACTCGTAGCGCCCGCGGTCGCTGAGCTCCGGGGCCGTGGAGGCGTAGCTGATCTGTGGGATCTGAACGGGAATGTCTCGGGAATACCGGGAATGCCGGGAATACCGGGAATGGGGATGGAAATGGGGGGAGATGGGCTCGGGATCAGGATCTGCACCACGCGCGAGAAGAACTCGTAGCGCCCGCGGTCGCTGAGCTCGGAGGCCGTGGACGCGTAGCTGATCTGCGGGATCTGAATGGGAATGTCCCGGGAATACCGGGAATACCGGGAATGGGGGGAAATGGGCTCAGGATCAGGATCTGCCCCACATTGGGAATGGGGGGATATGGGTCAGGATGGGCCCCCCGCGGTCGCTGAGCTCGGGGGCCGTGGACGCGTAGCTGATCTGCGGGATCTGAACGGGAACGCCGGGAATGCCGGGAATGGGGATGGGAATGCGGGGAGATGGGCTCAGGATCGGGATCTGCCCCACCAGGATGTGGGTCAGGATGGGTCCCCCGCGGTTGCTGAGCTCGGGGGCCGTGGACGCGTAGCTGATCTGCGGGATCTGCATGGGAATGCCAGGAATAGCGGGAATGCCAGGAATACTGGGATCGGGGTCAGGATCGACCCCGGGAATGGGGGAATGGGCTCAGGATGGGGATGGGGGTCAGGATGGGCCCCCCGCGGTCGCTGAGCTCGGGGGCCATGGACGCGTAGCTGATCTGCGGGATCTGCCCCGGAATACCGGGAATATCGGGAATGGGGGTCAGGATCTGCCCTGGGAATGGGGGTCAGGATGGGCCCCACATTGGGAATAGGGGATGTGGGTCAGGATGGGCCCCCCGCGGTCACGGAGCTCCGGGGCCGTGGATGCGTAGCTGATCTGCGGGATCTGCAGTGGGAATACCGGGAATGGGGATCAGGATGTGCCCCAGGAATGGGCGATGTGGGGCAGGGGGGATGCGGGAGGGGCAGGATGGGGCCCAGGAGAGCGGGGAGGAGGAGCCTGGAGTTCAGGGAGGCGGGGCTGGGAGCCCAGGGAGGCGGGGCCTGGCCAGGGGGTGGAGCCTGTGGGGGCGGGGCCTGGGTGTCCCCCGCCCTGTTTGGCGCCACTCCCTGACCCGCCCCCCCCCCCCCCCCCGGCCGTTTGGCACCGCCCCGGGGCATTGTGGGAGGGGGAGGGGGCGGGGGAAGGTTCTGGAAGCTCCCGGAGGGGCCCAGGCGTCATGGAGGGACATGGGAATGACACAGGAATGACATGGAGCGACACGGAGCAACATGGGAGTGACATGGGAATGAGACGGGAATGACACGGGAATGACACGGAGCGACACGGAGCAACATGGGAATGACATGGAGTGACATGGGAATGAGACGGGAATGACACGGGAATGACACGGAGCGACACGGAGCAACATGGGAATGACATGGAGTGACATGGGAATGAGACGGGAATGACACGGGAATGACACGGAGCGACACTGGAGTGACATGGGAGTGACATGGAGTGACATGGGAATGAGACGGGAATTACATGGGAGTGACACGGAGCGACATGGGAGTGACACGGGAATGACACGGGAATGACACGGGAATGACACGGAGCGACACGGAGCAACATGGGAGTGACATGGAGTGACATGGAGTGACATGGGAATGAGACGGGAATGACATGGGAGTGACACGGAGCGACACGGAGCAACATGGGAGTGACATGGAGTGACATGGGAATGACACGGGAATGACACGGGAATGACACAGGAATGACACGGGAATGACACGGAGCGACACGGAGCGACACGGAGCGACACGGAGCGACATGGGAGTGACATGGAGTGACATGGAGTGACATGGAGTGACATGGGAGTGACACGGAGCGACACGGAGCAACATGGGAGTGACATGGAGTGACATGGGAATGAGACGGGAATGACATGGGAGTGACACGGAGCGACACTGGAGTGACACGGGAATGACACGGAGTGACATGGGAATGAGACGGGAATGACACGGGAATGACACGGAGCGACACGGAGCAACATGGGAGTGACATGGAGTGACATGGGAATGAGACGGGAATGACATGGGAGTGACACGGAGCGACACGGAGCAACATGGGAGTGACATGGAGTGACATGGGAATGAGACGGGAATGACATGGGAGTGACACGGAGCGACACGGAGCAACATGGGAGTGACATGGAGTGACATGGGAATGAGACGGGAATGACATGGGAGTGACACGGAGCGACATGGAGCAACATGGGAATGACATGGAGTGACACGGGAATGACACGGGAGTGACACGGAGCGACATGGGCATGACATGGAGTGACACGGGAATGACATGGGAGTGACACGGGAATGACACGGGAGTGACATGGAGCAACATGGGAATGACATGGAGTGACACGGGAATGACACGGGAATGACATGGGAGTGACACGGAGCAACATGGGCATGACATGGAGTGACACGGGAATGACACGGGAGTGACATGGAGCAACATGGGAATGACATGGAGTGACATGGGAATGAGATGGGAGTGACGCGGGAATGACACGGGAGTGACGCGGGAATGACACGGAGCGACACGGACCCCTGTGGCCCTCCCGCCCACCCCAACACGTCCCACGCGTGTCCCCCTGTGTCCCCTGCTGTCCCGTGTCCCCCTGTGCCCTCACATGCCCCCCGTATCTCCCATGTGTCCCCCATGTCCCCCGATGTCCCCACACTCACTGTGAAGAGGCGCAACACGTTGGCCACCATGATGGACACGGAGCCCCATGTGTGTCCCATGTCCCCCGTGTGTCCCCCATGTCCCCATGTCCCCACTCACCACAAAGAGCCGCAGCACGTTGGCCACCATGATGGACACGAAGCTGCCCAAGGCCCTGATGACGCCCATGATGGACACGGGGCTCCATGTGTGTCCCATGTCCCTGTGTCCCCATGTCCCCATGTTCTACATGTCCATGTGTCCCCTGTGTCCCCACGTCCCCCCACACTCACTGCAAAGAGCCGCAGCACGTTGGCCACCATGATGGACACGGAGCTCCATGTATGTCCCATGTTCATGTGTCCCCTATGTCCACCATGTGTCCCCAATGTCCCCAATATCCCTACACTCACCGCAAAGAGCCGCAGCACGTTGGCCACCATGATGGACACGGAGCCCCATGTGTGTCCCATGTCCATGTCCCCCATGTCCCCATGTCCCCGCACTCACCGCAAAGAGGCGCAGAACATTGGCCACCATGATGGACACGGAGCTCCATGTGTGTCCCATGTCCATGTCCCCCATGTCCCCAGTGTCCCCCATGTCCCCGCTCACCGCAAAGAGCCGCAGCACGTTGGCCACCATGATGGACACGGAGCTGGCTGAGGCCCTGATGATGCCCATGATGGACACAAGCCCCACGTCCATGTGTCCCCATGTCCCCCATGTGTCCCCCATGTCCCTGTGTCCCTGCTCACCGCGAAGAGCCGCAGCACATTGGCCACCATGATGGACACGGAGCTGGCCGAGGCCCCAATGACGCCCATGATGGACACGTAGCCCCATGTCCCCAATGTCCCCGTGTCCCCAATGTCCCTGCTCACCGCGAAGAGCCGCAGCATGTTGGCCACCATGATGGACACGGAGCCCCATGTCCCCCATGTCCCCACCATGTCCCCCATGTCCCCGCACTCACCACGAAGAGCCGCAGCACGTTGGCCACCATGATGGACACGGAGCTCCATGTGTGTCCCATGTCCATGTCCCCCATGTCCCCAGTGTCCCCCATGTCCCCGCTCACCGCAAAGAGCCGCAGCACGTTGGCCACCATGATGGACACGGAGCCCCAGGTGTGTCCCATGTCCATGTCCCCAATGTCCCCACGTCCCCACACTCACTGCGAAGAGCCGCAGCACGTTGGACACCATGATGGACACGAAGCTGCCCAAGGCCCTGATGACGCCAATGATGGACACGGGGCTCCATGTGTGTCCCATGTCCCTGTGTCCCCATGTCCCCATGTTCTACATGTCCATGTGTCCCCTGTGTCCCCACGTCCCCCCACACTCACTGCAAAGAGCCGCAGCACGTTGGCCACCATGATGGACACGGAGCTCCATGTATGTCCCATGTTCATGTGTCCCCTATGTCCACCATGTGTCCCCAATGTCCCCAATATCCCTACACTCACTGCAAAGAGCCGCAACACGTTGGCCACCATGATGGACACGGAGCCCCATGTGTGTCCCATGTCCATGTCCCCCATGTCCCCACCATGTCCCCACGCTCACCGCAAAGAGCCGCAGCACGTGGCCACCATGATGTCCATGTCCCCCATGTCCCCAATGTCCCCCATGTGTCCCCAGTGTCCCCATGTCCCCACACTCACCGCGAAGAGCCGCAGCACGTTGGCCACCATGGTGGACACGGAGCCCCATGTCCCCAATGTCCCCAGTGTCCCCCATGTCCCTGCTCACCGCGAAGAGCCGCAGCACGTTGGCCACCATGATGGACACGGAGCCCCATGTCCCCCATGTCCCCAATGTCCCCACCATGTCCCCCATGTCCCCGCACTCACCGCAAAGAGCCGCAGCACGTTGGCCACCATGATGGACACGGAGCTCCATGTGTGTCCCATGTCCATGTCCCCAGTGTCCCCCATGTCCCCGCTCACCGCAAAGAGCCGCAGCACGTTGGCCACCATGATGGACACGGAGCTGGCTGAAGCCCTGATGATGCCCATGATGGACACAAGCCCCACGTCCATGTGTCCCCATGTCCCCCATGTGTCCGCCATGTCCCTGTGTCCCTGCTCACCGCGAAGAGCCGCAGCACATTGGCCACCATGATGGACACGGAGCTGGCCGAGGCCCCAATGACGCCCATGATGGACACGTAGCCCCATGTCCCCAATGTCCCCGTGTCCCCAATGTCCCTGCTCACCGCGAAGAGCCGCAGCACGTTGGCCACCATGATGGACACGGATCCCCATGTCCCCCATGTCCCCACCATGTCCCCCATGTCCCCGCACTCACCGCGAAGAGCCGCAGCACGTTGGCCACCATGATGGACACGGAGCCCCATGTCCCCAATGTCCCCACCATGTCCCCCATGTCCCCGCACTCACCGCAAAGAGGCGCAGAACATTGGCCACCATGATGGACACGGAGCCCCAGGTGTGTCCCATGTCCATGTCCCCAATGTCCCCAATGACCCCCATGTCCCCGCACTCACCGCAAAGAGCCGCAGCACGTTGGCCACCATGATGTCCATGTCCCCCATGTCCCCAATGTCCCCCATGTGTCCCCAGTGTCCCCATGTCCCCGCACTCACCGCAGAGAGCCGCAGCACGTTGGCCACCATGATGGATACGGAGCCCCAGGTGTGTCCCATGTCCATGTCCCCAATGTCCCCAATGTCCCCCACGTCCCCACACTCACCGCGAAGAGCCGCAGCACGTTGGCCACCATGATGGACACGGAGCCCCATGTCCCCCATGTCCCCAATGTCCCCACCATGTCCCCCATGTCCCCGCACTCACTGCAAAGAGCCGCAGCACGTTGGCCACCATGATGGACACGGAGCCCCATGTCCCCCATGTC
Source organism: Tinamus guttatus (assembly GCF_059628265.1). Lineage (NCBI taxonomy): Eukaryota > Metazoa > Chordata > Aves > Tinamiformes > Tinamidae > Tinamus > Tinamus guttatus. The sequence continues at coordinate 962,902 of NW_028288921.1, forward strand.
CCCAATGTCCCCACCATGTCCCCATGTCCCCACACTCACTGCGAAGAGCCGCAGCACGTTGGCCACCATGATGGACACGGAGCCCCATGTGTGTCCCATGTCCATGTCCCCAATGTCCCCAATGTCCCCCACGTCCCCACACTCACCGCGAAGAGCCGCAGCACGTTGGCCACCATGATGGACACGGAGCCCCAGGTGTGTCCCATATCCATGTCCCCCATGTCCCCAGTGTCCCCATGTCCCCACATTCACCGCAAAGAGCCGCAGCACGTTGGCCACCATGTTGGACACGGAGCCCCATGTGTGTCCCATGTCCATGTCCCCCATGTCCCCACCATGTCCCCACACTCACCGCGAAGAGCCGCAGCACGTTGGCCACCATGATGGACACGGAGCCCCATGTGTGTCCCATGTCCATGTCCCCCATGTCCCCACCATGTCCCCACGCTCACCGCAAAGAGCCGCAGCACGTTGGCCACCATGATGGACACGGAGCCCCATGTGTGTCCCATGTCCATGTCCCCACCATGTCCCCACGCTCACCGCAAAGAGCCGCAGCACGTTGGCCACCATGATGTCCATGTCCCCCATGTCCCCAATGTCCCCCATGTGTCCCCAGTGTCCCCATGTCCCCACACTCACCGCAAAGAGCCGCAGCACGTTGGCCACCATGATGGACACGGAGACCCAGGTGTGTCCCATGTCCATGTCCCCAATGTCCCCAATGTCCCCCATGTCCCCGCACTCACCATGAAGAGCCGCAGCACGTTGGCCACCATGTTGGACACGGAGCCCCATGTGTGTCCCATATCTATGTCCCCCATGTCCCCATGTCCCCACCATGTCCCCACACTCACCGCGAAGAGCCACAGCACGTTGGCCACCATGATGGACACGGAGCCCCATGTCCCCCATGTCCCCAATGTCCCCACCATGTCCCCCACGTCCCCACACTCACCGCAAAGAGGCGCAGCACGTTGGCCACCATGATGGACACGGAGCTGGCCGAGGCCCCGATGACGCCCACGAGCAGCTCGGGCGGCGGGCGGCGCGGCGGGCGCCCGTCCTCGCAGCGCGCCGCGTCCTCGTCGCCGTCGCGCCGCAGCAGCGCCTGCACGAAGGACAGCGCCTGCTCCAGCGCGTAGGTGTCCCGGGAGCACGTGTCCAGGATGCGGGCGCCCAGGGTGACGTTGGGCAGCAGGCGCGGGTCGCCGTTGACGCGGTCCAGCGCGTACAGCATGGCCTCGAGGCGGTGCACGCCCTGCTCCTTGCGCAGCGCGCCGCACGGCGCCCCGCCGGCGCCGCGCGCGTGCACCGGGAACAGCCCGCCCAGCGTCAGCTCGCCCGGCACGCGCACCGCCAGCGGCTGCCGCGGCGGCGGGGAGCGCCACGGGGACACTGACGGGGACAGCAGGAGCAATGGGGACACGGAGGGGGACAGGGACGTGGATGGGGTCTGCCATGGGGAGGCCACGGGGCACAGGGACAGCAGGAGCAATGGGGACATGGAGGGGGACAGGGACATGGGTGGGGTCTGCCATGGGGACACTGCAGGGCACAGGGACAGCACGAGCAGCCACGGGGACATGGAGGGGGACAGGGGCTGCCATGGGGACACTGCAGGGCACAGGGACAGCAGGAGCAGTGGGGACATGGAGGGGGACAGGGACATGGATGGGGTCTGCCATGGGGAGGCCACGGGGCACAGGGACAGCAGGAGCAGTGGGGACATGGAGGGGGACAGGGACATGGACGGGGTCTGCCATGGGGACACTGCAGGGGACAGGGACAGCAGGAGCAGTGGGGACACGGAGGGGGACATGGACGGGGTCTGCCATGGGGACACTGCAGGGGACAGGGACAGCAGGAGCAGTGGGGACATTGATGGGGACATGGACTGGGTCTGCCATGGGGAGGCCACCGGGCACAGGGACAGCAGGAGCAGCGGGGACGGGGACAGGGACATTGATGGTGCCTGCCATGGGGACACTGCGGGGGACAGGGACAGCAGGAGCAGTGGGGATGGGGACAGGGACACGGCCGGCACCCGCCATGGGGACACTGCGGGGGACAGGGACAGCAGCAGCAGTGGGGACATTGATGGGGACATGGACTGGGTCTGCCATGGGGACACTGCAGGGGACAGGGACAGCAGGAGCAGCGGGGACAGGGACAGGGACAGTGTGCGCCACGGGGACATTAATGGGGATGGGGACGGTGCCCGCCACGGTGTCACCGACGGGGACAGCGACAGCAGCAGCAGCAGCAACGGGGCCGGTGGCAGCGGGGACATGGTCACGGCTGCGGGAAGAGCACGGGGGTCAGCGGGGGGACATGGGGGGACATGGGGGGCTACAGGGGGCTCTGGGGGGTCCTGGGGGGTCCCTGGGGCTCTCTGGGGGACCCTGGGGACCCTAGAGGGGCCCTGGGGGACTATGGGGGTCCCTGGGGGTCACGAGGGGTCCTTGGGGGGTAATGGGGGTCCCTGGGGGGCTATGGGAGGTCCCTGGGGGGGTCCTGGGGGGTTTTTTGGGGGGTCCCCGGGTGTCTCTGGGGGACACGAGGGGCCCCTAGGGGGGTAATGGGGGTCCCTGGGGGGTCCCCAGCCCTATAGATGGGGGGGATGTGGGGCAGGACGGGGGGTCCCCAGGGGTCCCCAGCCCCATGGGGGGGTCCCTGGGGTGTCCCCAGCCCCATGGGGATGATGTGGGACAGGACGGGGGTCCCTGGGGTGTCCCCAGCCCCATGGGGGTCCCCAGCCCCATGGGGAGGATGTGGGACAGGACGGGGGGTCCCTGGGGTGTCCCCAGCCCCATGGGGGGGTCCCTGGGGTGTCCCCAGCCCTATGGGGAGGATGTGGGACAGGATGGGGGGTCCCTGGGGTGTCCCCAGCCCCATGGGGGGGTCCCTGGAGTGTCCCCAGCCCTATGGGGAGGATGTGGGACAGGACGGGGGGTCCCTGGGGTGTCCCCAGCCCCATGGGGGTCCCCAGCCCCATGGGGAGGATGTGGGACAGGATGGGGGGTCCCTGGGGTGTCCCCAGCCCCATGGGGGGGTCCCTGGGGTGTCCCCAGCCCCCCGCACCCACCTGCGGCGCTCGGCGCTCCCGGACGCCTGGGCCCCTTGGACGCCGCCGGGGGGGAGCCCCCACTTGGCCGGACTCCCATGATGCTCCGGGACCCTGCGGCAATTAAACAGCTGTTAATTGGGGGGGGGCAGCAGCTGGAGGGGGGATTAGGGGCAGCTTTAACCCCCCCCCCCCCGGATTACGCTTTAATCCCGCTGCTCTTCCCCGGGCGAGCGGCCCCGGAGCCAAATCCCTGCGGATTGGGGAGAGACAGGAACAGCCGGGATCAAGGGAAAAGAGGAGCGAGGGAGGGGGGACATGGGGGACAGGGAGAAAGAGGGAGAAAGGGGAAAACAGGAAGGGGGAAACGAGGGGGAAACGAGGGGGAAGCGAGGGGGAAGCGAGGGGGAAGCGAGGGGGAAGCGAGGGGGAAACGAGGGGGAAACGAGGGGGAAGGGAATAAGAAAGAAAAAAGGGGAGGGAAATAAGAAAAGGGGGGAAAAACAGAAAAAAAGGGGGAAAAACAGAAAAAAGGGGAAAAACAGAAAAAAAAGGGGAAAAACAGAAAAAAAGGGGGAAAAACAGAAAAAAAAGGGGGAAAAACAGAAAAAAAGGGGGAAAAACAGAAAAAAAGGGGGAAAAACAGAAAAAAGGGGGAAAAACAGAAAAAAGGGGGAAAAACAGAAAAAAAGGGGGAAAAACAGAAAAAAGGGGGAGAAACAGAAAAAAAGGGGGAAAACAGAAAAAAGGGGAAAAACAGAAAAAAGGGGAAAAAAGGAAAAGGAAAAAAGGGGGGGAAAAGGAAAAAGGAGAAAAAAGGGGGGGGAAGGGGGGAAAAAGAAAAAAGGGGGGGAGGAGGGGAAAAAGAAAAAAGGGGGAAAAAAGAAAAAAGGGAAAAAAAGAAAAAAAGGGGAAAAAAG